>NC_087520.1:11695118-11996679 GCF_963921805.1 Phalacrocorax carbo | reverse complement strand
TGACGAGCACAGATGAAGGCAGGGGCTTAGACCACCAGGAACCTGTCCCCTCTGCAGCACGACCACAGCTCACCCTGTCCGAGCACCAGCATTTTACCTGCCATCTTCGTGCACGACACCTCGCGTGTCGCTAATGCCACTGTCGCATCCTCCCCACACTGAGGGACACCGCAGGGCGGCCTCTTTGGGTTTTCTGTCAAGCCCCACAGCACAGCGAAGCGCTCCCCGCGTACGGCAGCTCCGGCGCCGGGGGAGCGGCCGGGCCCGGCCCGGGGGGCGCGGGGAGAAGGGACGCGGCGCCCCGCACTTACCCACGCCGGCGGCGCCGCGTACGACAGACTCGGCGTTGCCCATGGCCGGACGGAGCAGAGCGGTGGGGGGCGATGGGAGGCGGTGGGGGGCGATGGGCGGCAGTCGGGCAGCACCGCGCTCCCGCCGGCGGCGCCGATTCGAAGCTGCCGCCCGCTCCGCCCAGCGCCGCCACCGCCAACCGCCGGCCGCGGGCGGGGCGGGGCGGGGCGGCGCGGAGCGGCTCGGGGCGGGGCGGCGCGGCTCGGCTCGGCTCGGCTCGGCTCGGCTCGGCTCGGCTCGGCTCGGGGCGATTCGGCTCGGCTCGGCTCGGCTCGGCTCGGCTCGGCTCGGCTCGGCTCGGCTCGGCTCGGCTCGGCTCGGGGCGGGGCGGCTCGGCTCGGCTCGGCTCGGCTCGGCTCGGCTCGGCTCGGCTCGGCTCGGCTCGGCGGCAGGGTCTCCGGCTCCTCTCCCGAAGAGAGACGGTGTCTGCACCCCACTGCGCTCCTGTCCGCCTGCAACGGAGAGGTGTCTGTGTCAGCTCTAAAGGGAGGCGTCTGCACCCATGTCAGCTCCAAAGGGGTTGGACAAGACGATCTTCAGAGATCCCTTCCAACCCCTACCATTCTGTGATTCTGTGAAAGGCAGGCGCCTGCACCCAAGCACCCATGTCAGCCTGCAGAGAGAGGTAATTCACCCCTGCGCTCCTGCCAGTCGGTAAAGCCCAGACGTCTGCAGCCATGCCCCCATGCCGTAGAATCATGGAATCATTAAGGTTGGAAAAGACCTCTAGGATCATCAAGTCAAACCACCTTTTTTTTTTCCTGCAGGAAAAGAAAAATATGCCAGCCTATAAAGGCAGTTGGTTTCATAACTATACTCAATCTAATCTATGCACACTAGTCGTCTGCACCCATGCCAGCCCGATCGTAGTCTCACATGCCTTGACATTTTGAATTTATAGACTACAGGCATGAGGCAACAGGAGGGGCTTCTCCATGGTCTCTGCACAATGCTGATAAACGCAATATGCTAGAATTGCTTCCTTTTCTGAAAAGACTAAAAAAAAATTTTTTTTAAAGTGCAGACCAGTGGTCCACTTGCAGTAATCTTCACCAGTGCACAGCTGTGCTCTGAAGCATGGCTGCTTCTAGGAAAGGGCCAAGAACAGGAAAAGGCCACGGTCGCATGATAGGATGAAGATTTCTTCCCCATCTCAGACAGCGTGTGGTCCTCTTGTGCCACAAAGCTGGGAGATTTATAATAGAGGTGAGTCCTGCTGCCCCAGGACACTCTGTTCCCCATTATTTCATTTGTTGTTATATTTTGCTCAGGACTGATGTGGACTTTGGAGGAAGTAAAAGAGCAAAACAAAAGGCTTGAGATTCCTGTCACAGCAGCCCAGACACCCCTGGAAATAATAGACAGAATGAAGGAAAATGACAGTAGGGAGGCTACCACTTATCCCACTGCTGATTTCCACAGCTGCATCCAGAACATCATTACTGGGTCCAGCAGCTTTGTATTGCTTAGATGCAGATTAAGACACATTCTTCCCTGAAAACCATAGACAAAATAATGAGAACATGATGTGCAGATGAGTGTGTTGCTGCTTTGAGCCTGGTAACGGGCTGAGTCTGTGAGAAAAGCAACAGTGATACCTTTGCAGGGGGGCTGCTGCCTTCCCTCCTCCCCACCATCCCAGCACCCCTTATCAGACACCGTGGTTATGCGTTGAGACCCTGGCTGAGGAAGAGATGTCTTGCTTGAATGTGAGCAGGAAAGTGACTGTGACATGCGGATACTCCTTATCTAGCTGCTAATGCACTTTTTATTGTCTCCGTTAGGTGTGAGCAATATGGGCAAGTTCTCTAGTACTTGCGCAACCTTCACAGTGGCCTCCTGAGCTGACGGTGCTATTCTCACACACAGCAGTTTATAGACACCTCATCACCAGGTTTGGGGTCATTAGTGCAGCTTGGGTTTCTAATAATAACCCTTGTAACAACAATAACAGCAGCACGATGCAGAAGAACCGCTGAGTGTTTGCAGTAGATTCTCAGCAAGTCGGGACTGGCAGCAGGACGCGAGCTGCAACCCTCAGTAACGCCACCTGTTACAACAAAAGGGCACTGATTTCTCAGACTTTCTCAAAGCAAAAGGGAGGAGACGTCTTGCTCTGTTTGTTTCCAGAAAACACTTAGACATACTCTCATTCCTGAGGAGGGCGAGTAGCACACAGAGCAGCTTTCCCAGCCCTCTAATAACAGGGAAGTCACTTCTACCTGAGCAGGTGCAATGGGAACCTGACTGCAGACGAATTGGCCACTGCCAGGTAATCACCCCACCACCAGGGAAAGGGGCCCTGAAGCCAGGTGGCTGGCACACTCAACATGCAACAGTACTCAACCATCTCTTTTTCTGCACTTGGGCCAGGATCACAGCCCCTGCCGTCCCAGCAAGAACTTCCTAACCGATAAAAGCAGCCTCCTTTTATCCAAATCTCTCTCACCCCTGCTCAAGCAGCCGCCAGCATGTCCCCTGGAGGAGGAGGAACCCCAGGCAGGTCACACAATGTCACTCAGCTGGACGCTCACTGGCACTCAGAGGAAGCTGAAGGGAGCCTGACACCTCTGCTCCAAGGGGCAGAGATAGACAGGAACACTGAGAGGAGGATACAGAGAGGTCATGTGGCTCCTTCCCATTTAGCCCCCACTGATTGCGGTCTGGCCCCTCCTGGGCAGGGTTCTCAGGAGGCATTGCCTCGTCTGCTGATCATGGCACAGAGCTGAGGTTCGGAAGATGATGTTCTGACAGCGATTGTCTGTTTTCTTGGGCAGCTGTCGTCAAATCGCTTTAATCCCTCCATGCAGCTTCCCCCCATAAAGGAGGGATAATGCTGCTCAGGGGACATTGCGTCGTTGGTGTTTAAAACTGGCCTGCAATGTTCAACAGTGTCTTGAGCAGGCAGAGGGCTATCTGGCATCACATTGCCCAAAATAGCCCATGCATAATTCTGTACCGTTCCTGTGTCAGTGTCATGCTCTGGATGAAGGCCTGATTAGGCAAAATTTTCATAACCTTTTTTCCACAGTTGCAATAGCGCAAACAGCACAGATTTCCCAAGCAGGTTTGGAGCCAAAATACATTGATCCTGGCTTGAAGAAAGGCTTTTTTATTCTTCTGTGCTTATTCAAACTATGAACCTTCTCCTGTTGCCAAGAAGCAGTCTGGCTAGCAAGGACCATGGTAATGATTTTTTTAAAACTCGAACATCTGTCTCTGCTGGGAACGAAGCTGAGGTTCACCAGCATATTTCATGGTGACACCACCAAGCAGCTGTCAGGCAGCCCTAACCTTCAGCATGTGTTATTGTACTGGAACTAAAAGCCTTCAGCAAAGAAAGCTTCACTTCTCATAAACTCTCACTCCTCAACTCTAGGGACACAGCATGTGCACCACGAGTTGGCCGGCTGGCACAGCTGCAAGGTGCAGCCCTCAGCTTTCCCAGCAAGAAGTGAAGAGGAAGACATTGCTTTGGAGTCTAGCCCCATGCACACACCCTTAATCATTTCTGCAGGGGTAGGTCCAGTCAGGGCTGGGTCAGCCTTGGCTTCACAGCTGCAGAAGCATATAGGAGGATGTCATCCTTAACCCAAAAGCTAAGCACTGGTCTCAGCACAGACATCAGAGAGAGAGGTTACATGAGGCCACATCCCCTCAGCAACAGGACTGTTAATTACTTCAGTGAGCAACAAAACATTCCCTTTGCATTCCTCTCCTCTCGCCGTAAGCCCTTACTCTGGAAACTCTGGAAGAATAACTCATTATGCTGAACAAACAGAAACGAGAGCAGCCCTTACACAAGCAGAGCACTGGAGCTGTTGCCTGAGGCACACCTGGGGTCACCCTGGTCCCTGCAGTTGCACACGGTTCAGTTGTGTGGCCAGTGCTTGGGTGTCTGTGCTCTGGCAGGTGGTTATGGAGAGGGCCTCGAGATTCCGTGTCCTCTTGCACTCCTGGAGAGGTGCTTGCACAGCAGCTGGGAAAGGTGCAGACACACAGATGCAAAAGACACCCTGGCTTGAGTAGCATGTAGTAGCAAGGATCAGGCCCTCACTAATGCAGTGATATTTGGGGTTCAGTCACAGTGTGATCCTGGAAAAAACATATTTTCCTTTCTGAAACTCTGGTAATTGCAGTAATAGTAATAATGTTTAGCTGCTTTTGTAACAATCAGCAGCTCTCAAAGCACTCCAAAAACCTTAGTCCCCAAACTGAAGAGAACCATGTCCCCAGGGAACAGGTGGAATAATGTTTTCATCGCAGTTGCTCAGTGGCAGTCCTGGTACAAACCCCCACGTTTCCCAATACTAAGATTGGGTTTGCATCCTGCAGCATTGCAACATGCTGTGCTCAAAACTTGGACACTTCCAAGTGCCGCTCCCCACTGGCCCCAGTCTTGAAGATGCTGTTGAAGAGAAAAGAGTTTACATTTAGTCACTTTACATTTTTCAGCACACAACTTCGCTAAGGGCCACTTGCAAAAATGGCAAAACTCTGCTCTTTCTCCGAAGAACAGCTGAGTGGTGTGACAGATCAGCACAGCTGATTCAAGCAGTGCTCCCTCCAGCATTGCTTGAATCCTGACCTCGGATGACTTCACCAGACAAGGTCTTTCCCCTATTTTTCCAGCATTTTCTCCCTCTGTAAAAAGCAGATAACAACAATATGGAATTTTCTCCTCAGGATGCTGTGCAAATTAAACAGCCATGTATTGTTCAGAAAATAAAGGGAAGGTTAAAAATGCTCTAAAAACACAGTTATAAGAACTGGATAGCTCAATTACATCATTATCATTGTTCTCATTACAGACAATATAACCAGTTATGGACCCCCTTGTGCCGGTTATGTATAGATATGCAGTAAATGCCTCTGCTTTTAATTTTTTACAGCCGTGGGTGACTGGGGTACCTCCCCTGGGCCGGGCTGTGCTCGGTGCCTGGCACTGCTGGGATCACCCGCTAGAGGGGAGCTTTTCCCTACAAACCGCCCATCCAGCTTTTGCAGCAGGAAGAACTTTTCCAAGCCTAAACTGAGAGAGGGATTTGCAGGGATGGATTTGCACCGACAGCGCTCCCAGCCGGCATTCTCGGTCGAGTGGTAAAGTTTCTGTCTCGGTTTAACTTGTGTCA
The DNA here is from genome assembly GCF_963921805.1 of Phalacrocorax carbo. Taxonomy (NCBI): domain Eukaryota; kingdom Metazoa; phylum Chordata; class Aves; order Suliformes; family Phalacrocoracidae; genus Phalacrocorax; species Phalacrocorax carbo. Next base: position 11,991,196 of record NC_087520.1, on the reverse strand, counting down.
CTTGGGAATGGGCTTGTTGCATCTGCTGGTGGGTACATGCACACCCACAGCTCTGCTAGTACTTCACAGTTCACCTCTGGAAGTAAACATTGGCACCCCGGATGAACAAAAAGGATGTCAAGACAGCCAGCACCAGCTGAAGAAGGATATCCTTCCAGTGAGCTAATCCAGGATCCTCCCCAAAGCTGAGCACTTTCATGTTGTTACGGTGTTTTGCAAGATGTCAAAAACTCCGGGAAAGATTTCAGCATGGGGTAGCTCCCTGGAGTAACCACAGACCCCACAGGAGGAGGGAAGGGAGATGATACCAACCAGACATACCTTCAGCTTCCACTGCTGCCTTCTGCAAACAATCTTCCCTAGGACAGGAGTGTGCAGGAAGAAAGATGTCCTTGCCGAAGCCATAGCAGGTTTTTCAGACATCTCTGGCAGATCATGCATCAACACACACCAAAATGACATCTCATAAGAGCATGGAAAATCGAAACAACCCACAGAGCTGTAGGACACATGAAATGAAGTCACTGGCAGTTCCCCACCCCTGGTCCCAGGGATTTGTCCCCCAGAGACCAGCCAAGACAGCACCTGCCAGCCACAGGGAGCCATCCTATCTAGTGCCTGAAAGCCCAGCAGATGGCAGAAAGGCCTACAGCATTGGAGAAGAACATGCAATTAACTACAGACATGGTTATTACTCATAGAGCGGTACCAGATACCTCCCAATCACAGCTCCAAGTTTTATGGGGCTGAGCATGACAGGATGATATTTCTATGGCACTTTTCACCCTAGAGATATTTCAAGGCTCAACGTGTCCATTTCTGGTCTGGTATATGTACACTGTGACATAAATGGGTTTTATGTCCAGTGGACACAGACATGCGTACACACACTGCTCTGAGGACTCATGTGCTCTCTGTGCAGCCTGACCACAGTGAGAGCTGCTTCTTGGACCCATTTGTCCTGACCCTCATCCACAGGGAACCTCTCTTTGGCAGCTCCCAGCTGCCCACAGCCTGCTCGGGTAAACACTGTTCTGGCCCCATGATATCCAGGAATCGCAGATGAGTGTCCCAGCTCCTTAAATTCAGCCTGGAAAAATATTTCTATGTAGGAAAGAAGGTACTGTTAGAGAACACGATGAGCAAGGTAGCCTTATTTAAACTCCCGACAGTTATTTATTCATTCATTTTGCTGTAGCTATTTTAGTAGGTTGTCATATGAGAAGCAAACTAAAAAAACCCCTCGGCTAATGTGACAGCAAAGCTGGACAAGATTAATATCTCTGAAGGTGGGATTGTGTCTTCTGTGGGTGTGCTGGCTTACACCCACCTCTCTGGAATGAACAGCAGTTAAACAGTGACAGCAGCCTAAGGCAGGAGATGGACAATGACAAGTCAAATCACATTTATTAGGGTTCTCACATACCTTCCTACCAGACTGAAAATCAGGGTATGACATTTTCTCAACACACCTTGAAGACACATTGTTTACTACTGCTGATACATCTCTCAGAGCCATGTAATAGTGGGATTGTGTTGCAGGTTTCAGAGCAAGTGTCAGCAACAGTTTGACATAGGGCTAAAAGTCCAGATGTGTAAGGTGTCTGACAGCATCTTCTGCTGTGGCTTAGCATGAGTCACTCCACCCCTCCCCTAAGTCATAGGATTTAATGGCCTCTCCTTTCAAGTGGAAAGTAGCGGTGGAAAATTTGCTGAGGAGTATTTCAAAGTGCGTGGAAGCTGATAAAAGCACCGGCAGCCAGTGCCTGGGACTTGGCAGAGGTAATCAAAATACCTGAGCCCCATTTCTCTCTATCTTCCTCTCTCTCCTTCATTGACTTTCTGGATGATTTTTAACTTCATGACTCAGTCACCTCTTTCTTCTGTGTAAAGATGATGGAGACTCACCTCCTTGATAAAGCACGTCAGGTTCTACAGTTTATATGACTACTGCCTGAATAAGAGCTTGAGATCACTGAAACCCGTCATACCTCTGTGGTGGTCACTGTACTGATGCAATGTCTAACAGAGCGGTGAAGTGTTTACTGACAAACCGGGTACATCCACTGGTTTCTACTCAGTGCCTTCCTGGGTTGACACTGTTCAGATGGGGACCTACCTCCCAAAGTGAGGCCGTTCACATGGGCAGAGCAGAGGTTTCCTCCCCAGGCTGCAGAATTTTGGTTGAAAAGAAGACCTGAGGGACTTTTTTGCTTCATTAACAGGCTCCAGGTGGCCCGTTAATGTCCCATCATGGCTCTGGAGGTGCAGGTCAGTGAGCCACCACCTGCTTCTCTCCTCAGTCTGAATTTGCTTCTGGGTTTCCACTGTGAAAGTCTTGAGTTGTGTGAGCATATGTTTCCCAGAGTTCGGGGAACACACAGCTCTGATACCACACAGCTCTGATACCACACAGAGCAGAGCTCTTCGGTGATACAAGTGACACAGCAACAGCACAGCTGGGACAAACCTCTCCCAGGGCTGAGAGCACATGCAGGGAGGGGCCTCGCTTTACCCAGCAAATGCCAGTAAAGTCTAGAAAAAAGATCAAGTAGCGAATAAAATTAGCACTGTGGGCTGCACTTACCCTGCCAAGAGAGCTTATGTAGTGTGGGAAGGGGAAGTGCTGGAGGTAGCATGACCAAGGCATGTGGGAGGAGGCAGAGAAGGAAAACTGATCCATCCTACTCGTTTGCACTGCTTCAAAATATGAGACCCAGCAGTCAGAGGTGGAGGCTATAAATGGCCAGTCAACCAAGAAGCAATAAAAGGACACACCATGACCCGCAGCACTTAGCAAGCCTGAGAATACATGGCCAGAAGGGTCAAGAGAGCCAAATTGTACAAGCACATTTTTAAAGGACTGTCTGGTTTTTTCTAACTACTAATAACATTTGAAGTTATGATAGCATTAACCTCAGCTCCTGCTGCAGGGCATCAGCTGATCCATCAGGACTACCTCTACCTCCCTCCCTGCCCAGCACCATTAGAGCTGGCCATGTTGGCCATGTTGTTTCCATCCCTGTGAGAGGCGGGACACTGACCTGAGCAGAGGACACGATCCAGTGTGAGGGCTGCCTTTCCTGGCATGCCCACCTGCATCCACATTTTCTCTGCCACCCAAAATACTGCCCAGGTTCCTCCCAGAAGCACACTGTACAGAGGATGATCAGCTTCCCTGTGCCAAGTCTCCACAGAGCCAGGGACCTCTCCCGCACCTCTGGTCTCAGTTTCCATGCACTGGAAGGAGCACTGGTACCCCTGGGGTGGCAAGGTCTGGCATGAGGTATAAGGCAATGTCCTACCCAGGAACGCTGTGGGGCTGGGGGTTAGGAGGGATGTCATCTACTTGCACAAGGAGCTGTCTTTCTCTCTTAGATGTGAGTCTGGAGCCCCCTTCTTAGCTCCCTCAGTTCAGGATGGTCAGACACAGAAGACTGGCTAGGCCCACTATGGAGACAGGCAGCAGATGTGACACAGATGTGGGTTCATGTTTCCCTGGAGCTCCCTGTGACTTTGCCCCTCTCTCCTGAAGTGGACCCCAGGACTCAGGAACCCTCTGGATCTGAGATCCAAGCAGGACCTTCTCCCAGGGCAGTAACTAACCCACTTACTACTCCCCCTGATTCTCCGATGGCTTGAGGGGGACAGCAGATGCCATGCAGCAACACTGTGACCAGAGGCTCCAACCTATGCCCAAATGGCGGTGAACAGGAGGTCGGGGCTGAGCAGGCAGTGCAGAAGGCAGAGCAGAACAGGCAGCACTAAGGCTCCTGCCCGCTGCCTGTCCTGCCCGTACAGCCAGTTTCAGAGGACAGCAGGGCCAGGGAGATTCCCTGACCATGAGGACCAGAGCAGCACTGCCTAAAACGCTCCCTGTCAAAAGTGGTGGGAGTTTTCAGAGCATCCATAATAGTCCTTCCATGGGGCCACATCCATTTCCTGGAAGTTTTGCCTTTTTCTGTGCTGCAAAGCCTCAGCAAGCCTGAAAAACCAGTTTGGTTTTGTTTCACATTGATTTTTTAATTATTTTTTTCTCTTTGCACGGATGCCAGTGCTGCTGTGCCGTTGCTATGTTTTGCGGTGGTTAAGCACGGAGCGGTTCTCATTTCAGGCGCTGACGTGAACCCTGCAAATCTGGAACAAGTTAAACCGGCCCTGCAGCGCTGCAGGGAGAGCATGGTGGCCGCCCCTGCTCCACAGCCCCGTCCTTGCACCCCCAGCGCCTCCATAGAGAGGCCAGGAGAGAAGCACAGTGTCAGCTCCACATTGCAAAAAGCTCCAAACTTTTCAGGGAAGGCTGTGGCCAACAACTGGCCCAAAAGAGCTGGAGCTCAGCTCAAAACCTTCCTGAGATCAGTGAATTTTCAGACCCTTCAAGCTGAAGTTAGGATGAGGATGCTCACAGCACCACAGGTGGAGAGTGTTCCCCGGGTGGGCACCTGGGTCTGACACCCTGCAGTGACATCGCCCTAAGCATTCAGGGCTGCATTTGCTGTTTCACAAGGCAGACGCACAATACAAGCCCCCATACCAGTCAGTCCTTATGCAGAGGAGGGTGCTGTGCTGTCCCCACCAGACCCTCATCACCCCACTCCCACCTCTGGGGCTCATCCCGTTGTGGGGCACACAGGGCAGGAGGAAGGGGCTGGGGCGCATTTCAGTTCATCGCTCCCCCCACCGGCTCCCTCTGCGTCAGGAGAAGCACAGGGCTGCTGCTGGGATTGCAAAACACTCGCCTGCGCTGTGTTTGAGACTGGTTTTCGCCAACGTTACTAGGGTACAGGAGTGACTAATTCTCTCCGAACTTTCAGTTTCAGCCTCAAGCACCACATTTCAGAGGGACCTGGCGTCTGTTGTGTGGGTAAAAAACCCTGAGACAGCTCAGTACTGTGGCTATCTAGGGCAGAAATATCCATATACAGAGATCAGCCTCATCACCGCCAGTGCTGCACTGAGCTGGCGGAACCCAGCCTGTCCCCAAGGCATATGGGGCAGGGACAAGCACACACTCCCTTCTCTGTAACCTTCCTACAGCTGCTGAAGTGCTGCTGGCTAAAAAATAATCTGCATTCTTGTAAGGCAAATGAAAGAAGTGCGGCAAAAATATTTGTGAGCAGAAAAGTAAGCAACAGACCTTTTAAGTAACTTCTATTCTAAAAAGTGATCTCTGGACACCAGTCAGACCTTCCTTAATCAGCAAATAAGGAGCAGAAAGAGGGTTGAAGGGCATAAGGACATGAATGCTTTTACTTGCAGGGAACCCGAGTTCGGGCACCAGCCTATGAATCCCTCCTGCCTGCTTTCCAGGAGTCCTCAACAAAGCCGCAGGGTTCCCTCCTGCCTGGCAGACACAGCAATGCTCTGCATACACTGGAAAAGTACAGCCCATGCAAGAAGTCTCTGGATGAAGGCTTCAGGGCAGGGAGTGGGGGTTTGCTTCCACCCTGGCATGTGAAAAGAAATACAGATCTGGAAAGGTGCCATGTAAATGGGTTTCAATAATAGCCGCTGGAGACAGGCCATAGCACATGAGGTGGGGAGGTATGGCAGGGAGGGGGCTGCGACAGCTCAGCGCAGCTATGGGAGGAATGTCCCCTCAGGAACTCACTGTTCCTTCCTGCAGCGCCAACACCACTGTGCAATACAGGAGCCAAGCAGGAAGGCTCGCACAGCTCCCCTGCTCCTGGCTGCCTCCAGCATGGATCCTGCATGCTCAGCCCTGCACAAACAAGCCCCTTTCTTGGGGTGCCATGGGAGAAGAGGGAACAGAGACCTATGCAGCCAGCTGCTCCCCAAGGCTGATGGTGAGCTAAAGCAGGGCCAGGGGATGCACACTTCTCCCAGTGGCACAGGGAAAGGCCAGAGGTCTTGCAAAGCTCTCTCTCATGTGAGACCACTGAGAGGGTTCCCAGCACAGCCAGCACTTCCAAGGGTGCGCATGCTGTTGGTGAGCAGCTGCTCCACCTTTAGCTGAGAGAAATGCAGCACACCCAGCTGGTTCCTCTCCCACCCTTTGCATCCCCAGAGGTCCAGCATGGCCACCTCCACTCTGTGCTCGGCAGGAGGAGGCTGCTCCCCGCCCGCACCAAAGTGCACGCAGTTCAGGAGTCACTGCATGCCCTGTGCACAGGCACACTGGTTTAGCTATCACTTTTTACAGCCAGTGAGCTCCAGCACCTCATCTGATCTTTGCAGCACAAGGAACAGCAGTTCACACAGCTTGGAAAGAAGAGAAATGTATCACAGAAGCCACCAGGTAATGGGGCAAACAGCACAGTGTGTCTGCAAACATGATCCAGTGCCTTCAGCCCTGACAAGCAGCTGCTCAACTGGCCACCATGCTCCCACAGGCAGCCTCCTTCTTGAAAAGCCATTTTTCATTCCTTTAGCTGCCTTTCAGACACCCACTACTGGCTTGAAGGGGAGGAGGCGGCTGGGAAAATTGACATCACTGGCCAGATCCAGAGCTGGCAATTTGGTGGAAAGCCAGGTTTATAAGGTGAATAGCCTGGAGCAACTGGTCCCACTTCTGATGCAGTGATATCTTACACCCGCTTGCCAAGGCCACTTCCAAGCCAAGTGCAGGAGTCGCATCCCTAAGCTGGCCAGGCCTTTAGCACAGGCACCCGAACACTTTGAATTTATGATTGAGGAAAAGCTGTTCCTGGTGCACACATGAGTGGAGGTAGCAGCAGTAGGTTTCAGAGGACAAGACTTTGATTCACACCATAATTAGTGTCACAGTCATGGCATTTTTTTGTGCCACTTGCAGTTGAGGAGTGGGTCCTTAGAAGGTAGCTGAAAAATTAAGAATGGCAAATTCTTCTTAAGCTTTAAAGAAAACTTTTACATCCTCTTCTCTCTTCTCAGAAGCCTGCGTCTCTTCAGACCTGCAGTTTCAGATGTAAGTATGAACATTGCACTGACAAAACCCACAGCCATGGGGAATCAGTCCATGGCCCTGCACATCACTTTCTACCTGTAAATAGGTCCCTACAGTGAGCATCCTGGCAGGGCATGGGCCTGATCTATCTGCTCCAGCACCTGGAAACAGGAGCAGAACTTTACTTTTGCTACCTCATGAATGTGACATCCCCATCGTAATGGGGCCTGCAGCACTATTCAGGGCCTTACTACAAGGCACGTAGTAAACCAACAACTCCTTTTAGTTAATTCTTTTTAGGAATTTCTTTAAGCCCTGGTGAACAAATGGCATTCTACAGCCCTCGAGATCTAGTCATTCTGGAGTAAGAGGCTAGTCCAAAATTGGTGAAAGCAATCAGCAAGTTTACAGCTCTGCATTTAGCACCCCTGTTCATCCCTTTCAGCCTTGCTAAATGTTTTGGAATCTCAAACTCCCCCAGTAGCCTATTTCAAATGAATGCAAAGCCCTCCAGTGTCCTCAGCAAACCCCAGCTGTTAACCAAACCCAAGCCTTTTTGATTCCTGATCCATGAGCAAACCATTGGCAATGAACATTCAACAACAGCAGCAGCAGAGAACTCTCCCTTTGTGTGAGACCTTCATGGCCCCAGCTCTCTGCTTTTGTTTTATGCCTCTCTTCCAGTCGTGCCCAGCTGTTTCTTTCTCTCACTACCTCTGAACCCAAACCCATGTGTTTCATATGAAAAAAATCTCTGCATCCCCCACCCAGGAAGATCATTTTGCACCAGAAATAGAGCACGCTATACTTGGGATGCAGCCCAGGCATCTTAAAAATAGCTCAGTGCATAGCTTGTTGTGCCACTTACAGCTCTGCCAGCTGCCTGGACAGACAGACAAGGTGCCAGTGGGCAGGCCCTCCCTGCACAAGGCCATAAATGACCATGGTACTTTCCAGCAAACCAATTGGTGCCTGGCAGGGAGAGCAGGGTGGGCAGCACCATGCTATGCCCCAACTTAACACTGCCTGCCTGCCTCCCTTCTGCTGTCCCCAGGCCCCCTCTCCCCACACCACCCCAGCAGCTCGCCTTGCAGTCCACATTCCTGCTCCTCATGGAAGGCATTAACACCAGATAAAAGTACGATGAGCCCAAATGTAGCACCCTGACGTCAGCCATCCCTAGGGTCTGGAAGGGAAGCTGTAAATAGAGGAACAAAAGGCAGTTTTAAAACACCATCTTCGCTGGTGCCCATGGACAAGCATTTAAAGAATAAAAAGGAACAAGGGAAGGTGCTGAAACTTGGGGGTTGCTCAGTGCTGAGATGTCTGCTGGCTCAGGGACAGAGGAAATTCTCCTAAGGGAGCAGGAAGAGCGAAAGAGAAAGATTGAAGGGGTTTTTTTTTCCTCCTTGTAAAAGGCTTTGTTCCTTTCTGTTCCTCCCAGTCAGTAGGAAAGGGTGGGAACTATTGTTCAATACTATGCAATCTGCTGTTCAGCTGGATCCTCACACAGCTCCCAGGGTAGCCAGAAATCCTTCGGCTCAAAGCATCCCGCTGACGCAACAGTGGCTCCAGCCAAGCTACAGCACCAACAGGGTTTCAGTATTTGACCAGCTTCAACCACCCCACTCCACCTGTGCTAATCTCAGCAGATGCTGCAGTTTGTGTTTGTGTGTCTTTAAACACCCCAAGCAGCTGGATTCCTCATACTCAGCTGCCCAACGAGGCTTAAAGATGTTTCCAGAGGTCATCTCCTCCCACAAGATGCCAGATGTGATCCACCTAGACCCGGGAGCGGGAGAAGTGGCCATAGCACAGACATGGTTATAGGATCCCATCAGGCTGCAGAAGAGCCAGGCTGGCACCCAGACTATCAACTGGGAGCTTTGCTCTCCCAGCAGCAAAGCCCAGCAACATAGGGGAAATGCCATGTGCACCCAGACACAGCTGACACATGTAGGACTGCTGACTTTGTTAAAGCAAAGACCAAGGAAACATCCTGTAATAACATTTAAACCAGCACTTACGCAATTAAGAAAGACCCAATGGACATTGTGACAGTTTATGCCAGTTGTTTATGTTGACAGTGTTCCCTTTGCCTGGCTAAGGGGAACAAGCACTAGGCACTTTAAACCACTGAAAAGCAGCAAAGTTTGCACCGTTCTGTTGCATATTTTATATGTAAAAAGGGTTGTACATGCATACAGGATTGCAAACAATCACATCAATGTAATTTTTAAAATACTCATTGTGCAAAAGCCCCTGAAATATGTACCTGCAATTGTCAATATTTCATTGCAGAAGACAAGAAACGGAAGAAGTTACTAGCCAGTCTGCAAGTATCAGAAAAGACCAGAGTTAATGAACATCTGCAGTTTATATCCTCCATAAATAGAAAAACCTGCCATCAAAACCACATAGTGCTATGACCCAGTCACCAATTAAGAAAACCTCGACAAGATTTGAAGTAAGAACAAGATACTGACATGGAAACAAATTTATCATAGATGATATTTTGACAATAATTTAGGGAAGACACTGAAAAGAAAGCACCTCTTTCCAGTATGTAAGAGACCTGAAGAAGCTATTTCTAGACATCACCAGCACAATTGCTGGGGAACAAAAGAAACCTTTCAGAGCCACAGAGTGGTAGGGGTTGGAAGGGACCTCTGGAGATCATCTTGTCCAACCCCCTTGCTTGAGCAGGGACACCCAGAGCAGGGGGCACGGGAACGCGTCCAGGCAGGGTTTGAATGTCTCCAGGGAAGGAGACTCCACAACCCCTCTGGGCAGCCTGTGCCACTGCTGTTACCCTCACAGGAAAGAAGTTTTTTCTCATATTTAAGTAGAACTTCTTGCATTCCAGCTTGTGCCCATTGCCCCTTGTCTTGTCATTGGGCACTATTGAAAGAGTCTAGTCCCATCCTCTTGACACCCACCCTTTAGATATTTATAAGCATCAACAGGATCCCCCCTCAGTCATCTCTGGGCTGAACAAACCCAGGTCTCTCAGCCTTTCCTCATAAGGGAGATGCTCCACTCCCCTGATCATCTTGGTAGCTCTCTGCTGGACTGGCTTCAGTAGTTCCCTGTCTTGAACTGGGGAGCCCAGAACTGGACTCAGTGCTCCAGATGTGGCCTCACTAAGGGCAGAGAAGAGGGGGAGGATAACCTCCCTCGACCTGCTGACCACACTCCTTTTAATGCACCCCAGGATACCGTTGGCCTTCTTGGCCCCAAGGGCACTTTGCTGGCTCATGGTCAGCCTGTTGCCCACCAGCACTCCCAGGTCCTTCTCATCAGAGCTGCTTTCCAGTAGTTCAGCTGCCAACCTGTACCAGTGCATGGGGTTGTTGCTCCCCAGGTGCAGGACCTTGCACTTGCTTCTGTTGAATTTCATGAGGTTCCCCTCAGCCCAGCTCTCCAGGCTCATTGGATGCAGCACAGCCTTCCAGCATATCAGCCACTCCTCCCAGCTTGGTATCATCAGCTAACTTGCTGAAGGCACACTTTTTCCCATCATCCAGGTCATTGATGACTATATTGAACAGGACTGGACCCAGTACAGACCCCTGGGGAACACCACTAGTTACAGGCCTCCATCCAGACTGCCCCATTGATCACAACTCTCAGTTCTGTTGCTGAGCAAGTTCTCCATCCATCTCACTGTCCACTCATCTAACCCAATTCCTTCACTTGTCTATAAAGATGCTATGGGTGACAGTGTTGAATGCCTTGCTGAAGTCGAGATAGACAACATCCACTGCTCTCCCTTCATCTACCCAGTCAGTCACGCCATCACAGAAGGCTATTAGGTTGGTCAAGCACGATCTCCTCTTGGTGAATCCATGTTGACTGCTTCTGATAACCTTCTTTTCCTCTACATGGCTGGAGATGACCTTCAGGATGAACTGCTCCATCACTTTTCTGGGGATGGAGGTGAGGCTGACTGGCCTATAGCTCCCCAGGTCCTCCTTCTTGCCCTTATTGAAGACTGGAGTGATATTTGTTTTCCTCCAGTACTCAGGCACCTCGCCTGTCCTCCATGGCCTTTCAAAGATGATGGAGATAAAATTAAATTACATCAGGAATTAGAAATCTAAAAATCACACTAGTTTATTATATTAGTACAGGTAGAACCTGCATTTGGCTCTGAGACAAAGACTATAAGTTAAAAAATATCACGTAGTGAGAACCTGTTAATTTGTAGCCAACTAGTTACCAAGTTAGAAGGCAGCTATGTCACATTAGACCCCTCTGGGAGCTTATTTTTAAATATGGTCTACAGTTTGGGAGCCAAAAGGTATTGAAATGAGAGGGACTGGTGTCATACATAATCCTTTTATGAGACATGAAGCATTTTCTGTGGCACTCATGATAGTCCCAACATGGTCTATACAACATGGATTTTGGAATGAATTGGCTGATGAAATTACTGTTCCCACAGCCCTGACTCACCCAGCCTGAACACCAAACAAGACTTAGGTAAGATGTAACAGGGTTATTGACATCCACTGCTATTAGCTGTGCTTCATCCCTATTCCCATACACTGAGTATATTCACAAGCATCTCCTTTCAGCTCTCTAAACGGCTTCAACCCTCCAGACTCCAAGCCAGCAACACATCACTGCTGAGCACCCACCTGGAGACACACCCACCCACTGCCAGCCCCAGTGCCTGGAAGCTACCCACAGGCTGTGGCAGATGTCTCATCTCACCCACTCCCCTGCCTGCCAGCAATGCCGAGGAGGGGAAGCCCAGACCGAGTCATTTCTGTGTCTAGCAGGAAGCGCATGCAAATGCAAGAGCTTGAGAGCACTGCTCAGGAAACCCCCAGCCCAGCAGCCTCCCGGGGACCTCAGCCAGCCCTTGGCCCCTCAGTTGTGCCACAGGTCCTGACAAGGCTCAGCACTAAGGGCACACACAACCTGGCACTGCAGGATGGGTGCACACCCACATGCAGTAGCTGGAAAACCCTGGAAATGGAAACTCCCAGGGGTAGATAAAAAAACCAACCCCACACCTGGAGAACAGGCTGTCCCACACCATGTAAGGACAAAGAACAAACCTGCCTTTTCCCTGGGTTTTAGCCACTAGTCTTATCATGATGGAGTCAACTTGCTCTGTTCCAGACTAACAGTGTCAAATGCACATAGGACCTTGCTCTTTTCTCCCAACAGGCACAGGTTTGTACAACTGCGCTTCCAAAATGGGAAATAGCTTTCAAAACCAGGAATCCTTTACCCACCTCAGCAGCAGAGCAACTCAGCTGCTTCTTCTCAGGTACCTGAGTTCATCCCTTGGAGGTCACCCTCAGCATTACATGGCCACAGCCTGAGCAGAACACACAGACCTGAGCCAGATCCATGGCAGGACCAACCAGCCAGGCTGAAGTCTTCACAGCAATGCCAATTAAGTCAGTAAAGCATCAGCAAGTCCTACTTCTCCCCAAGCTCTCAGATTTCTTTCTTCAGGGCTGCTTTCCCTCCTTTAATATCTTGGTCCCACTTAACCTTTTATGCCCCTGATGGGTGCTAACAGGACCCACCTGTCCAGGTGCTTGGCCGTGACCCTCAGCTGGGCTGCCAGCCCCACATCAGCCATGGCCACTGGCTCTGCACTGTAGTAAATAGCATGTAGTGGGAAGGCCACACGCAGGGTTTCATTTGTTCTTTCAACATGAGTGGGTTTGAGCCTGGGTTTTAGCTGTTATCCCAACCCCCCTACGGCCTTGTATTGGAGCAGATTTGGGGAAGCCAAAGTCCTGGGTGGAGTCTCATTGGCTATACTGCATGTAGGTGTTTGTCATGGACATCTGAACAAGGGAAAGGATAAGAAACAGGTTTAGATGAGGTCTGAGGTGTACTGACTTCTAGCCACACTAAACAGTCACACACCATGACCTTTTCTCCTTCCATGCCATGCTGCATCTCGTCTGCGGAGCTGGGGAGCGGGCTCTCCAGGGCTGAACTTAAACAGTCTCAGTGCCCTTTCTGCTGTCCTGGAGCTAGACAGAGGAAAAAACCCAGGTGGTAACCAGGCAAACTAGATTTGCCTGTGTATGATCTGGATGTAATGTTCTTTTTTCAATGTAATGGCATAACACATCCTTGTGGCCCTGTTAGTCTGATACTGGGAGTGACTAATACAGGATAGTCCCTAAGCTTGAGTACACCCAGCGCCTTTTGAAGCGTTGATTACAAAAGAAAGGCAAAAGCTTTGAGACAAGGGGATTACCCAAGATGCGTTTAATCTGGAGCTCTGTGTCTGTTTGTCATGTGATAACTGGGTATACTGTATCCCCTGGGTATTGCGTCTCACTGGAGATATTACGTGTGGCTCATGTGCTGTGTCTCCGCGTGGGTTGGCTGCATTGACCCTTTGGTTGTGGGGCCCTGCCCGTGGGCGCTCTATGGAGCCCCACGTGCTGCGTTGGGTTACACGCGCCATCACTTACACTTTCTCTATACACTTTGGAACCTTTGTGCGGCATCGGTGGTCCAGGCTCTGGCATCTTGGGGGCCTGAAGAGCTTGTCCCCGTCTCCCCATCCCTGCTCTATGCAGCGCACAATGGCCATTGTTTGCCTTCGAGGCGGGTGAGCAGCCTCTGGCTTGGGAGGAATAAAGCCCGGAGCCAGTTCCTGCAAACACAAAACATGCCTTTTTATCACTTCATGACAAATTGGTTTGTCAGCAGCAGGAAGTGATATTACTGCCGTCCTCACCAAGGGGAAACTCCTCGTGGTTTCCATGGGGACGTATGCAACTGTAGAACTACAGGTTTATATAAGCTTAAAGCCCCACACACGCACGCCGCTGTGTGCCGGGTTTCTAAGGGTCTTGGATCAGATACAAGGGGCAGCATCTCGGCCAAGCCCCACTAGCAAGGGGCTTGCAAGCCAGCTTGTGTGGGAGCCAGGGGAAACAGGAGTTCAAGGCTGTAAAACACAGTGAACTGTGTGCCTGGATATCCCAAACAAATAAAACAGTGAAGCAGGGAGAATAAATGAGGGGTGAGAAGGGAAAATGCCTCCCTACCACATCCACAGTGGGCAGAGTTCAGCTCAGCCCTGTTGCCAAGGTGTCCTCCAGCTCCACCACGTGTGGGCTCTGCCACTGCCTGTCTCAGCCTCTCATGCCTCCTTGCCCGGCTCACACCTCCTCCTCCTCTGCTTCCCACCTCGCTGGACGCCCTGCTCCTTCCCTCCTTGCTCCCAGCAACCCCCCAGCTGAGCCCATCTGTCTCCCCAAAACTGTGGCGCTGAGGTGATGTTTGTAGGTCTCACTGATATCTCTTACTTTTTGCTGTTGTTCTTGCCCCCTTATCCTCCCCTTGTTTGGGCTGGGTGCAATCCTGTCCTCAGAGAGTTTGCAGGAATCAGGGCTCTGGGCCAATGAGGCTGTTTATGGGTGACAGCAGGAGGCTCATGGTGAAGACTTGGAAAAGAACACTGCATGTCCACAGAGCTGGGAGTGCTTGTCGGAGCCTCACTGGGACCGAAGCCCTGCTGTCTGTCCCGGCTGGCTTTTCTGCGACAGGCTTTGTGCTGAAGCAGCTCTCTTTTGCGCCCCTCTGTCAGGTGCCTGCTTAGGTTATAAAAGCTGATCGGCTGCCAGGTAATGAGTTTTATTGTTCCAAGAAACACGTAAACAAGCTCCCCCGGCTGACACGGAGCGGATTTCTGTTTGAATTGCGATTAACAGGCAGGGTTGGTTTTTTTTATCGGTTGCATGGCCAGGGCTGCCAAGGTTGTATTTTTCCACTGAACAAGCTCTGCTTTGAAGGTGAAAGTTTGTTCCACTGCTTACTGCAGGTGTAAAAAGTCTCACGTATTCAGAAACAGCTTTGCATGCTTTACAAGGAGAGCACTGGTAGGTGCAATCCCACGGAGCAGCACAACCTGCCAAGGGACTTCCCATGGGCAAAGGGGTTTTGCAGGATTTGCAGCATAGGACTTTGGGAAGGAATACTTGCTTTGAGGCTCATGCATGCCTTAGGAAAATAAGGGTTTCTAACTTTGTTTCTTAGTGCCCAGGGATCTCTCCTCCTTTTAGCTGCTCCATTTTTTTTTATCCCTTGGTGTCAGGTTGAAGCTTGGCAATGGCTGACGTGTAGTGCTGACGACAGAGCTGTATCAGAGGGATAGCTCACGTGGAAGAATTTCAGACGCAGCAGTGCATCATCCCATCCTTCAAGGGCACCTTCTCCCAGGAGAAGAGTCCTGGATTTTAGCACCATTAATACTCCAGGTAACTTGCAGGATTTCAGCAGGAGTTTGTGGTGCTTTACTTGTCTCCAGTTTTTGACAAGAGCACAACTGCTTTATGCTTAAAAAACCCCTCACCTGTAAGCTTAGAATCATAATTGTTAAAATGCCTTGATTTTACACAAGGAGTCATAACCTGCTCTATCTGCCCAAGCAAAACCATTTTTGATGGGGCAAAAGTAGGATCTGACTCCTTGAATATCAGGGATGCGAAGACTGGTGGCTCCCTTCTGGAGCAGATGTAGGACACCAGATGTCCTAGTGCTCCGCTCCAGCATCTATCTGCCCATTACCAGTATGACTACCCTGCCTCGGAAAGCAAGGTACCAGCTGCATCTCTTCCATATCAGCTTCCCCTGGTAAGGGTACATCACAGCAATGCTGCTCCCTGCATACACATCCTGCCCCACTCACCCCATGGAAACATGCAGTTCTGCCACACCACACAGCATTAACCCTGCACCATTTGCTGCCAGTCACCCTCACCCTGCAGCACCTGCCCATGAGCTGCCAGGAGTGCTGGTCTGTTAGAGCTCTCCTGCCTGGCCTGTGATACACTACATAAAATGCTTTTCATTGCCACAACTGAAATGCCAGATGAAAGTAACTGTAGTGTGAATCTGCAGCAGGGAAGAATTTATTTGGGTCTGGGTAAGAAAATAAGTGACTCGTTGGTTACCTGATCTCTTGTTATGCCCTGACTTGTTTACAGAAACAGGCCAGCAAGCTAAATACTTCACTCCAGGCATCAGAGGCAGTTTGAGTTGCAAAAAGGAATCAAGGAGATGTGACAGAAGACAAGACCTTGGCACAAACTCACGGGGACTGGAGATCTGTTATCAAGTTAATTTTTACACTTAACCTTTGAAACTTTAAAAGTAAACAAGCAGTAAGGAAGGTTCTTTCTCCTTCCTAGGAGATAGACTATTTTAAAATCACTGTAGCCCTGTGTCCAAGCCTCAGCTGATTCAAGCTGTTACAGCACTGTAGCCATCACTGCAGCCAAATCCACCTTACAGCTAAGATGCCAGCCTTGGCTGGCTTATAATTACATTGCATATAATTATATGGGGATAAAGAAATGCTCAGGTTGAGAAGCAGCAGTAGTTTCTAGTCAACTATGTTGTTTGAAGCCCTTTTTCTATCTAGTTCAGTCAAGACCTGAGGTCAGCAGATTTGAAAATTCAGATTTCTCTTACATCTCTTCACCTGGAAGCTTCCACATGAGTTTTGGGACTGTAAAATGCAAGATTTTAAAGAACGTATGATCCAGCACGATAGAAATATCATAATTTATTCTGTTTGTATAAAAAAGTTAATCATGTAACAAAACTATGTCTTCATAAGAAGAAATATATTATTTCACATCATAAATAAATCAAACATACAACCCTTGGCAACTCAAAAAAGCACTCGCCTGGTGCTTTCACGTCAGTGCTTGGGAAACAAGAAGAGCTGACATATATACACACAGGATTACAGTACCAAAAAATACTGAGGTATTTTGTTTTTCTACAAATGAAACTATGTTTGTGAAGGCAAAAAAACAATGCACTAATGTAAAAATAAATAAATAGGACTGTCATAAAAAGGGACAGCATCAGTTTTGCTCAAAGTGTCCAGGAATGGGAATACTGGTGAGCATGCTACTAAACGTGGAGCAGGCTTAGGACAGACAAACAAGGAGGAACAGCTCAGGAAGAAACAGTGTCCTTCAATCTCTGCGTAGACATCCAGGTATTGGCTTTAAAAGTCAGCAGAAAAGTCACTAACACCTCGTTCTCTGGCATCAGGTAAGCTCCTCTCCATTTATGACACTCTTCTGGGATGCATGGATGGTTCCCCACAAAACGCAAGCGTCTGATGACACTGTCCCTGTAGTTATTGCACATCTGAGACAGTAAGTCTGAGTTCTGACCATATTTTCACCTGCTTTTCAGCAGCTTGGGGAAGTGGTGATGGGGCTCTGAAGATAGCTTAAAGCACTGGATGAGGTGTGAACAGGGATGGAGACTGGAAAGTTAAAGACCGTGGTGGTTGATGCTCCTCTGTCCAATACTGACATAGCAGGGCTACCAGCTTCTGCTGAGCAGTTGGGGGCAAGGACCTGCGATTCAAACTGAAGCAGCTGTCCCATGAAGCTGAAGTTTGGGGAGATGATGCTTCTTCTCTGCTTCACAAACTCAAAGGCTTCATCCAGTTTGACTCTGTTGGTCCTCATGAGATAAGCAAGGCAGATGGTTGCTGACCGGGAGATGCCAGCCTGGCAGTGCACAAATACCCTTCCTCCATCATTTTTAACAGAGTCTGAAAGAATTAAAATACACAGTTAGCAAACGAGTCCCACTGCTTCCAGAGGTGGGAAAGCACAGGCTGCTGGTTTACATTTCTTTAATCCATCCCTCCCTTAGCCCAATAGGTGTACCCAGAGCTTCTGAGACAAAGGGAGCCTTTGTCCTGAGGGAACCAGCAGTCTAGCTATTTTCATTCTGGGCTCCAATTCCAATTATACTAATAGCTCCTCCAGGTCACTTTAGCAGTCTTACAAGATTACTTTAATACTCATCCGCTTAAATTCACTAGCTCTTTTCTGTAAGACCAGTGTCTCTTGATTTAAGATTTCAAACAGCTTTGTGAAGCTAAGATTATTACTCTGAATAGAATCAAATTAACAGAAATGCTCCCCAAGTATATGTCCCCGATGGAGTGACATTCCCCAGTCTCAGTTGTAGATTTTACTGGGGAAAACAAGACCCAAAAGCCACTTCCCAGGGCACACTACCCCAGAAAAATAACAGACTGTAAAGAAAGCTCATTTACCTATGAAATCAATCGCCTCGTTAAACCAGGAGCTGATATCTGCCTTGTGGTTGTCCTCCACGGGGATGCTTTTATATTGGTAGTGCCCTTCGAAGTGGTTGGGACAGTTCGCTGAGACGTTGATTAATGCCGTGATCCCCAAAGCATCCAGCATGTCTTTTCGGGAGGCATGGTAAGCGCTGCCCAAGTAGAGGAACGGCAGGATTTCCACCGGCCCACCCTACAACAGAAAGGACACGCAACCGGTTAACCTCACTCGGCAGTTTCCGAAGAGCCTCCCTGCCTCTCGCCCCACAAAAGCAGGGGGCTGCCTCCTCGCCACGTAGCGCCCGCCCGGTTCCAAGTCTCGCACCCACCCTGCGGGCCCGTCCCCGCTCACCTGGTCGTAGAGCGGGGTGCCGCAGGAGCTGCACCCCGAGTCGGCGCTGCCGGGCGCGCTGCTGGCGCTCAGGGGCAGGCTGAGCCCCGTGGGGGCGGCCGGCTTGGTGCAGAGCTCGGAGCAGGCGGAGGAGAAAGCTTCGTAACCTCCTGCGGGGGCAGAGGGGAGAGAGAGGCGGCGGGTGAGCGCTGCGCGGCCGGGGGGCGAGCGGAGCCCCGCGGGCATTGCGGCCGGGCCGGCTGCGCCCCCCCCGTCGGGGGCCGGTGCGGTCCCGGGGCCACTCACCCTTGAGGAAGCAGATGCGGGCGCCGCGGGCCTCCCTGCAGAGGGTGCCGAGGGCCAGCAGCAGCGTGCTGTCGCGCTTGGGCAGCTCCAGGTCGGCGCTGCGCTCGTCCAGCAGCACCACGGTGTGGACCAGCCCCTGGCGCAGGCGGGCGCGGAGCTCCTCGTTGGGAACGACGTGCTCCAGGGCCAGGGCGCCCTTGGCGCGGCGGCGGACGATGGTGCTGAGGCGGACGTTGCAGGAACCGCGGATGTGAGCGGCGTTGAAAGAGAAGAAGGAGCGGCAGTCGAGGACAAGGCACTGCGCAGCGCGCTCCTGCAGCAGCCCCCGCAGCGCCTCGCACTCCAGGGCGCACACCCGCAGGTTCACCATGGCGGCTCCAGCCGGGGCGGGGGGGAACAGGGAGGAGCGGTCGGTGCCGGTGGTGTTGGAGGTGTTGGAGGTGTCGGTTGTGCCGGTGTCCCGCGGACGCACAGCACCGCACAACCCAGTCCAGCCCTGCACGCCCGCGCCCGCTTTAAATAGGGCCGCACCAGCTTTTTTCTCAATGGGGCCGCGTCACGTGGGCGCCCGCGAAGACGTCACCTGGCGGCGCGCCAGCACGGGCGCGGCCAGCCCCGCCGGCATGACGTCATGTGCCGCGGGGCCGCCGAAGCGCGCCCGTGCAGGCACAGGGACGAGCTGCTATGTATACGTACACACACCCCCACATGTGCATCCCCACACATGTACATACACACGCATACACACCTGCACGCACCTATACATGCAAGCACATACAGTCGGGTACTAAACACCCAAACACATACATATATACATATCCACATATGTAAATAGATGTGCGCATATGCACACACAAGCTCTTACCTACACACACATCTATATATATATATATATAGATGCACATACACATGAGCACACACAGGCGCTGACGTACACACGCACTTGCCTACAGACATGCATATACATGCATACACACTTATATACATACATATATGAATACACACATGAACATATGCGTGTATGTGCATACACATACCTATATATTTGCATACATTTATCCATACATACCCATACGCATACATACATGCACACACATACACAGACAGGTACACCCATATGCGCCCATATGCACACATCTACAAACACACATACACACACACACCCCAAAACACACACCACCCCCACGCCCCACAGGTGCTGTGGAGCTGGGCCGCCTCGCACCCAGCTGTGCCCCATCCCCTGCCCCACAGCTCCAGGCCTGCCTGGCGCTGGGGCAGCCTTCGTCCATCTGTCTGTCCCCAGCACTGGCTGCTCCCCCCTTTCCCACAGAAATCAGGGCCTGCTGGGGGCAGGTAGCTGCTGGAGCAGCACCGCGGGAGGATGTGGAGCCACGGGTGCGGGCATGCATATTCTTCTAAAATATGCATATAAAGAGACAAGCATACACATACATATATTTGTATTCATGCATAGACATATATACATGTGCAGACATATCTACACATAAATATATATGTGTATACATATATTTGTGTATATATTTATAACATACACAGATATTTGAGAGCTGTTCCCATCATGTTTTGCATGTAAGGAAAAAGATGTAGTAGACCTGTGGCCCGTACAAAGTTCATTTTCCATACAGCGAACACCCCCAGGAGTTGGGGCTGCCCAGTAACTGGCAGTGGAGCGGTGGGAGCTTTCTTTTCCTCCCCCCCTTGGTAGTTCATCAGCATTTCCCAAAAGTTTTCTTTTCCCCATGGGTGACCAACTTCCACCATAACACTCGTGTGTTTCTTACTCAGCGCTTCCAGTCAGCGCCACTTCCACTTCCCCTGCCTCCTCGCAATGCCTCCCTGCGATGCTTCCCCCGTCCCGCTGCCTCCCCAGCCCCGTCTTCCCAGCTGCTCATTGCCTCTAGCCACCAGTGCCCCCCCCAGCACCTCCTCCCACTTTGGCCCTTTTCCCCCCAACCCTTTCCCAGCGATTCCCTCTTCCCTCCTGCACTGCCAGCCCCAGCTGCGCCGCTCCTTCCTAGCCCCTTTCAGAGGTTTTGTTTTCCTTTCCTCTGCTGCTCCTTTCAGAGGCGGCCTCTCCACACACCCTTTGCCCCAGGGCTACTCTCCCACCCTCCTACCCCACCAGCCTCGTGGGCTGCCAACCATGAGTCTCCAAATTTTCCAGCTTCTCCCTCACTGATGTCTCCCAGTCCCCTCAGACCTTCTAAACCCAGCTGGGCTCCATATCTGGCCGAGAGCTCCAGGGCTTTCCAGGCTCTTGCAGGTGGCCAGGAGGAGGGGACATGGGGGAGGGCATGGGCAGGCACGTGCCAGCTCCAGCTCACCCACTTATTGCAGGATTGTCTCTGCTCTGCTGAGCAGTGGGGTTTTTGCCAGAACGGCAGTCTCAAAGCAAATCTGTTTTTTCAACATGTTCCTTAAAAATAAACACAGGATTGCACTTTTCATTCCATTTATATGTTGTTGTTCTTCTAACAGCAGGTTGGAAACAGATTGCAAGTGAAGTGCTCATATACTTCAGTGCTGGGAAATTACTGCACTCAACCACACCGTCGCCCACACCATTACTGGGACCCCTCAGCTGTCCACAGTCGATCGCTCAGTGTGAATTGCAGGGCTCGGCAATTGGGGGGTGACATGCGTCCTTCTGCACCACGAGCACATGGGAGACGGGCAGGGAGCATGGGCCGCGCCGCAGGTGGCAGCAGACCTGCCTGTCCTCCTCTGATGCGTTCTGAGCCAGCTCCTTGCAAGACAAGATATCACTGTGACACCATGCCTTGGCCAAGCTCTGGTGACCTTGGACGCCATGCATCAAACACCAACCTACCCAGATTTTTCTAAGGAGCTGAACAGCAGGAATTATCAATGATCAATTGCTTGCCAGCTTTTTGCAGCAGAAACCAGTATAGCAGATGGCCACAAGACAGGTCTTCATTCATCACCTTTTCCTAGAGAAATTTTCATCCTTGTGATATGGACCTCCAATGTTGACCTTTCTGTAAGCTTATACCCAGGGATCACTTCACTTTACTCCTCTGGAGTGTGATGCAGGAGCTATTTAAGGCACCACTGGGCAGGAGCACAGGAGAGATAAGGACTCTGCTCAGCCTAAGCAGAGGAGCCCTACAGGGTTTGGAGCTGGGAACGTCCTTCTCCCAGGGGACTTGATTGGGATTTTGCATTCCTCCAACCAGCCCAAAGCCTTGTGTGTTCCAGGAGCAGAAGCGTGGGTTGGGAGGCTTAACATGAATGCTTTAATGGTAAGCAGGATTTTTAATGGTGCTATGTCACTAGTGCCTTGTTAGTGGGAACAGCCAGCCCTGGCTCACAGGTGCAGACATCCCTATGCCACTGACAGTCTTTTCTCTTGTTGTCCTAAGCTCTTCTCAGTGTCCCACACAGAAAACAAAGATAAAAGACTGAGATTTTTTTCCCCAGTTTGGTAACTTCAACTTTTCCTAGGTTTCAAGAAGTCACCATGCCTGACGCCTGCACAGCTAAGTGAGAATGTGCTCTCAGTGACAACCACCTTTCCAGTTGTGGTGTTAACCAACATCACGCAAATATTAAATGTGGACCGGACACTGTAGGCCCAATACCTTCCCTGCTCTGAGACAGTGCAGGGAAGACATCCAGCTGAGGCCTTTGTGCAAAGGGAATTTACCTCCACAACAATGATAATTGCTCTTCTATGGACTTATGTAACTATGAGACTTTTGAATCTGCTGTTGCTTACACCCAGTGCAAATCAGGAAGAAAAAAATTCATCACATGTGGCAGTGTGTACTTAATCACTTAGAATCCTGGACTAGCTATTTCCTTGCTTTACTTTGTTTTCTTTTGTTAAATAAACCTGCCATAAGAATGAAATAAAGGAAAATACAAAACAGGGCTGAAGTGGTTTTTAGGAGCTCACTCTGACCTGAATGACTTTCTTAAGGGTTAGATTTCCTGCCTTAACAAAAGCCAGGAAATACAAAATTAACCCCTTCCTCCAGAACAATCCGTGTTTGCACTCGGACCACAATGTCATTGTAAGGGTAATAATAGAACCAAGAGCATGAAGTGTAGGGGTGGGAGGTGATGCCTGGATTTGAGCAGATGGGACCCTCTGCCAGCATTCGGCCCCCTTTATCCCTGGGGCTTTAACATTTCCCATGTCGCTCCGCCAAAACATGTACAAGTCCATAACAACACGAGAGCCCCATGAGTGTGAGCCCTCACTCATGGCATTAGGGACTTCTTGAGAAAATGACTTCATGGCAATTTCATCATGTCTCAGCTGAGTGTGTTGTCTTTGTCTCAGCGGGATGAGAGACCTGGCTGGCTTTCACCAGAGGCTGCGGGTCTCCAAGTGTAACCTGGTTGATGTTTATCTCAGAGGGTAGTAGAGGGCTGCAGACAGCTTCTGCATTGACTGACACTGATGCCAGTTTGTTAGCAAGTTGGTAACAAGCATAGCTAACCCCTGGCCCGGAACTGGCCCATTGCACAAACCAGTTACCCTGTAATACTGGTTTTTCAGGCTTTTTAACTAGTCACTCATGGCCAAAATCAGTACTGAACCGTTCCAGCAAAGCCAGAATTACAGCACCATTGGACCTGACCTGAGCCTGGGTCTTGCTGCCCTCGGTGCAAGTTTTGTCTGAATAAAGATATGAAGGATCAAGCCTCAACACTTGAGACAGAGAACAAAAATGCATGTGGGAACATTTGGAAACCGTGCTGGATGCATTTCTTCAGCATGTGTAACATTTTCTCCGAATTCAGTTTCACAACCCAGCATTTCCTTTTGTAAATATTTGGACAGATTTTACAGAGACACAGATTCACAAGAAACAGAAGGAAAAAGGAAAGTTTGGGAGGAGAGAGAAAAAGAGAGAGAAGGAAGGAAGGAAGAAAAAAGGATTCAGAGGTAACAGGTTACAATAAACAGAATGCAGACAATATAGAATTACTGATGGTTCATACTACAATTAAAACTTTTTAAATGCATTTAAATCCTGATATTTAACCCTTTTGCCACGGTATGGCTGAACTCAGACTGCCTCAGATTCTTCATATTGAAGTTGATGAGGTGTGGGAATGGGGAAGCAGAAGGGTCAGTCCCAACAGCATGTAAACCAGCTCTGGAATGGGGTCTCACTCCTGGAGAGGCAAGCTGGAAAACCTGGTATGGCCTTATTTCTGTGTGCCACATCCAATGTGTAACTATTTCTTCCTGAGTGGAAAATTGTTGGTGTAGGGGCTCCAGTATTTCGACTGAGGACACATCCTAGATACAGAGGTACATTGAGGAATAAGAAAAGCCTCTTTCTTGCAGCCCTGCCTAAGGAAATCTTAGCACAGTGTTCGCCTGCCCACCCCAGGCTGCTCACTCCTCCTGGTCCCAGGGCTCTGGGCAGAGGTGGGGGGACAGCAGGCACTGGCAGCGGTGGGTGCCTTTCCTGCACACACACGGGCCATAATGGTCACTCCCTGGACTCCAGGTTCCTCGCCATAAGCCTTTCTCTGCTCTGTTTTTAATGCAGAGCCATAAGCTCCCTGTCACACGGGTAGCGTGCCACGTGCTGCCAGCCCCCAGAGCCAGCCCCACACTGCAGCTGGGGGCTTGCCATCAGCTCTGCATCTGGGGCTCGGTTACATGACCCAAGGCACCCAGACAGCACGCCTGGCACCATATGACCCCATACATGTGTGTATGCCTATCACAGGGCCTGACACATGGCATCTCATGGCCTGAAACCCAAGACATTTGAGAAGTCTGCAGCGTGGACAGTCCCCCATTCTAATTTTGCAAGTGGCTCCATGAGTGCTTGAGCAGCTAATGCAAGTCAGGAGTTCTGCTTTCTCTTCCAGTGACTCACCAAGCAGCCTCAGGCAAGTTGCTTAGTGCTGCGTTTTAACATGATTACAGGCATTAGACAGACAGTCTGGGATACCATGGATTTGATATTCAAAATCATTAAATACCTGCCTCCAAAGGAAAACCTCTGGGAATTAGTGGCACTGATACATTTCGCAGCACTGGGATCAGCTTAGTAGGGCAAATAGTTTAGGCAATTTAATCTGACATTTAATTGCCTCTATTAATCTGCTATGAATCATGCCATGCACTAGGCATAAGGGTATTTATTCAATAAAATCACTATATTTGTAAAGTTCTCATATTTCAAGATGAAAGGTATTAGATATGTAATAAAATATACTTATGGGAAATTATTCTTCCTGCTGCTTCAATGTGTATTTTCTCAATAACATCCTTTAATGGCTAGTATGGTAAGGCAAGGCTTCCGTGGGAGGAGGGTGAATTTGAATAGAAAACAAATGACGTACCTCACACCAAGAAGCAGGGAGAGGCATGCTTTCCTACCCAGAAATATGAGAGCCAGGTTTATTGCTAGTCATATGGTGTCAGTGTTTTGTGGGCTCAGTGACTATGTATGAGCTTCACGTTCCCAGAACCATCAGCTCTCATAAGGATTGAGGTAAGAGCTGCTGAGGCACTGCCATTTGCAGGTTGTTCTTCTTATCTATGGTATCTTTACAGAGAGATGAAGGCTTCATAAATGTACATGGCACACAGTAACCAACAGAAAGGCAGAGGGGCTGTCTTCGGCCCTGGGATTACTCTGACTTGTGCTCATCAGGATGGAACAGAGCTGGGAGGGATACAGCTGGAGTCTGGCATCTTGGAGGGAGTGCAAACCTGTTCTCCATCAGCTATAGCTACATCTTTTCCCACCAGCTTGTGGGTGCAAGGGTTCGTAAAGCCAGTGCAACCAGCTACCATGGGATTTCCCCAGCATAAAGACCCTGTCTGAGAAAGAGTTTCATGCTCAGAGTCCCTGCACATAACAAATGCTTGCAACTCAAGAATAGCTTTGGGTGGATGTAGGCAGCTTGGAATAATCTAGGACTGTCAGGGTTGAAAGCTGCAGGGAGGACAGAAGAGTACTTCTGCCTCCTGAAGTCCTGTGCTAAGTGCAGGAATCGAGGACCCAGAAGGCAGGCCCTCCCGATATACTCACACTGCTCCTGTACACCATTTGTACCATCTGCCAGGTCTAAATTTGTCTCACTGTCTAATGGCTTTGAAAGGGACTATTTGCTATGGGGACAGAAGGGGAGGATGTAACAGCAAAAGCAACCGTAAACTGTACAAAATAATGTGAAGTTTCTGTTATCAAAAGCCACAATTCCTGCATTCTTGGACTATGGTGTAACCTAGTGTAGAGACCCAAGGGTAACACTTCCTAAGGGGATGTAAAAAAATAAAGAAACTTGTCAGGGAAGCAAAGCACAAAGAAATTCCAGTGGATATTACATTGCACAGACTGAACCCCCTTGTTATTCATCTACCTTTTTCTGTGCTTTCTTAGTATGAGCTTCCAAAGTGTTTATAGATATCTTCATATTTCATTTGTAACTGTTAAAAAATACCCCTATATTGGTAAATGCAGAACTGCTTATTCATTTTCTGCTATGCAGTTTGTTAAAATGTTTGCAATATGACATGGTTCTCTCATGTGATAGAGTGAGGTGATGTTTGTGTGTAATAGCAGTTAGTGAAAACACAGTATTAGTCATAGGAGAGAATAACACTTGACTGTTTTGAATATGAAAACCTTTAGGCTGTGGAAAAAGCCAAACTTTGGCCCACTGTGTTGTTTTCAGAAGTATATGAGAACATACGGGGCAGAGTGACTCACAGTGTAGTGTTCTCTGAGCGTCACCTCAAGTCGGACAGGTCACAATATCCAGGAGAGGGATCTAACGACCCATTTCTTTGTCCATGAAATGCCTTGTCACAGCCACCCGTGTTGCAACTCGCCCGAGTTGCTCATACCCCATTTGACTTGATAAAACTCAGCGTTGAGCTGATCTCATTGCCTTGCTGTGAAATCTTCAGGTGAGGCTAGCAAGCGTTCGTGCTGTCCTCCGAAGGATTGGACAAACTGTTTCTTGGTGGGGATGAATGAGGAGTGAAGTCATACAGCAGCGTTGGCTCAAACGAATTTGCCCAAACATGGGACGTTTCTCCTGGGGGGTGGCCACACGCATGGCCAGACGCCCTGCGGCTCTTGGAGCCCATCGCAAGCTGTGATTTCACCTCAGGCGCCACACAAAATGCTGAGCTCTGTTTAGATAGAGGCCCAGCCAAAGGGATGCTCGCATGAATACACTTCTTAGAGTATTTTTTTACAGCTGCTGTGGTGTAAAAAACTCCCTTTCCAATAAAGGGAGAAGGCATTGCCTAAAAGCATCAAGTTGAGGGGAGCCCTAATGGAAGGGGTTGAAAGTTGGAAGAGACTTTCCTTCAAGCACAGCAGCTCCTGGACAGACAAGCAGCCAGACAGCCCCATGATGGTCACAGCTTTGCGTGGACAGGGACCCTGCCGAGCCCCACCCCAGCACAGCAGCCAGGGAGCTCTGGGTCTGGTGAAGGGCTGCACTGGCAGCAACAGAGGGAAGGCAGAGACGCTGTCCAATTTTAAAACTGACCTGATTACTGCAAGGTTATGCTGTGAAGCACAGTGTCTCAGATGGAAAGTGGGTACAAGAGTCCAGGTGTTTTCCCAGGGTCTGCAATAAAGTTTTCCTTATGTTCTCACATTTCTTATGGCCATCATGAGAACAGACAGCTTTCACATGTAATCACATAAATCAATAATTAACACTCCCCCCAAGTTAATTGGTTGAGCCAGTCACAACCATAATCAAGCTTCACAGAAAACAGACTAGAATTGAATAACTAACTAAAGAAAGGGACTTCTTTTAAACAAGCAAAAATAAGATCATTATGTTTGAACACAACCCCTCACCTGAACACCCAGAAATTCAGAGACATGCAAAATGTGAGCCAGGGGCTGTATTTCGCAGTTTCGGCTCTGATCAATTTAATAATTCAAGGCATTTTTTCCTCTCTTTTTCCTCTCTGTCCCGTTCGGGTTTAGTTCACATGCCAGGTCCACCGGTGGGATATGTCATACCGATCAGCAATCTCTTTGCTTTCCTCACTTTTTTTTCTTGAAAAAGAGGAACACAAAGTGAAATTAGCTAAAGGAATTGGGCACATTCTCAAATGGTAAATGCAAGAGGAGCATGAATCATCCTCTTATAGAAATGATGAGAAAGGATGGAAAAGGTAGCGGTTTTGGAGAAGTAAGTTATGTTCTACATGGCTGATTCAGCTCTCTGGACTGAAAATGAATCATCAGAATATTTAAATCATATTACCAGTATTAACACACACAAAACCCCCAAGCTCAAGAAGCCTTTGTTATTAAACAAATTTGATAACGGGTAACAAAAGAACAAAGGATAGCTTCCTAAAAGCCCTATACTCGCTCAGCTCTGCTGCATGTCCCAGCTTGCAGAGCCCTTGGAGAACTGGAGTTTGCTGCAATTGCAATCGCAATGCCATAGCCACAGCAGAGCACTGCAGACCCTCACAACCCCAAACCCAAATCCTTCAGAAACCAAAAGACAGACTCTCCTTTACCTTCTAGAACTTTTACACTTCAGCAGTGACATGAAGTTTTTTAAAACAAAGGAATTACCCACTGGAGAGTACATGTCAAAGGGTTCCCGAGTAGCATACCGTTAGCTGACGATATGGACATTGTGTTGGAGACCTGAGCGGGAGGCCTGACACTGGAAGCATGGCTTTTCTTATCTAATTGTGCCTGAGCCCAAGTTACAGCCTTAATGAAGCTGTAACACATCCGATTTCAGGCAGACTCTAAGTGGAGATAACAGAAAGGTTAAAGCATGATTTAAAATCCCCTTATTTTCCTTCCACTTTTCTGGCTGAGTTTAGCTCAGCTGGGACAAAAGAGTGATCCATGTGTTCAGTGATGTTTTTGTTTGCATAGGAAAGGCAGTCAGCTCCAGGATATAGCACAGCAGAGGCAGCAAAGCAAACACAGGACTCTTACATAATGAGTTGCAAAGGTTTTGTAGGGAACTATCCTGTTGCTATAAAGTACATCTGCATATTCCATACAAGTTTGTCACATTAAAAACTCTCAATACCAACATAAATGTATCTGTTCAATAGCCGGAATCCTCAGAGGGATCAAATGAGGTAGAAATCCATCTCCACTGAATTTTTTTTGTTAGTTTTTTGTCGAAACTTTTTAGTTTCCTTCTCAAGTCTCCAATTCAGTCTTTCAGCACTAACACTATGGAATGAAAGCTTTCATTCTCTGCTGGCAAGCAGGAATCATAATGAAGATTAGCCAAAATTGTGACAAGCTATTTTTAACAAAAAGCTGCTTCAATAAAAGCATGTATATTCCTGAAGTAAACATGGACAGGAAAGGCAGAAAGGGAGTGACAGGCAGGCAGACAAATGCTTCTTCGCAAAGAAGCTTTTGAAACATCTGGAATGTTGCAGTGAAAGGTTATTTACCAGGAATGTCAGCCAGTCCCAACGCAGATGGTTTCCATTAGTATAAGATCAAGAGACCAGCAAGGCTAAAAATATGTGTTTGCTTTTTTAGAAACTGGACTTCGTTTTCTGTACTTTAAAAATAATAATCCGTGTTACACAATTTCTGTAACTTAGAAATATTTTCTTGGAATATTGTTTGGCATGCTGGTTGGGTTGCAGGCTCTGTGCCATTGCTATTACTCACAACTTTTCCCCCTGAGGACTTTGTGATGTATCTTTTACTTAGAAATAGGTTGGCAAATTACGCTGAAACCGATGACTTTTGTTTATGAAGTGTCATTGACAAAATATCTGAATTACTGCTGTGGTCAGTCTCTTGCCTGGCGTAAATGTGTGCAGCTCCCTTGGAGTCCACCAGAGTACTGTACAAAGCCATCACGGGACTGTGGGGGCCATAGAGCCACTTCCCCAGCATCAGACGAGCAGCATGTGCCGTGCCAAGCAATGCACCTGGGGAAGTTGGGAGTTGGGAGTACAGTGCCTGTAGTCTTCCTGGTAAATCTATTCGGGAATCATAGATTAGAGTCAATGGAAAACAGCTGATTTACAGCAGGCAGGAGTCTGGCTCGGTGAGGCGAGCGGGCAGCTATGGGAACAGATCCCTGCCTCTGTAACTCTAAGTGGAGATGAGAGGTTCTGATTTCTGCTGGCATTGCTTACAAGGCACATAGTCATCCACCCAGAAATACACCAGCCTTGGAGGCATTTGGGTCTTAAAAAAGAAAAGCAGATCTAGCATTACCCATCATAACACATTTTACGTCGAAAGCCCTGATGGTCAGCCAGCAGCCTCCAGCTCTGTCCAGAGCACAGGGAGAGAAAAATGTCATCCCATAGGGAAAGGTTCAAAGGTTCCCATTGCCATCTGGGGTTTTGTGGTGCCAGTTCAGACTTTGAAATCAAGTCTGTTGTCTCCCTGTTAGGGTAATGGTGGCACCTGTCATCTCCAAATGTAATGCATGTTATGGCAAGAAGCGTGGCTCAGTGGTAGGTGGCAGAGACACCGTGAGCCACAATAATAACACAAGAAATACAAGCAGAGAAATGTTGCCTTGACTCCACCCATTTGAAGGTCCTGTGCACATTCTTCACTGCTGGCTTAGCTCTGCTATTGAGGGGATGCAGCTTAGTGAAGAAACGTGTCCACGGCCTGCAAAGCAAGTGGAGGTGGATTCCAGGTGGACTCCAGGTCCACTCCTTGACCTCCTCTCTCCCCCTCACACCTCTGTGCTGAATGACCCACTAATATGTGGAACTGAGGTGCCTGAACCTATGGGCAATGGAGCTAGAAAACCACAGTCAACGCTACAACCCCCTAAGTTTTGAACAGCAGCAATACATGATTTGTGGCTTGATCACAATCTCTCCTCTCTGTGGAAGCTCAAAGTGGACACATCCAGGACAACAGTAGCTGCTAGGGGTTTCCTAACTGCTGACTTCCCTCTGGAGTGGAAATGAAAGGAAAATCTTTCCAGACAACCACATTACTTCTTTAAGAAATCTTTAGTATTTACTATCACAGAGGCTAACCTCACTGAAAAGACGGTTTTGATTTCCTTTTACACACTTTGCTTGTCCATATATTACCTTTCCAATTGTAAAATAAGTTTCTGTTTTGCTTTGTCAGCATGGGTTTAGCCCAATGCAAGGAAGTGGGAAAGGGAAGGGTTAGGGAGAGAAGGGAGGGGAAAGGGAGAGAAGGGAGGAGAAAGGGAAATATGAATGTGGCCTAAGGAGCAATTCTTAACTAAAAGATTTGAGCTCTCAGTGGAAATACTGAAGAAAATTGTTCACGTCTTTTCTATAGACCCCAACTGAAAAACAGGTTTTGGAAGAATGTGTCTAATGAAACGGTTCCTATTGTCATTGATCTTCCAGTGGTAACCAATCCTAGGCAGAAGAAAGCAACAGGAATGAGTTCAGCTTACTGGAACTTGTTACTAAAGCCAACATTTTTGGCTGGGAAAGAGAATTCAGGAGGGTGCCTGAGTACAGAGCACCAGCAGAGCCTGACCATCAGCCCTAGCTTTGCCGGCTGTATTTTGTTCTGTCAACAACTTGCAGCAGACCCACACCTAGGCTGTGACCCAATGGCTCATAAACCTTCTCCAATAAGCCAGCAACTTTCAGAGTCTGCACCCTGCGGCCAGCTCACAAAGCATCACCTGCCAATGGCGTTTTTGTCTGAGTTAGGGTATTGCCAGGGTCCCGTACAAACACATGAGCCAATAAAACAGTCATTGCCCCAAAGACCTTGACTTTTAAGCCAGGGTACAGCAAGGTAGTGTGACAATCAGCAAGAAAGCTAATCAGATGATTGGATGAGAGCACTCTGTCAGTTAGTTTTGAATAATTTCCTTTTTTTAATTTGTTTTTTTTACTCTCAGTACTGACAGAAAAAAAATATTTTAAAGGGGAAATAAGTGATCAGTATTGCTCTCATTGAAACTTCAATATGTGGAAGATGATTTCTCAGAGAGGTCGCTGCTGTGGGAGATCCCATTCAGATCTTTCCTCCTGAACAGCTGATCTACAAAAATGAGTTTGTGGGTCTTTATTAGTCTTTTTTTTTTTCTGAGCAGGATAGTAGAAAAAGCACCCACTAGTGTCTTTGGGTCAGTGAAAAAACTTAGTTCAAGTAGGCAACAATGAAAGCAGGGAACTCTTTTGTCTCCCTAAGAAAAAACAGAGGCAGCCTTAGCAGGCAGAGCTGGGGAAATCTGCCACTGCCCACGCTGAACCTCCTGTACAGAGAGAGCATTTGAGCATGTAGGGGCGATATATGGCACCTATGAACAGCACCAACCTCACCACAGGAAAAGAACAAAAACAGATGCAAAAAACGTGAAAGTCAGAGCTAGCAGGAGAGTGGTGCAGAATGAGTAAATAATCCCCACTCCCCGATGTATTCAGTGACAAATTCCAAGTCCTCTCATACATAGAGCTATTTCTTTTTGAACCCAACACAAACCATTTCTTGAAATAACATCAGCCCTCCTCCCATCCAGGACTATGCACCATTCAGAAAGGCTGCCGGCTTGGCAAGTGGGTGACCTTCTGTGTAATGTATAATTCAAGTATCCAATACACAAATGATTGCAGCAGAGTCAGAGAACATGCAAATTATGTCCCACATCCTGCTGTTAGTCATCCTCTTGGGGGAACTCACCCCTACAAAGCCAGTATCCTAGAACACACTGTATGTTTGCTGATCCTCACTTTCTAAATGTTTCAACAGCAGCAGAAATCTCACAGCTTTTCTGAAAATGACTGTAACCTAAAACTGCTGGAGTAAAATACTCGGTTCTTTCCCTAAAAATAGCAAATAAATTATCTGTATTTCATTTTACTGTTACATAATAATTAGAGGTATTACTTTAAAATATTATAGCAAACTGCACAGGATCTTTAATCAAAGGGGATCAAAGCATTTGCATATTAATTAAATCTCAAAATAAGACTCTGAGCTAAGCTTTATTATAGCAGATAGTGAATTCTAGGGATTCATATGGGTGAGAGGATATCAGGACACCTGGTGATTTACTGCCTGTGACTTGCTACATAACCTTGTACAAGCCCTTCACATTCTCTGTTTCTTTATCTGTAGGAGAAGGATAGTTATATTTAACTTTGTTTTCAAGGGCTGAAAAAAATCCTCTGGCAAAAGTGATGCCTGATGGTTTATGTGGCAATTACAGTGCCAGAGTGTTATACATAGGTAGATAGAGAGATGAGCTGACAGACATATCCAGTGGAGTCCTAAAGCTGCTCTGTCTGACAGGCAATTTCCCCTGCATGAGAAGGCTATCTTTTCAAACATAAATAAATTTATGCATGTTCCTTTTCCAGGTTAAGTATAGGTGGCCCATCCACCTTGGTGAAGACCGGTGATAATTGTCTTTGGCAGGAAAGGTGACATGTTGTGATACTGAGCCCCAATTCATCCCTTAGAGGTGCCACCAGCAATCCTTCCCCCTTGCTCTTTCAAATGCTCTGAAGGCAGAACAGAGGGCTTTGCCCCAGGCCACTTAAGCATCACTCACTGTCACAGCCCTGAGCACCACACAGGTTTGGGAGGCTGCTACTTTCACAGTGACTTTCTAAGATATAATCTGTTGTTTCTATTTGACAGTTCAATGCAGCCTAAGAATAAGATCATCAAGGTTTTCAGGGGCTGTCAACAGGAATTAGGTAACGAATCTCCTTTAGAATGTTATTTGAGAGTGCTCTACTGATCCAGGCCTCATGCATGCTGCCCTGCTAGTGCTCTATGTGCTCGAGAAACCTTCTTCCCTTCTAGGAGAGACCAGAGGGGCAAGTCCTGCTTGTTTCTTAGTGTGGCTGGGACAAAGTAATTCATGTGATATGGATCTAGAATCAATCCCTAGCATTAATATAATGAAAAGTCATCCCATTTTACTACACTAACAGCGGCTTATGAAAGAAAGAATCAATACCAAATGCCTCGAACAAAGGTTATTTTCATTTGTACTTTATTTTAACAAGTCTAACCTGGGGTAAGTACGTGATTAGACAGGAGTGCACAGAAGTATATTCTAATCCCGAATTAGGGCAAATACCAACTTCTGTTTGCATCTTAGCAGAGGAAGAAATATTTCTGAGTGATACCTGAGTGCACTGAGTCGTGCTGAGTTTTGTTTGCTCCCACACACCAGTGTTATAGGTCCATGTGTTGGGGGGAGGTCTGTTCTGCTATTGCCAAAGCCTATTTATCTTGTTTAATGACTTACTGGAATTAAAGTTGGTATCCCCTGCAACAGCAAAGAAGATATTCCCGTAGACATGCCACTGCACTGAGATGCTTTTTGTTCTTCTCTTAGAAACCAGAATGGCTCGTACAGCACCTGGGAGGAAAGAGAATGCAGCTGGTCCCATTTTACAGTGGGGAAATGGAGCCAGCGGAAGCTGAATGACTGTGGAGGAGAGCAGCGGTCTGGGGTGAGACCAGCCTTTTTGCAACCAAACCAGTGCTCCTCCATGGGGCTACCCTTCCTCTTTTCTACCTGAAGTGGTGTGGCATTGCCAGCAACACAGCCAACAGAAAAGCCACAAACGTTGCTGAGACTGTGCTTCAGTTACATTTGGCAATTGGCAGAAAGCCACTTCCCCAGACAACAGCTGTGCACAGTTTGGGGCAGACACTTTCCGCAATCTTCATGAAGAATCCCTTGGTAACATGTTCTTGCATATTCCCAGTCTCTACTGGAAGCAAAGGAGATAGATTCAGTGTCCCCATCTATTACCAGCACAATGTGACAGGGACTTTTCCCCCTCTTGTCTCATCCTCATGCAAAAGAGGCACAGCACGACAGGCAAAAGTAAAAGCCTCCAGGCTTCTGGGTTGCCACTGCCACCACTGTCAGGACTTGACAGAGCTGTTCTGAGATTTGGCTTGCTAATGTCTGAGAAGTTGAGATGAGAATGATTATGGAAATCAGAGACAGAAATCCGGGACAAATGCTCCTGGATTGCTTCTTATGGTGCATGCTCTCATCTACAGTCCTTTGTAATTGCAAAAAATGGTGCCTGGCAGATACCTTGAAGAGGCTGGAGACAGACATGTACATCTCATCATTAGGAAGTCTGTCTTGATAGTCAGCCAAGATCCAAGGGGAGCGTGCATTATTTATTATTATCATCATCGCCGCCACTAACCTCATTTCGCTAGAGATTTGACTCCAGTATAAATGCATGAAGCCATATCCTGGGGTTATTATGCCATTTTTGTTAACCACACTGTCATACAAGACCCCTCAGTCTTCTCTGGGAACTTTCTACATAAGGAATGGGTTACACACTGACTAAAGTCCTCTGGACATGACTTTTTTATATTGCAAGCTGCACTTGAAAGCCATGATAGGAAAGCAAAAAAATGGATGTACTGTGAAACATCTGTAGAGACAGACTGACCACCTGGCTCCCCACAGACATCGATGTTATTGGAGAAAAGCAGAACAGCAGAAAATCAATAACAACAAGAAAAAATTGTTTACTTGTGTCAACACCGAATTACTAACGCAGAGCTTTTTGCATATTGCATGTGCAAGAACATGATGTCAACACTACTGTGCCGCAACAGGAAGCAAAAGATAAGACATGGGGAACCATCAGCTCTTCCTGAGCATCAGCCATCACTATGTTTTTGTTTATGTTATGCTTTACGAAGTAGAGGTTACCAATACAAATAATCTTTTTGGGAACATTAGCCTTTCTTTTATTTCAGAAACTGTTTTAAGCTATAGCCAATACATCCTTTATTTCTAAATCCTTGCCTAATTTTTAGCAAGAAGCTTGTATACAAATACTACACCATCTGTGGTTTGTGGTGTACGGTCACAATATAGAACTTCTGTCCCTTGGCTGGATGACAGAAATAAATCAGAAAAAGAAAAATGATGTGCTAGTCATAATTAGTAGGCATTTCAGAACATATTTCTGGAGAAGTTATTTGTCCTAAAGATTTGCACGCCTTCTTTATAATTGTCAGATGACTATGCAAATACTAGCAGTGACATGACAACAGATGACATTACCCCACATATGGAAATGAAGCAAAATCTAAATTTATGAACCCTTCACTTTCATTATTCATCTAAGCCTAATCACAAACACTGGGAAATATCACGGTAAAATCCAGTGAGTGCTTGTTTTTTCTTTTTTTCTAAACTGAAAATCAGGGGGCTGTTTCCTTGCTCTGACAGCATACTGAATTTAGCACACACCACTCATTCTCTCATCCATGGCAGCTGGACTGAAATGTCTGAGTTTCTGGGGCACTGATGCTTGACAGCATAGAGGGCGATGCCCCATTAGGAGTGTGGCAAGATCCTCTGCACTGCTCACTGAGAGGAACAGTAGCCGGCACAATGGAGCCACTGATTAAGGAGAACAATCATAGAGGATTTCCTATTATGCCAAGCTTCAGAGGGAAACAGTAAGCAACGTAAAGGAAATGAGTGCATTTGCTCATAGTGAAAAGGTCAGCCAGCCACAAATTTTCAGCTTTGATATACATGTAACATTTTAGGTCCCATTTTTATCACAAATTATAGCTGCCCAAGGTCTTCAGGAAGTTGACAGAGAGATTGTGAGGTTATTGGGTGGTGTGAGAACGGAACTATGATTTACAAACTTGTCATTGCAGCATATCCACTTTTGTGTAATGAAGAACAAAGAATCCACCTTAAAAGCACCCCTTTTGCATCTTCATCATACAGTTTTAAATAACAGCTCCTGTCATTATCAGAGAGATTCAGACCTCCCCCCTCAAAATACCCTGCAAAGCCAGTTTAACAGAATACAACACGGATAGGCAAAAGCTGGTACCCTCCCGTGAATTGCAGACTATGTTGCAACTCTACACAGGTTCTGCCAGATGCTCATTCACATTGACATCACTCAAAGTTAAATGGCAACAACTGTAAAGACAGCAAAAACTTTTTATACAAAATATTGTTGCATTGGGGAAAAAAAAATGTACAGGACTCTCGGGTTCCGTCCACAACACTTCCATTGCCTCCCTATCACAACTTGATCTCCCCCAACCTTTATTCACTTGTTTATAAAATAGCAATAACAGCATTTAGCTTTCTGTCATGGGCCATCGTAAGAACTGGTGAATCTTCACTGAGTGTCTGAAAGATCACCAAATTACTGTTGCCTGAACATAAGGACTATTTCTATTAATGCAATAGTACCAATGGGATTCATATTATTTTAGGCATTTCTCAGCCTTCTCAGCTTTCACACAGCTCTGAAAAACAAATGTAAACTATTTGTGTTGGGTGAAAACAGGTGTTCAACATGTCATGATAGCTAGGGAAGCCCACAGCACACTGAGTGAAAACATGGCACTACTTAAGTTAATAGGAATACTCATAGCATATAATACAAAACAGCTCCTTGTACAGCACCTATTGTATCTCATAGAGCCTCACTGAGGCATAAGTAAAATACCAAATTAAAAAGACTTCAAAACACTACCTCAGGACTAGACTGGTAGGACAAAATTTCAGTCTATGGTACTTGAATGTATAATGAAAAATCCATCAGTGACTCACTTCTAAGGATAGAAGGCAGCATACCTTATGAGTCAGCTTTCTGCTGAGAAAAAAGTCCTACCTTCAATGGACCAGGAGATACACCATTGAAAAGAGCATAATTATCAGCCATTACATTGTGGGACAGAATGGAGAACAGGCAATGAAAAGAGCAAAAATATATGAAGGATTTAGCTCATGGAGAAACTCTTAGCATCACAAGACTGACCTTTAAACTCAGTGAGAAATGAGGGTTGAATCAATTCATCACCTGTCTGGGAAGTTTACTGCAGACTAGTCAAGAAGTCAAAACACATGAATTTTGTAGCTGCAATACTAACAAGAGTAGGGTTAAAATAGGTAAGACTGGTTGCCACAGATGGATGTCTGAATCAAGTAGAAAAGGAAAAAATGAGACAAAGGTAAATAAACTAAATGTACTTCGAATTATCAAATTAGGATGACTGTAATGGATAAGAAAAAATGTGTACAGTGTTTCAGTCAGATAACATCAACAGATAAAGGAACAGCCGTTATAAGCCTTTATAAGAACAAACATGCTGAATAGTGGGAAAAAGTTATATGGGCTCTGAAACGATTTGTGGGAAGTCACTTGCATTCATCTGAACAGAATTACATAGAGTAAATGAAGGCAGTCACTCTTCTGTGAGCTCTGGTCTAGCAAGGTAGATTATTTTTCATCTCTCATTTCAGCTCTTAAGTCCTTACTCAAGCAAAACTCCCACTGGAGTCAACTAAATCTTCCTTCTGATTTTCAACAGCATATCTAATACAAGACAAATCCTTTCTAGTTTGTTGACTTTCTCATACCTTTTGGCTCCCTGCAGTCATCTGCAGTAGTTGGACTATGCTGTATCTGCTAGCAATATACATACACATGAGTCACAGCACCCTAGAAATAAGACAGCTAAGGAGGTCAACATTTTGGAGGTTGGCATTCTTCTCTCTCATATTAGTTTTATGCTAGATTAATTCCATTGTCTCCAGTAAACTTCAGCGTGATTTTTGTGTGGGTGAGTCAGAGAATTTGGCCCTCCACCTGGAATAATATTTTCTGTGGCTTTGGATAGACACGATTCAACTGCACTACTTTTTCACACTTCCACTCCTCCTCATTGCTCTTGCCTGGATACACTGCCTACATGAGGCCATTAGGAGAGGGCATGCAGTATTATGCCACTTAGCAGCAGGACTTTATCTTGTGCTTTGGATAAGCTAAATAAGTTTATTAGATATGTCACAGATGACCCATAAATCTTACTAAAACTGATTGATTTCCAGGGAGAGAATGCTTCGCCTAAATTCACTACTTCCCCCTTCCCCCTCAGAATTTACAGTCAGTGGCAAGAGGCTCTATCACTTTTGCAACTGACAGCAAAAGGCAACAGCAAACTTTCTCCAGGCATTGCTGCTGGGAAGGAATCTTCAGTTCTGGGGGTTTCACATTCAGGTTCACTACCAGTTTTGACCTATTCCCCTCTCTGTGGGAACCACACCTATCTTACCCCATTTGCCTGCCCTGTCTCAAAGACAGAAGGGACATGGGAATGCAATGTGAACTTTACGTGGCCTCATTGGTAAAACACGACGCAAGAGAAGAGGTTCCTCATTTACATAAAGCTCCAGTCATGAGTCATCTCTATCTTCTACAGCTCCAGCTTGTCACTCTGACGAGTCTCCGGACGACAAGTGAACGTACTGTACTGTTCATCAGTCATATGCTCACAAACGTCGGCTGGCTGTTTCAGCGCCTGCAGTGGGGAAATAGAAAAATGTAAAATGTGCACATAAAATTTCCCTGCAGTGTGGGAAAGTTGTGTGTCTCGCGCAGTGGAAGGGACCTATTAATTAATTGTTAGCCCACATTATCATAAGCCATCTCAGCTTTGAGCCTTTGCTAGCTATAGTTGAACGTCCATCAGCTGTCCATCAAATCGCTGTCCTCCTGGAGAAGAGTGTTATATTAACTAAAAT
This sequence comes from Phalacrocorax carbo, assembly GCF_963921805.1. NCBI lineage: Eukaryota > Metazoa > Chordata > Aves > Suliformes > Phalacrocoracidae > Phalacrocorax > Phalacrocorax carbo. The sequence goes on along the minus strand of NC_087520.1, from coordinate 11,952,019 downwards.
AATGACTTACACCATTTCCCATGCAGAAAACTAAGGCCAGAGGGCTCTCTGCTCAGAACTGTGCAGAAAATTGGCTGCAGAGCTGGGATGAGAAGTGAGAGATGTTGTCCTGTACAATAAACCAGTGGTTACCCAGTCAAGAACACCTTTCTCCACGTCAGCACAAAAGGCCAAGACACCTACAACAGTGGGACCAGGTATATGTCCGCTGTAACTCCCCTGAAGATGAGAATGGATTTCAATCTTTTTAAGCTTTTAAGTGTTAGGCTTAAGGACTTAATCTCTTTGGATACTCTATGTTCTCTAAGGAATTAGGTTACTGCTCTGAATTGCTTCTAGAGGAAACCTTTCCCTGCACATAGGATTGAGAGGGAATCTATGAAAATTAGTTTTATTAGGCTAGTGTTAGCCTTTGCGAATGCCCTTGTAATGAAGTTTTCATCTTCCTGATGCTGTTCACACAACTGTCACTAGCAAAAAACATCCACTGATATGGAAAAAGGGCAGTGGGGAAATTCCATTGAAATGCATAGAATTGGAAACTTCTCTCTTTTTTTTCATAGGGTTGTTCCCATGATGATTTCAGGGAAGAGAGTGCATAAGTAAGAATATAAGGAAGGGGCAGGGAAACACCAAATACTTTGAGTGTACACCCTTAAAGACTGCATAAAATTTGAAAACAGTTACCATAGAATGGAAACATTTGGGAGAGAGAATGAAAGAAAGCAAAACACTAGTGATGAGAGACTCATGTTTCAGTGCTGGAAAAATCATGATGAACAGGACAGTCATCTTTGTTTATGTTTGTTATACCCATACTAAGAAGCCAACCAACAGGGAAGGGGCTAAATATTGTACCACTGAACCCAACCTAATACACCAAGGTTTACTACCTTGGGCTCAATACCATGATAACCAAAACCTGTATATAGACTTCAGAGTCAGCACAGGCAAAAGCATTGCCCTGGACATTATAATTTAAGCAACCAGTATTGCAGAATGATAAAATATGAATTTCAGGAGAAGAGAACATATATGTTTTGTAGGCCTTCTTACTCGCAGAATCTCATAAAATGCCTGTAGATTGCATGCCAGGCGATCACAATCTGCCCATGTCTCTGATATATTCCCTTTAGTAGCCTCTGACACCAGAAATGAAAGGGTACAGACATTTTTACACCATAGGATGCAGCAGAGCCAAACTACATTAACATATGGCAGCTAAGATTAATGTTTGGAAGGATCCCAGTCTCTGAGTCAGACTGATGCTTTCCGTTCATAAACTTTAAAGTGCCAGGAAAAAAGTTAAAAAGTCCAATTAAAATAAACTCCGGCTAACTCCACTGCTGGCTTATCATCACTGCATGAGGAAGGCAGTATTTTGCCCTTTCTTCTGTGAGAAGCTTAAGCAAGAAACCATGAAGTGGTCTCATAGGAGACAGGGTGAAAGAGGTCGTCTTTGGTGGGGGTGAAGTCTGGAGGCTGCTAGGCCTGGCTTCCTCTAAAGGCAGGGGGATTTTTCTGTGTTTATCTGTTGCTTTGTTCAAGTCACTTGGTTTAGTGATTTCTGATTACGCACACTGTCATTTGAAAGGGACCTTTCACTTGAGCTTTGTTTCTGATGCATAAGCTCCCCAGGTAAATCTCCTCTTTGCTTCTCCCATAGGCTGAAACTTCTTATCGTCATCTCTAAGTTCCTGCACCAGCTTGCCTACATATCTGCTCTCATTTCTTCCCAATTCCCTTCTGCTGGACATTCACTTCTTAAGCAGTTTTTCTCTTCATTCTTTTGTATCTTTCCATGCTTCTTTGCATGTTCTGTGTATTTACATCACTCTTTCCATCTCCATCTCCATCTCCTATATGCTAGAGCCAACACTCTGAGATAATCACCAGTTTGGAGCCTCTGTTTGGCCAGATGGTAGATCACTGAAGTCAGCAACAAGGATAGATGCTAGATCAGATCGCAAGCCATGTGAAGTTGACCACCAAAACTAACCCCACTCCAGATCAGAGGTCAGACACTTCAGAAATGCTGAGTCCACAAGCTCCAGGTGAAACCAACACAAGGCCAGAGACAACGACCTCTGGCTTAATTTGTCAGAGGGTTAATAAAACCTCTTTATAAAAGATTTTCTCTAGCCACACCCTGACTTCTGCAACAGATTCTTTAGCACTGAGAAAGCCTCCCCAATCCACTGACCATCATAGGACTGCCAAGCGACCAAGTGAGAATGATGACAAGTGTCATTTCAGAAGAGGCAGCCTGTTAGCAAATCACAGAAGCAGCAATTAAAAATCCACATCCTTACTATAAAAAAGATGAAAAAATAGTATCTCTTGTCTGAAATATCCCACTGGGCTTACTCAGCTCCCTGAACACTACACAGTATCTAGAGGAAACCACTGAGAAAGCTGATAAGGCAGAACAGGCGAGCATGCCAAAATAAGTCAGTGAAGTGCTATTCAACATCTCACGCACATGGCTGGTTCCAACGGGTCAATGATGGGAGAGAACCCACTAAGCTGCAGTAGCAAGACTGGCTGCCCACAGATTGCTGCAGTAGGATTTGGCAAGTCTTCCAACAAAGCTTCCAGCTCCTTCTTTGAAAAATTCCTCCTAGACAAGGTTTTCGTTTGGTTAACTTGTTTATTGCCCAAGGGTCTTTATGATGACCCAGTGCTACTGAACCCTCACATACTCATTCTGTTGAAAAATGCTGGTTTCCATGTATAGCTGGCCACAGGATAGCATTCCCTCCTGCTAGAGAGAGACCTCTGCACAGCCTGACCTTGCATTTGGATGCCCAAGCCGGCTTCCCAGCTCGTAGCTAGGAAGAAACCCCCCATTCTGAGAAGGTCATTCTTGATGCAGCAGGGCAGGCACTTAGCATCTCCAGCCCCTTCTGAACTTCTGCGCTGACTCCCCACCGACAGCATGCCAGTGCAAGGTCTCTGGGAGAGATCCAAAAGAGCACTCAGGCATCGAAGTGCAACTTATGCAGACTGCTGGCGCCTGTGCTCATGAGAGCAACCCAGGAAAGCTCTGCCTCCCCTCCTCAGCTACGTCAGATGCTTTAAGTGCCTACAGTTTCTGGTGAAAGCTTCTTTAGGCGCCAAAAGGTCTGGCGCCTTTTTTTGCCCAGCACTGCTGCTCTGGGCGGGCTGAATTCTGTCAGCTACTTCTTGCCTAAGTCCATCCCGAAATCAGGTGGCGTGTTTTGCCAGTAAGGTCTTAGGACCCCATTTCCTAGGCATGCTGTGACTGAGTGGGACTCAAAGTACACAGTAGAAGGGAACTCTCAGGACTGCGTATGTGCTTATAGATATTTAAAATCAGTAAGTCATAGACCCCTTCACCAGTATCCCAGTCCCAATGTTGCCACTGTTTCCCAGCTAAGAGCCCTAACCAGGCACCCTGATTTGACACAAGAAATTATGTGCTCCTGTTTACACCATGGCTCAGCTTTCAGAATCTGGGCAGAGCACATTTTCCTCCCTTCCCCTGAATGCCCTAAAGTTTCTCACAGCACTCCCTGTTCAAAGGTCCAGAACCAGCTTCCAGGGCACTGCTCTTCAGCGCTTGGTGCATATTTAAAGTAGAAGGTGTAGCTCATCTCCCAGGCATATTTTCACTGAGAAGACTGATTCAGGTGTCCATGCCAAATGTGTTACTTAAACCCGTAAGCAAACACTTTTTGGTCCTGTATCAGAGTTTCACATTGGGATGTTCAGATGTTCCCTTCCCTTAAGACCTTCCTACTGGCTGATGTAGGCATCTTGCCGCTCGATGTACTAGCTAAGGGCACTTCAAGTCTTTAGGGTCCTAACTATTCCTCTCCAGTGTACAGGGAATTTAGGCATTTAACTCCCTACAGAGCATTACCCCTTTGAGAATCAGGTGCTAATCCTCAACTCTGCTTTGCTGCTAATCCCAAATCTCTTTGAGATTTGGCCTCTTTTTTGGTGTTTGAAGTCCTCTATTACTGGACTTCACCCTAGTTAACTGTTAATCTGCATCTCCCTTTGGCCATGACCTTTCAAGTGTTTGCAGTCTCCTGAACTACGCTAAACAATAATCAACATAGGGATACTGTGAAAGCATGAGGTAAGCCTGTGACAGGAGCTGAAACTTCTTTGTGGAATTCATTTCCACAGTGGAAAAAGAAACCAAATACAAAAATGTTCTGCTCACTGTGACTTTCCCATAGTAAATTCCTGGAACCCAGAAGTAAAGCAAACCAGCAAACAAGCAAACAAAGAGAAACCATATTAAAAACAGGGTAAATTTTCTAGGGACTTTAAGCGCGATAGATTCCCCCTAGCATTGCCCAATGATGTGCTTGCCCAATGTCACAGGACGAGGAAGAGGCCACGTGGCTGCACAGACCCCCTTCTCCATACTCACACACACGGCAGCTGTACCCAGCACCATGATCTGTCAAATAATCAGATTATTTCTTTTGCATATTGAATGGGAAGAAGAGAGGTGGTTGTTATGCCTTCTTAAAGAAAAATCTCAGGTGATAATAAAGAAGGGCCTTATGTAGTAAGCTGAGTAGAAACTAATTCTACCGTCCATTTAAAGTTCAATCTGAAAATAATAGTTGGACAGCACATATCTGTGATAATGATAAACACACACCACACTGCAACAAGACTTAAAGCTTGTTTTTTTGTACCCTGGCATTTGGAAAGTACTGTCAACATGTAGCCTACTAAAATCCTAAGAGGAAGGGTTGAGCTTTCATTATTTATTATACTTAGCACAGCACTTGCATTTGAATTCTTCACCCTCATGCGCATCCTGTTTCTTCACAAAGATTTCCTCACATGCTGTTATTTATATTTTTAAATGCTTTATAACATTTTCTCTTCATTCTCTAAAATGTTTTTTCCTCTTCCTGAACGGCAGTTGTGTTTAATGCTTCATGCAGTCAGCAACACACCCTGCAGAATACAACACATAATCAAGTAAACACGCCCTGCAAAGCAATGTGCTCATTTCAAACCCCAGCCCACCCTGACACGAGTGCTACAAGCATATCCTGTGAATAAAGTCACAAGGGTAAAATCTCACGGTGCGTACCCTGCCATACAACATCCCAAACAAAAAGCTACACTTCAGCTGGGAGCAAACACACCTCAGTAGCAGAAGGGGCGTAAGTGAATAAGCACTGTACCTTCCTTAACAGTCTCTGCACATTCCTAATTGATGAACGAAACCTAATTGACCTAAACGATGACTGTATGTACCCAGCTTTACCCTTAGCAAACAATGCTGCTCATGACCCAGTCACAGCACTTACAATACATTCCCAGTGCAAGAGCCATAGCACAAGCCAGAGGCTAACATCAAACTCAGCCATGTGTAAGGAATCACAAACAAAATAAAAGAGGAATCATATATGAGTGTTACAAGATGTTATATTATCCCACACCGAATGGTTAAGGACTGAGGTTCCACTTTTTTGGGAAAGAGGAAATTTTGAGATTACAAAATAGAGATAATAAAAATGATCAAGGATTAATATAAGGTGTGTTAATGTGAAGTTAAAAGTAAAGAATAGCACATCATCTAGAAATTAGGAATATCTAGGAAACCTGGAGAAACAACATGTTTATGGAGTAAATATCCAGGAAGATGATTCAAATAAAGCACTTTTTGACCACTTTTTTTTTTTTTTTAATAGGAAGGAAGTAACAGTTTTGTTGCTGTGAGGCATTAGTTAGGAATCCAGGCAGAGTCAACCCTGATCTGATTTATCCATAAGAAAGTGAGCCGGAATGAGGAAAATGTTCCTTTTTTTTTTCAAGAATAGTTATGAACCCAGAATTAGGAATGCAGGGATTTGTTTGCTAATTTTAGAGCTGAAGCTGGTCTTATTCTGTAGTTTTAGGTGAATCAATTCATCCCTCTGCCTTGGTTTCTTCATTGATAAAAGAGTTCTGAAAATATTTACTTACTGATTTCAGAGTAGCAGTTTAGCTCAGTTAATGTACCTAACGTAATGTGAAGAGAAAAAATAGTTTTAGGGCTACTGTTGTCAGGAAAATGATAGTTTATTGCTCACATGAAAAAGAATGTTAGCTTTTAAATCAGTTGTCAGTATCAGTTTACTCATTCCAGTCCTAGTGATGTGACAACCACCTTCAAATAAACCCGTGCTTTTAGTTCCCATTCTAATACACAACATGATCTAAGCAGCCGCACCCAGCTGGACTGCGGACAAATTCCTGTTTTTATCTCAGGCTCACTAGAAGCCTTATGTAATTAAACAATATTGTGACGAGGGTCTTATCTCAGGGCATTAACTTCTTCTTCCCTTGGCAAGGATGTAAGTGAACTGGACCCAACTGGAAAGCTGTCCTGGCGCTGCCCTGAGCTCATTACTTTCTTCAGAATTTGACCTTTTAGTTGCCAATAAAATCTTCGCAATGTGATCTCTTACTGTGTTCTTGAGCCTCGAGCCTGCAAAAGGAACAACTCTTCTAGGCCACCTGAAGATTTGTCTACCGTACAAATGAAGTGCTCTTGTAACCACTTCAGCACCCTCTTGGCTTCTGAGAGAGCTGATGCCTTTGCACAAGTCACTTAATAATAGCTAATGATATCAGGGCCTTGCCAGGAGCCCAGACGGGCACTTGGTTGTGTAACTCTATCTTGATAGGTTCTGTTTTGTTTTGTTTTTTCCACTACAGATAGTACCCACTGGCTATGCCAATGTAATTGGTTTGACCTCAAGAGAGATGAGAATTGTCTCATTAATTTCAGTGGGTTGTTCAGTTTTGGAGCACAATGCAAAGTGCAGCAGGATTTCATGGCTGATCAGTTAGCAATCTGCTGAATATGCTTGCACAATGTGGTTGGATAATTTAGATGTCTGAGATCAAAAAAAACCCCAATTACGTATTGTTATCTATTCCCTGGGGGCTTCTAAGGAATTGTGCCTTGTTATCTCATCCCCAGGATTCCTCCAGTTTAGTTTTGAATATTCCCAGAATGAATTATTATCTCTTGCTTTGGAAGACTATGGCACTGATTAACAGCTCTGACTCTTTGGTAGTTTTTCTCTGCTTGTTTCAATGTGAATTTCTTTTTTTATCCAGGTATAGGCCTTGTTTCTGGGTGAAAGGAAAAAATGGAAAGATGTGAATCTCTAAGTACAGCGATGATGACAGCAGGAGGAAAAGGAAGAAAGCTGCAGACTCAATTAGAAAAGCAGTATGTTGCACACAGCATATTTAGATTGCCGTCATTTCCTTCTTTCACTTGCCCTGCTTTTAGACTTAAAAGGCAAGAGTCGTCATATTTTGTACCTGCATTGTAATCTAAGGTGCACTGTATGTGAGTGACAGCACTTCTTAATATAGCACTGGTCACACTTTACCTGCAGCAAAAAGTCCCTGCCTGATGCTATTCGCTGGTGATATTATTGATGGAAGGACCTGGCGTGGTGCATGGAGCAGTGTGGGACTAGCCCTGTGCATTGCATTAAACCCAGCAGGGATGCAGTCAGACAAAGCATCAGCACCTCAGGCAAAATGCAAGACTGGGCAAATGTCTCCCCTAAAGAATAGGGAGCTTTTTCATACTTTAATTCCACAGCCTCCAATAAAACTGCAGAAGGATTTTCAAGAGAAAGTGAAAGAGCCATGCTGGCACCAAAGGAGTTCATCCACTGCCAGGGAGGGGTGCACATCTCAGTGGTGCAGGGGTGATTCTCCTGTCTTTATGAGCACTTTGAAGCATGAGGCTTCTCCCAGTCTGTCACAGTGGCACAGTCTGTTTCCAGACAAAGACCACACTGCATTCACACACATAAGCTGTTATTATTGTGATGCTAAGAATGCAAGAGAAGCCCAACAAAACCTGGAACACCACAATCACGCGAGCAGCCACGCTCCAGCCTGCAGGCCTGGGCAGTCCCACTGCATTAGCTGATGCAGGCCACGTCTGCTGGCAGCTCAGGATTGCTGTGGAGGGGCCAGCAGACTCCAACACACCTCGCTAACGTGGGCAGCAACTGAATGGACAGCCGCACAGGGCTGAGCTTTGCTCTGCCAGGCAGGATCACCTCCAGGCAGCTCTGGGGCTCAGCAGCTCCGTGGCTGTGGGGCAGCAGGTGCTGCCAGGGCCCGAGAGGTGCTGAGAGGGCCTGCGGTACAGCGACAAGGCCCTCAGGGTGCTGTGGGCACAGAGAGGGTTGGCTGAGGGGGCCACCAGGGCAACCGAGTGCTGGCTGCGGGGGGCTGAGGGGACCACTATGGGTGCTGGCAGGGTCCTCAGAGCTGTGGGGCGCTGTAATCAAGGGGGCCTTTCATAGAATCACTAAGGTTGGAAAAGACCTTTAGGATCATCAAGTCCAACCGTCAACCCAACACCACCATGCCTCTGAAACACTGTCCCCAAGTGCCACGACTACATGTGTTTTGAACACCTCCAGGGATGGTGACTCCACCACCTCTCTGGGCAGCCTGGTCCAGTGCCTGACCACTCTTCAAGCAAAGAAATTATTTCTAATATCCAATCTAAACCTCCCCTGATGCAGCTTGAGGCCATTTCCTCTCCTCCTATCGCTTGTTACTAGGGAGAAGAGACCGACCCCCACCTCGCTACAACCTCCCTTCAGGTAGTTGTAGAGAGCGATAAGGCCTCCCCTCAGCCTCCTCTTCTCCAGGCTAAACAACCCCAACTCCCTCAGCCGCTCCTCATGAGACTTGTTCTCCAGACCCTTCCCCAGATTCGTTGCCCTTCTCTGGACACACTCCAGCACCTCAGTGTCCTCCTTCTCCTGAGGGCCCAAAACTGAACACAGTATTTGAGGTGCGGCCTCACCAGTGCCGAGCACAGGGGCACGATCACTGCCCTACCCCTGCTGGCCACACTAAGCCTGACACAAGCCAGGATGCTGCTGGCCGCCATGGCCACCTGGGCACACTGCTGGCTCATGTTCGGAGCTGCGGGGCGCTGCAGAGACCCCTGGGGTGCGGCGAGGAGCTCAGCGGGCCCTGGGGCGGTGCCAGGGCGGCGGGCTGGGGCGCGGTGGGGCAGGCGAGGCCCGCGAGTGCGGCGGGGGGGCCGGCCGCAGCCCTCCCCCGAGGGCCCCGCCGCCCCCCGGCCGCCGCTGTCCGTAACCCGGCGGCGGAAGCAGCAGCCGGCTGCAGCCGCCCAATGGGCTAGTGCTGCGCGGCGGCGGGGCCCGTCACTTCCTGGCCCTGCAGCCGGCGGCAGCGAGGCGAGAGCCGGGGCCGGGGGCGGCGGGTCCCGCAGCCTGCCTGGCGCCCGCCACCAACATGCCCTTTGACTTCAGGAGGTGAGTGCGGCCGGGCGAGCCGCCCACCCCCGCACCGCGGCCAGCCTCGCCCGCTGCCCGGCGGGGCCGCCGCTCCTCGCCCGGCCTCCCCCGGCCTCCGCCGCCCCGGGCCGGGGCAGAGCTGGGCGGGTAGTGGTGGGCGCCTCCCGCCCCGGAACACCCTTTTTTGTGAGGGCCCCGCAAGAGCCAGGCGAGGGCCGGGCCCGTGAGTGGCTGCGGGCGAGGTGAAACCCGAGGGAGGGCGGATGGATGGATGGATGGATGGATGGATGGATGGATGGATGGATGGATGGATGGATGGATGGATGGATGGATGGATGGATGGAAGTAGGTCGGTCTAGGCAGGGGAGGGATGTGGAAAGCTGGGAGACTGTGCCCAGTGAGCGGCTGTTATGATATAACGCTGTTGTGCAAAGCAAGAAGGAGGTGTGCGGAGTTTCGAGCTGCCCCGGGCAGGAGGGGTGGAGCGGCGGGGTGACTCTGCCTGGCGCAGGCCCCCGCTGCAGGTGTCAGGGTGAAGGCGCTGGGCCCCTTCTCGCACAGGTCCCCGGGCTCCCACAGCAGGTTTAGGAGGTCACTCCTTACGTTTCAGAGAGGGTATGTGTGAGAAAAGCTGCACGCCGTGGCTCTCCGATGGTTAGGAAATTATGTCGGCACCTCCGCCCTTGGTTTTGCTGTTTTGAGTAGGTGTGAGCTGTGGGATTTGGCCCTGCTGCAGGGCGCCTGCGTCCCCTGGGCCATAGCAGTCAGCTTCAGATACAAAAGCAGAAGTGAATAAGACCCCTTTGACTCAAATGGCCCGAAATAGTAACTGTGGATTCATTTTCTTTTTGAGCTGTTCCTGAACCAAAAGATTTGTAACTTTCCAAATTCATAGATGCCATGGGGAAGACGCACAGATGAGCTTTCTCATGTAGGTTTTACTAGAGCATTAACATTACAATAAAAAACACACTTTTGGGGCAGTGAGAGGTAGAATTGTTCCTTGATGCTTCTCAGGTACAACCAGCATGAACCGTACATTTGTACCCCTTTGAGGTGATGAGGGAAATGGTGATATTGCAGTTTTTTAGTTGTCCCAAACAAAAGTTGTGCATTGTGTTTTTGCTATAATCCTAAATCAGGCCTCTCATACAGGCTAACAGGATCTTGTATGTGATCCATGGGGCACTGTTGAACATGGAGACAGTTGCTTCTGAATGAAAACTTGCTGAAGCTGGAAACAGCTTCTGCTGGATCATGTGGGATCCAGGGCCCAGAGCCCTGTTTCTGCTTTTGTGCAAAATTTGGTAGAAAAATTCTTCTCAGCTTTGGAGCCATTCTGCCAGTTGCATATCCTATTGCCATCTATTTTCAGACTTGTACAATGCCTGAACAGTAAGGGAACCTGGGTTGTGGCTGTCATTTTGTAATTGCAGATAAAGAAAAGGTTATTTCAGATGTCTTTGAAAATGTAATTTTTGTTGGGTCTCAGAATGTGCATGTGGAAACACTGGCTCACCAAGAGTAATCGTCTTAAGAGACAGCATTAGTGCTTCACTATGGAATGGAACAAGACATTAAGTAAAGGCTGAGTTGCAGAGATTGTGTTAATGAGTTACGAAAACATAGAGGCATCAGTTCAGATCTCCATTTTAAAGATTCACAATTGCAAATAACTTTGTCGTTCAGACTGGAGGATTAGAAGTAGACACTTCAAAGCAGCTTCTCAAATGTAAGCTTATTGAAGTTTGGATTTTCTCAAAGATGAATTTTTCGAAGTCCGCCGTGGTAACAATAGCTTTATATTTAAAGGTACAGAGGAACTACTGTCACGCGCAACAAACCACTTTCCTGTTTTAGAAGCATGAACAGAGTTCAGGAGCAAAATTTTGCAAAGGTTAGAGACTATCTTTTAGCTGTTGTGGTTTTTGTTCGTTGTGCAGTCAGTGGAACAAAACCTGCTGATGTTGGAAAGTCTTACTGTTGTAGGTGAAGTAGGATGCATATATGAAAAAAAGTACAGGTTACTTCCTGACAACTATAGAATGTACAATACTATACTTTCAGAGAAGTAAGGTTACCACCTGTAGTAAGTTTCTGAATGAAGAGGTGAAGTTTTTAATGACGTAAAATGCAAGGTTTTTCTTTCAGAGATTTCAGCGGGATGTTCTCTTTGGCAGGTAGTTCAGCACCCTACCTTTAGCACACACTTTAAAGGGGGTGTTATGCCTATGTATGATTAGAGGTTTGGATTGTTAAGAAACTTTAAAAACTGCCCCTGCATATCCTCCAGAGTCCCAAATCCAGAGGTTCCCAAGTGGAAAGGCATTGTGTTCTTTTGGAAGCCACAGATTTCATAGGTCTGTGTTGATGATGTATTTGAAGAAATCACTGTCCTTAACTGCTCTGCGAGGGCATTTGGGAAGGCAAGTTCTTTTTTTTTGTTGCAACCTTCCCTCACTTAGAGCTTTTGTTTTTGACATTTTAGAGTGGCAGGACACTGACAGCTAACAACAGTTGTAGAGAGGGGCACAGGAGACCAGCTAGAAGTTTAGGACTCGAGCTCTGTTTTCACACAAACTAGCTTGAGGAGGAACAGGTTGCCACAAGATAGATACACAAATGACAAGTAATGAAAACAGCCCTTGACCAAAAAAGTTGGTGTTCCTCACCAACTAAAAGTCAAAGAAGGCATTTCTGTCCACGTGACTAAATCTCTTTCCTATCTCCTGGACTTATGGGTTCATATTTGGCCACACTGGAGAACCCAAAGTGCTTGAACATGTTTCTTGAAAGTTGTCTCCACGGGTCAGAGTCTGACGCATATTGGTTGGTATCAGATATGGAAGTAGCTTGTTTTGTTACTTGTACTTTTTTGTACTATGCTTTTTTTCTTTTCTGTAGGACTTGTGTTTTCTTGGCTTATCAATGGTTCCTTTAGCTAATATAAAATTAATTTAATTCATAAATAAAAATAATATTTTCACAGTAATTTCAAGTGAATAATAATTATTCTGTCCCAAGGGTTTTAATAATACTTAGTACTTACCTAATGCTTTTCACTTTTCAAAGCATTTCATTTGCACTAATCTCTACAGTCCTGCTGTGATGTTGGTAAGGAACCAAGTGTTCAGCTTCCAGATTGGAGCCTTCAGTACAGGTCTGTTCAATGCATGTCACGAGACACCAGCCCTCCTACAGAACTACTAAATCAGTTTGTATTTCCAGAAGGCCTGGTTCTTTCTTATTTATTAAAACCTATCTGGCTGAGAGAGAGAGAGCTTTTTCCTTGTTGCCTCTCCCCCTGGTTCATTAGAACTTGTGTGAGCAAAGCAGCTTCATACCTAGTTGGGGATTTTGAGTTATATTGCTGGAGTTGAAAGGCCGTTTCCCCTTCGAGCCTTTAAGACCCAGTGTCACCTGTGTACTTGTAGCATCTGTGGATGGTTAAAATCGTAATTAGATTAAACTGTAAGCCTGGGTCATCTTGAATAGTGATTGTGGGCCAGAAGGTTTCTCACATGTTGTGGGATCTGGTTAGCAGGGAGGCTTAGCTTCAGCAGTGAATGCCAGTGCTGGACTTTAGACTGCTCTGGTGTTGAGAATTACAGAAACAAAAGTTGACTGCCGTGCACTGGATGTGGACATGGTAGAGAGAAATGTTGCTGCAAGTTCTGTTCAATCTATTGGCTTTTCTTGGCATCTGCCTATTTGCATGAGTTCCTGATGGCTTTGTAGCAGATACTGAAACCTCTGAACTGTTTTGGTAGCTTTAACTGATTAAACTGAGAAAAGCTAAAATAGACCACTCTGAAATCAAGTTTTTGTTCTAATTGTGAGCAAATCTCAGTTGTGTCCTGGCCACTTTTTTGGCATAGAGTGGCAAATATCCGTGAATCCTTATTTTTATATTTAATTGAGAAATTTGGAAATTATTTCCCACAGTTAATCATCGTGATGTTTTTATTAGGGGCTTGGGGTTTTTTGGCTGTTTTTTTGTCATCGTTTTTTATGGCTTGATAAGCTGAATGAAGTAACAGTATGTTATACCTGGATTTTGGAGGTCATTTGAAAGGAGCCAGGCTTACAAGGGATTTAGATTTAAATGCTGATTTAGAGTGGAAGTTCTTTGTGGCAAAGACTCTTATTCCATCTGCACAGTACAACGGGCCCCCATAGTCAGCGGTTCTTTGTCACGTCTGGGATAAATGATACTTTTTACATGGGTATTCTGGTTCAGATATAAACAACGTTTTTGTTGCTTTGGGACACAGACAGGTCTATGTCTTTTTTTTAAATCAAGTTATCCAGTCTTAACCAAAGCTGACACGCTTCCAACCTTATTGCTTTTAGGAGAGGCAGTATGTTTGGTTTTAATTTAGACTTAAGAGTTGTGATGGCTAATAGGCAAGATAATGCTCAAGATTTCTGACCTGGCACAGTTATGAAACCAGTGATACAGACTGCTTCAGCAACATCAGGGAGGTCTGTCTGTCTGCCTTCGATTCCCAACCAGATTAGTGAGGGCAAACTGGTAGATGGTAGGCGATTTGTAGTCTAAGGAGAAAAATCTTTTCCAAACTAAGCAACCCCTTGGACAACAATTTCTCATTCACTTGTGAGCCTAAGGAAAATAGCTTTACTTTAGTCTTCAGGCTTAAGAAAAGAAAGAACAAAGCTGTCTTTTGTAATCCTACCATTTTTCTTTCAACAAGTTTGTGAGGGTCACGACTTAAAATCTTTCTGTAACCCCTCAAATCTCACTTAAACTTGTATGGGATTTGTCCAGCCTGTGTTTGACCATTTGCCAATTTTTAAGTAGAAATAGTGACTACATGATGTTTGGCACTGCCTAATAAATATCAAATGTTAGTGGAAATGTACATATTTGCTCAGGCATTTTAATTTGGAACCTCTTTGTGAGTCTCAACCAGCTCTGTGTTTCTCATTGGATCATGGTGCTCTGTACTCCATCCACCTTCTTGCTCTCTCCCAGCACATTGTTTAACTAGCTGCATTAGCACACACTAGCTCATTTGGCAACATTACACACTGAATTTACTTTACAAATGAGCTCATGGTGCCTCTCTTATAGATGCTACATGGTGGTGATAGCAGCATGTAGGTGTGTACTTGGCTGAAACAATGTCAGCAGGACAAGAGAGAAGAATAAACAGCGAAGGCCAGCTGGTACAGCATCTCCTGATCAGACGAGTTGCACCTGCTGGTTTGTGTAGCAATGGCATATCAAAAAGGTTTGCATGTGCCCCATACTAAGTTGTGCATGGTCATGCTCACTTCCACAGCCATATAGATTGCCACTTGTAGAATGATTTTGTTCAAAATCTTAAATCCTGTTGTGATTGAGGTGGTACCCATTGCGTCTGAAATCAACGTCTATGTTTTTAACTTCGTGGCTGTAACATTCTTCTGTGTTGGTTAGATAGTCGCCTCTCTATGCTTTGAAGGGACCTGCACTTTTTTTCTCTAGCTACTGAACCGATAGTTTACTGCTTCACAGTGCCTGGTAACTCTGCAAGTGTATTTTCATCTTGAACTGCAGCCACATCTGGCAATCATGTTCCACTTCACATTGTGCAATATCGCTGGTAAACAAGCCTTCCAAGTGGTATTGCTGCCACCTTACGTAATTACCAAAGTTAGTTTTGGTGCCAGGCAGTACCATGACTAACTTTGTTTCAACAATAGCCCTTTGAGGGCACCTGAGAAATTATTCTGCAGTCATAGCAGTCAGATGGGCAAGCAAAGTTATACAGACAGTGTCTGTTGATGTTTCTGCCACAAATAACTGATTATACATAGTGTGCATGTGTGTAAATATTTCTTCCTAAGTCTTCCTAATCCATTATTTCTCTTAAAATATTGTTGGAGTAGAAAACTTTCCCTGAGTAAGTACAGAAGTACTAAGGTCTGGCTTTGTAGGAAAGTTTTGTATTGTTCCTTCTGAACTTTAACTGTCCTCCTTTGTTCACTTGTTGGTGACACAGATGCTTTCTTCATGCCATCATAGATCATTGATGTGAAAATGACTGAATCACACTGTAAATAGAGTTGAAGCAACATCACCAGCGTGGAGTGAGAAGCTGTGGAAGTTGTTGAACTTGTATTTTGAAGTGTGCATGTGTATTTTTTAGGCATGTAATTCAAATGGTGGAGGTGGTGAGAAAGGAATAGTCTTGCAGTGAAAGAAGCAATAGTAGAATCATCTGGGGTTTTTGTCTTCTATCCAAGAACAAGCTCTGAAGTGTTGTCTAGGTATTCCTGTACTGAGCCAGCTGCCCCCAAAATGGAAAACTTGTTCTGCCAAAAAATCATTAACCACAATGTTGCCACAAACTACAAAATCTTCCTCATACTGAAATGTTGGAGTATTATAGTAGCAATCATGGGAGAACACACACACACACAAATAGGGACTGCAATTAGATAGACAGACAGTGTGACTGGCTGCATTTGAATTGCATGTGTTCGGATGTTTGCTTTTTTTTTTTTTTTGGTTCTTAAGGATGTTTCCAAATGAGATGTAGATAGCTTAACCCAGAGAAGCTAGAAAGATTGGCATTTAATAGAAAAGTATTCAAAATGCTATGTTAATAGAAACAGGCATGTATTACTACTAACAGGATTTCAGGCAGTCGTGGTTGCTTAGTATTTATTTAACAGTCATATTCTGAGGCAGATCATTTGCCTTCCTAATTGCTGTCCATTTCTGCAGACCACTGTGTGCTGTGAATAAAGCAAGGTTGCTTACTAAAACACCAGTACAACCAGTGATGTAAATACGACTTTTTGTTTTCTGATAGAGGTGAAATCTCAGAGCCTCGCTTGGATTCTGTGTCACTCTAGATCAAATGTGACCCTACTGAACTGAAATCTGAATCTGGCTGCTGCATTATAAAAAGTTATATCTGGACTAACAAACACTGGTAAACCTGGTCCCCAACTACAAGTTGCAGCTCTGTCTTGGGCCTTTATCCGTCACATTTTTGTAGCGGGGTAGCATCAATACGGATGTTTCTTAGAAACTGAGCCAAAGCCAGGAACTTCACTTGGAAGCCATATGATACATTTGAGTTGTACTTGCTTGTAAGTAATACAGTTATATGCAACTAAAAATTAGGACTGAGTTGTAGAAGCACATACGGAAATTCTTGTCTCCTTAGATTGGAATATAAATAGGAGAACCTGAGCTGTTCACTGCAGGTTTATTGATATTATTAGGTTAGATACTGAAAAAGTACAATATATTTGAATCCCTGCTAGATGCTCTGGGAGAGGGTGTGTCTTCTGCCCCTAAATCTTATGTATTAAGAATGGCTTTTGTCCTACAGAAATTGCTTTGGAGGAGGAGGAATTGTTGTGTGTGTATACAGCAGCGAATGCCATTGTCTACTCCCTCAAGTCAGGGTTCTGCTATTCTTAGCTCTTTTCAGCTTCATGCAAGTAGCAATCCCTTTCTGAGCCTCAGCTACTGATCCATGTCAAGGGAACCTTACTGTGTTCACCCACTTTGCAGAGCAGCGGCTGAACAGTTTTTCCTTGGAGTGGTTTTCTTGGCCTGGTCCAGCATGAGATGGTGAGCCTAGCAGTTGTCTAGGGGTTTCCCTTACTGATATGGAGAAATCTCTCTGTCATGCAGTAGGGTTTGGATTGGCCTGTGTGCTTTTGAGGGAAGCCTTATGAAGATGGAGCTATTTTCTTCACACAACCCCCTCTTTTCTTTTTTTCTTCTCTAGATGTTATATTTGTTCATGCTGTTTTGTACAAATCTCTGATTTGTGTGCTGTTCTAGTGCAGCTGGGACTTAAACCTTTGAGAAAGCAGCATCCACAAATAAAATTTACACGGTTCTGATGCTAAATTAATCTTACGAGATCTCGTTTCAGTGTGTTCAGCAGTACAAGGCAGCAACAGTCTTAATGTTTTGTGCTTCCTAGAAGCTGTGGGAAAGGCTATGGTACAAACTCTCTTTTTTCCATAGCTGTGTCCTGGTTTTGCTCAGAGTTGTGTGTAGGTAATTTCTTGGAAATAACAGCCCAAGCTGGAATTTTGTTAAGTGTCTGCTAGAGATCAGGACTTTGGGTTTGTGGGGAGGGCTGGGGAGTTGGCTTCTGGCACCAGTAGCACTGGCAATACTGGGAACCAGAAGCTGTGAGCAGTGAGCTGGAGGAACATGGCAGGAGGTAGAGGATCCCTGAGCTGGCAGATCTCAGACTGGGAGAGATCTTCAGGACTGGTGGTCTCACAAAGGAGGGAATGGGTGAGGGATGGTGCTGGAGGGAGTGTCTGGGGGATGTGGTTGGTGGGAGGCACTGGAATGTGCTGGGAGCTGCAACATTGAGAACCTCTGAGCTTAAGGTGGATGAAGGCTCCATGATAGGAAGGGTTATGGTCTACTTATGACATTCAAGTATCTGAACAATTTAGTTTGGGGAGCAGCCATATACGTTTAATCCTGTTCCCCATTCTCTCTGCCTTCATTCTGTCTTTCTGATCTCCAGAATATGTTATTACCACTCAGAAGTAGAATCGCCCTTGCTTACAGTTTAGTGAAGGGCTGGATCCCTTTAAATACCAGTCCCCTTACTTGGACATTTTTTCTTCATGACAGCTTTCTCCTATTTTGATGAAGCAGAGTGTAATTTGCTCACTTTATTAAAAATACATTTCTCTTCCATCCTTCATTTGGACACCTGCTTCACTGCCTAAAAAGAAATAAAATGCTTGCTGGCAAGACTCCACCATTGAGTATTTGAGTTTGTAAATACTTTCCTCATCCTAATTACCTTTGAAATATGTTTGAGCCTAACATTTTATTTGGAAAAGAATCATGGTGTACCACTCCTCCATTCTTCAGTGCCACCTGAAATAGTTTGCACTTTTGGTGTATTTCAGCAATAACAATTGCTGTGTATTGCTGAGCAATAGAGAACTAACTTCTTATGCACTGAAAGAAGAGCACAAAATTTAGAACATGGTTGACAAAAAGGTGTTATGCAGGACAGCACAATGGAGTCAGAGAGACTGGCAGAAGAGAGAAAACAGAACTAGCTCCTTTCTTGGAAAGAAATAAATTTAAATGGGAGCAGAATGTGTTCATTTTTTGTGCCCTCCTTCTGTGAGTGTTGTGGGGATTCATAGTCTTTTGTCCTAGATATAAATGGGTTTGTTCTGTGTTTTTTTCCCTATGCAGATCCTGTACCTGCGAAGTAACTAGCAGACCAGATGACATAATGCTGCAGAGGCTGATGCCTCCCATGTTCTCTCAGCCCCTTTCCCTAAATGTCCGGTTACCTAAAGGCTGGATTATGTAATTAAAGACAGTCCTCCTGGCTAACCTTGTTTTCTTTTTCTCAGCACTCCTTGTTTCAGAAACTTCCTCTGTTAGTTTCATTATGTTCTTGGAACTAGAATTAAGAGGGAGGAGCTGGCTGGCAAGGAAACCTATTCCTGCATTTCACTCCTGGGCTTAAAAGTGTGGAGAGTCAGCAGGTCAAAATATTATTTGGAGGATCATGCTTTGAAAACTGGTGTGATGTTGTGAATGAAGAGTCAGTCATACAGAATTTGAAAATTGCAACGTTCACCTGCTTGCAATACAGATAAACTAGTTTAAGACCACATTAGCCCCTGCACCTCCTTGTCTGGCTCTTCGCATATCAGATCTTGCTCACAGTAGTTCAGGATTAAACAGTTTACAGTGTAATTTTGAAGCCTTGAGAGTTTGTCCATTAAAGCTCAACTTCTGCAGTATGTGTGTTAATACCCTATTGTGTGTAAACGAGGACTAGCTGATTACTTAATGATGTTTGTATATTATCTGCTGTTACGCAGGTGTTAATCTAATGAAATATGTTAATAAGTGCTTGGTATTTACAAGTATCGGCTTATTAATCCTGCTTTGAGTCTTTATTTGCATCTCGAACTCCCTTTCAGGGCCAAGCTTTGGTAGCTGTATATTTAGTGTTTCCTTTCTGTGTGAAACTTAGATTAACAGGATCACACATTTTATTTTCCACATGCTTGGAAGTTTGTGTCCCAGTTCACAAAACCATTCCTGATGAAGATTGTTCATGATCGGCGTTGTGATTGTTGTTCAAGATGCACTCTAGGCACAACCCTGTTCTTGACCCAAGGCTTAGCTCTTACAGTATGCATCCAGTTTGTTTTCATAAGCACATCTTCCTGGAGCTTTCCTCGTACAGACCTTCAAAGAAGTTGGAACTTTGATCAGAAATCCTTCATATTTCTGCAGAGTTTTTCAATTGCTGATTTCAACATGCTTGATGAGAAGTGGGCAAATCTCACCAGGTGCCACTCTACAAAATGAAGACACTGAAGATCTAAGATTTAATTGATTGGAACAGAAATTACACAGTGAGTCAGTGCTGGGAGCGGAACAGAATTCAGGTCTGTTGGCTCCCACTGCTGCATCCCATCTGCAGGATCACAGCATGGCTGTCCCAGAAGCTGTCCTGAGCTGCACTCTGCACTTTGTGTTCTCATCTGCTGTCAGACAGGAAACATAGAAATTTCGTTTAAACAAAGAATTAACAGTCGCAAAATGAACCACTCAGAGTCAGTAGTTCCTATTTTCTTCCCCTGCTGCTGACTTCTTGCCATTGTTTTCCCACTCTGTAAAACAGGGTGATAGTTACAACTTACTTTGGAAGAAGGGTTATTACTTTTTGTCTTGCTGGATTGTGTAGGAGCTAAGCGTTCCTGCAGAGTTGTCAAAGCACATGCTTGCCTTTGGATGGGAAGAAAAGCAGCATGATCTAAAGAAAGGATTTCAGATTGAAATCTGCAACTAATATTTCTCCATAAAAATAGAAAAATTAGTGCTTCCTATACCTCTGCAGAGGAAGGTGTTAGAATAAGGCACCTCTGCTTTCTTTGGACTGTTTTAGAATGAATTTACCTGTATGTAGAAATTCTTTCTTCATTAGATCTGTGGAACAAAGTTCTGGATTTTTGTCCAGAACAGGTACAGTGAGAACCACAGGAAGCTGAAAATGCATAGGGAGTTGCTGCTTTTTTAGAGTAAAGTAAGAGAGGTTTTACTTAAAAAATACACGCTGTTCTTGATGTTTCCCCGATTAAAAACAAAACAAAATAACCCATCTGACAGAACTTCTACTTTCTAAGTCTTGTAATTTGATTTTAAAGATCTTTCCAGTGTCCCTGAGAGAAGGAGACCCTCCTGTGTTCTGACATTACTTTGGAGGGAACATGGCGCTTCAGATAGCTTCCCTGTCTCTGTTGTTCAGAGGTTTCCAGCTCTCTTATTCAGGGGTTGCACCTTTTCTCAAGGCCATGCTTTCCTATTTTAGGGACTTGCTCTGAACTGCTAGTGAGACCAGGTCTGACTTCTTTTTGTAGCAGCTTTTGAGCATCTTGGGTACATAATCCAGCCCACAAAATTGCTGAGTAGTGCCCTGTGTCATCTGTCCAGCCATCTGCTCGTTCCTCTTCTCTCTCCTGGGGGAGTCTGCAGGTGTCCAGCCCCTCTCTGGGTCACTAGACAGTGGGCAGTCTTGCCCCATTTGTCCCATTATAATCGTCCCAGATACTAGCTGTCTTCTTTACTGTTTTGATTATTTGAAATATTCTGTCATTAGGCACATGGAATGGAGTAACTGGTCTTTCAGGCCATCTCTGCATACCCAAGGAGTCAGCTTGCTATTACACTGTTGAAAAAAATCAATTTAACAAGTGAAGAGGTTAATCTTTTTTCTCTCTGGTCCTGGTCACAGTAGTTCTAGGTATGGTTTTAACAACTGTGAACAATAAAAGTCCCCCCAACAACTTCAAACAGGTGCCTGGGGTTTTATTTTTATTTTTTTAGTAGATGGTCTTTTGTTAATCAAAAGAGGACTATGTGTACAAACCTGACTCAGCTGTGGTGTTTGTTCTACTTTTACATTTCCCTCAGCTTGAACAGTTGCACTGAAAACTAAATTGGTGTTTTTAGATTTCTCCATTATACAAAAGTAACAGCTTTGATTTTAAAGATCTTACTGCAAGTGTCTGATGTGCTTCATAAGAAGGAACAAAGCCAGAAAGGTACACTTTGTGTTAGAGGTACCCGTCTGCGTTTGGTGGCATGAGGGTGTGTTTATAAGCCTGCTTGTTTTTATTTAGAGTTAAATGGCCTCTGAAGAGGTTAAAAGCTACTGCAGTGACTACCTACAGCTGAGTGCCTGATGGCTTGTGCTGTTCAGTTGGTGTGGTTGGCCTGCTCCTACTGCCCAGTATTCAAAGGCAGCTTTTGTTTATAAAGCAGGGATGAGTTGTCCCAAAGTCATTATTTGAGAGCAATGACCCAAGGAAACAGAGGAACAGTTGCTGCCTATTAAACAACTTTTTTTAAGCTCTTAGTAAAGTGATTTGATTTTTTTTGTTTAAAATCTTTTGTTCTAGTAGCATTGGAGTATTCTGTATGCTTTCCTAGTTGCTCTTAGTTTTTCTAGCACCTGGTAATCTTTTTTTGTTTGTTTGTTTTTAATGTCTGTCTCAAAGAAGCACCAAGAGATAAAGTCCTGGGGCAGCAATTTCTTCCCTTCTTAGACTAGTAGCTACAGCCTGAGAATCTATTTTACTTCATATTTGTGTTGTGGAGTATGGGGAAGCAGATGGGGAGTGCCAGTTACTGGGTGTTTCAGTGGGTGCTTTCTGTAAGCCAGCTCTTTTGCCAAGTTGGCTCCTGAAACCTCTAAAACACTTTGGTGAACACAAACCCTGAGGTACCTTGAGCTGTTGGGAAGGCAGGCTTTCTCTTATGCACTTTATACTTCTGATTCTTAAGCTTTGGTTAGGTGATGGACATCTCTTTGCCTGAGAAGTCAGCAGATTGCAAAGATACAAATGCTCCTTGACATAAACCAGCATGCCTTTGGTGGGAAGGTTTCTCTAGAAATACCAGTGGGTACCCCTGGAAGGGTGTTAACCTTCTGCCATTAGTCTCCAGCCTGAATGATCTTGCTCTGACAACAGTCTCTCCATAGTTTCCTTTTGATTCCATGAATTCACATAGAAGATATCCAGTATGGCCTCTTTTTTTTTTTTTTCTCTTTTTTTCCTCCCTTCTGCCTCCAAGCTACATTGATTTTGGGGGGCAGAAGGAAGGTTCTGAGACAGATGGGGTGACTAAATTCTGATCTCTCCTTTGTAACACTGACCTCTGCTTAAGTTTCCTGGAGAGAGAAAATGGAATCCATTTGTGCACAGTCGTGTCTCAATGTCAGATGGACCTAATCCAACTTACATTTATCATGACTGAGTTTCTTCCTGCTTCCCGTATCCTCCTTATAAATTATAAAGCATTTTATGCAAAGTGAATTGCTGGATTCTCAACTATAAGTGGTGTCTCTGCTAAGAGCCTTCGTAGCAGCAGGTAGTGAATGATTCATAGTCTGTAAATTCTTCTGTTGTCTCTAGGGATGCTTCATCCAGAGGTGGTAGCAGCAGTAATAAGTAATAAGAGGAAAGTAAGTTGTGTGGTAGCCCATACTGCAGACTGGTTGAAGACTCTTCAGAGCCATTGTTCCAGCTCATTTCATGTGCACTTAAACATGTTTCCTGAAGTGGGGTTGAGGTTGCTCATTCTCTTCTCCCCATTTCACACCAGCGTTGGTTTCCTGAACTGCTAATGCACTTCTTCTGTAATGAAACAACAAATTTAAAAATAGATACAGCTATACAAATCTTGTGGGAAGAGCTGGTTGTCTGTCTCTGCATCAGATCTATAGTTCCTGTGGGGAACTAAATAAAGGTGACTGAACCAACCATCTCTGAGTCATATGTCTGTAATACAGCAATATAACAGAAGTGATCGAGGAGGCAGATACAAAATGGTAAGAGGAAGAAAAAAAGTATGTAGAGTGACAAATCCAAGGTTATATCCTTGTCTCCAGGGAAAATTAATCCTTCTCAAAGTTAAGGATGATTCGTCTCTTCAATGGTAGCTGAATAGTCGTTGTTAGTTGGCTGGATTCACTGATGTCTACATGAAGTAATAAAGAGTCTGGACTAATTCAGAAGGATGTAGCCTAAAATTTAATTTATTTATAATGTCTAAATGGTAGATACTCTCAAAGAAGAGAAGACACTAGATGTTTTCTAACCTATTATCAGACAGAACTGCCTCAAGATGACTTTTATGGAAGATGAAATGGATGCTGGCAAAGGTTTGACTGTCCAAGGTTTTGTTTGGCAGCTCTCCTCCTCTTTGCCTTCCACAGTGCATGTAGTTTTCATCAAAAGCAGTCTGGGGTTGCTGTTTTGAATGAACATATGTTCCTAGAAATGCACTGTGCAGCGGTTTTTCTATTCAGCTGAAAAAGAAACCCAGTATAATTAACAAATAGTGTTTTACCTTCTTTTGCCAAAAAGTACCTTTTTTTTTTCTTCCTCTTTTTGAGTTTCTTAAGATGTCTACTCTGCCTGGGATACCTCTGTGTTCTTATATTTCTTGAACATGGCAAGTACAGTGTGTAATGGTAGAAATTCCTCCATGTTACAACCCCATTTACTGGTGAGTGTGTAATGAATGGACTTTGTAAGGAACAGGCAAGCTCTTTGTTACATTAGTCGGGAATCGGCATGTGTGTGGAGAAATACTGACATCAAGCTGTCGTGGATTCTTGATATTTGAGGCCTGCAGCCATACTCTGATTCACTTTTCTTTGGTTTGCAAGAAGGACTTGACAAATGTGAAAAAACAGCAGCAATGTTGCACTTGAATAGATCTCCAGTTTGCAGGAGCTGTGCTACTTGCTGTTAAACTGAGTAAGGGCATTACCAGCACACAGGTAGAAGCACAAGGGGAAACAAGTTTTGAAAACTGCTTTAACCGGCTTGTATTCCTCTGTGCAGTGGCAAGGAAACATTTCTTGCATGAAATGATTCTTAAATGGCCAGCCTAATCTTGTTTCTCTTTGTAAAGCAGAGAGCTTGGCCTATAAATTCAGTGTTAGCTGGTATGCCAGGTTTTAGAGCTTGCTTTCTTGGTGTACGAAAGGATCAGTGGCTTTAGCATGATACAATCTTGCTTTTGAAAAGGTTCTGAAAAGACACGACTTACTCCTGCTTTCTGACTTACACAGCTATCTTGGGAGTGAATTAACCTGTACTGCAGATAATTAAATATTATGTGAGAAGAGAGAATCTCAACAGAAATCTGAATTATACAGCTCATATCAATGCCCCACAGCCTCCCACTGAAGTGCTGACTGCCACTGAAGACAGGGTTTATTATTTCTTTGCTCCTTTGTGCTGTGATTTTAACTTGAGATGATGTTTGACCAAGGGCTTTTGTTGATCCAGGTAGCCAACTCAGCTTGGGAAGGTATATTATTCCTCATTTCATCAGACAAGCAACCTGTCCCTCTGTGTATGTGTCAAAGGTGCCTTGCCTTTCCTTTTTTCAGTCTGCAGCCCCTCTGTTTTTCAGAGTAGTCGTGTTTCTCAAGAAGGAAGCAATTAGGGAAGGAGTTTTTGCTGACCCTAAAAGCCCTTTGGGACAATTCAGGCTGCAAGGCTTCACCAGTTGGCTTTTTTTTTTAATCTGGGTTTTCACCTGTATCTTGGAAACCCTACAGACATCTCCCCCATGGCTTTTTTCATCCCTTTGAGAGACGTTATGGTATCTGACAGATTATAATGGAGATGTTGCTCCCTTCTCATAATGAATGAGCACTTGTTCAGCACTGACTCTCCAAAATGCAGCATGTTGGAATATACTGGCTCTGCAGTTCTTCAAATTTCTTATTGTAGTAGCAACATAATCTTTACAGTGTTTTCAAAGTTAACTTTTTGTATCTGTACTCGATAATCCCCCTGTTGTCTAGTTCAGTCAAATCTGCTGTAAAATTTTCAGTTATGTGGTTAACTTAATAGTGAAGTTACTTTTCTGCTGTTAAAACATACCTGCAAGTCACTTCAAGTAGAATTACTTGTTAATGAAGCAAATTGGTTCAGTAGCACCAGGCCATCACTTCTTTCAAAGAGATCTCAAAGCTATTCATGTGTAATAAAATTAAGGTCATTGTTCACTGTGCACTAGACTCATTATTGATAGTGAGTAATGTCACCAGGAATTAGTGACCTCAACTTCAAATGTTGTATCTGCTGAAAAATAGATGCCACTTCTAAAAGCTGGTTAATATGCGAGGTAGAGAATCAAGCATTGTTTCAACACCCACATTCTTCTGTGTGAATCACAGCCATGGACCCTTGCTGAAAAGACAAGATCACATGATGTATTTACGCTACCATTGACCTGCTAAAGGTGGAATGTCAGCCATAATACTGATTTTTTAAATATAATCTTTGACATCAGAAATGTAATTTGCTGTAAAGAATGATCATGTGTCCTGAACACCATCTCCTTTCAGTACGTGCTGCAGAAATGCCTATGATAGAGCCAGTATGCTTAAAAAAAAAAAAAAAAGCCTACCGTTTAAATATTCAGTTCTTCTGGGGAAAAACATAATCTGCCTGAAGAACAAAACCATTTTTCCCCTGCCTGTGAGTGTTAAAGCTAAATTTCTGAAACATCTGAGGAGTGGAAAAGGATGAAAATTAATGTTTGCTGCTGACTTACGGAGCCTGAATTCTGTTCTGTAACCAAGTGCCACATGTGACTGTGTTGCACTTATGCTTGGCTTCTTGAATAACTGGAATCCAAAATACAATCTAAGAGCTGCAAAACAATCTTTCGCTTGCCCCTCTTAGTTAAATCAGTAAAAACAGACCTTGCAGGAGGGTTCATGAAAACATCCCACTGCTGCTTGCTCCATAGTTGTGTTTCATTGCTCCACAGGCAGAGCTAAAGCATCTGCTGTCTCTTTGTAGTGACTCCACACAATGAGTCAGTAGTACAGGGAGATTTATAAGCTGTGCTCTGAATGTCTGCCATAGGTGACATGGCCAGTGCATTGCTCCTTTGGTTGTCCCAGGCAGGGGTGAGCACAATTGAGGGTTAAAACAAGTGCTGTAAACTGAAGGAGGAATTAGTGTTCTTCCTTCTCCGATACGAACTGCTTTAGGTGTCAGAGTTTCCCTTTGCTACAAGACATTCAAAATCAGCCACCATCTAGTCAGCTATACTTACAAATACTTTTTTAATCACCTCAAGTTCTTTGCTTCTTGCTCATGAAAAAGTTAACAGCATCTTACAGAGCTGTTACTGTACTGTTTTATTGAAGCTCTTTTCAGACTCCAAAGATGTCAGAGAGGATTTTTCTGTCCAGAGAGGTGGTAATCTTAGTGAATTAATGTATTTATTACTTCATTTCCTGAAGTATTTCAGATCCAGACTTGAAACTGTTCAGGTATATATAAAACACAGCCTGGCAGCTCCTGCTGAGGGAACGAGCTCATCCCCATTCTCAGGGCAGGCATTTGAAGTATCTATCTACTCTAGAAAAAAACCACAGTGTTTGGGTAGACATATTCTGCCCTCTCTGTCCCCATCTTGCGCTGTCAACCAGATAGGTTTGAAAGGAAAGTCAGGAATCAGCCCAGGGCTGATGTTGTGATGATGTGAACTTGCTTTGTTCTGATGGGTTTGACCTACCATTGCCTTTGTGTAGCCAGCCTTGGACATGAGCACTACTGCATCTGCCTGTGACTTGTTAAACACTTTGGTGCTTTCTGTGGCTCTAGGAGATCCTGAAAAGTGAACACGAAGAGCGTATACTTGACTTGACTGACGTGACAAGGGTAATGGTTTTAAACTAAAGGAAGGTAGATTTAGACAGGATATAAGGAGGAAATTTTTTACAATGAGCATGGTGAAACACTGGAACAGGGTGCCCAGAGAGGTAGTGGAGGCCCCATCCCTAGAAACATTTAAGGTCAGATTGGACAGGGCTCTGAGCAACCTGATCTAAAGATGTCCATGCTTACTGCAGCAGGGTTGGACTAGGTGACCTCTAAAGGTCCCTTCCAGCCCAAACCATTCTGTGATTCTATTATATACTTCTATCTGAAGAAAAAAAATATTTGAATAGCAACAGCCCATATTAGTCTAGATATAGCTTTTGAAGTCCATCTAATACTTACTGGCACTTGAAATCTGCCATCCTTTTGTTCGGCTCCATTGGGGTGCCCCCATCTGCAATTATACCTTGCTGTCCACTTGTACAACTGTAATAAGATGAGACCAAACGTGTAGTTTCTATGTTTCTGAGAAGACTGTTGTACACCGGTCCATCAGACAGTCGGAGTTCTGCCTCAGACCTCACTTAGTCATGCTAATGTTTGTGAATTCTCTGTTAGAACCTACTTAAGAATGATCCTTGTGCTGTGCTGCTTTACAGTGCTGTTTGACCGGTCTGTTGACATTCCTGTCAGGAGGTGAGAAAGTTTTTGGTTATGTCCTTTCAACACTGGATTGAGAAAAAAGTACTGTAGCATTCCCTGATGTTAGTTATGAATGCTGGTTCCTGCGAAATTCTGACATTGCTGAGCAGCCTTTCTTTATTTCTTTGTTTGCAACCATGCTCTCCATTGAAAGAAAAGATAATAGATACACTAGATGTGTCAGGAAATTGCTTTGTTATTCTGATGACAACCTATTCAATCTTCTGGCCTTGTATTCTGGTATTGCAAGGTCCAGCCCTCCCTTTATAGAATCATAGAATCACTAAGGTTGGAAAAGACCTTTAGGATCATCAAGTCCAACCGTCAACCCAACACCACCATGCCTCTGAAACACTGTCCCTAAGTGCCACGACTACATGTGTTTTGAACACCTCCAGGGATGGTGACTCCACCACCTCTCTGGGCAGCCTGGTCCAGTGCCTGACCACTCTTCAAGCAAAGAAATTATTTCTAATATCCAATCTAAACCTCCCCTGATGCAGCTTGAGGCCATTTCCTCTTGCCCTATCACCTGTGACTTGGGAGAAGAGACCGACCCCCACCTCGCTACAACCTCCTCTCAGGTAGTTGTAGAGAGCGATAAGGCCTCCCCTCAGCCTCCTCTTCTCCATGCTAAACAACCCCAACTCCCTCAGCCGCTCCTCATGAGACTTGTTCTCCAGACCCTTCCCCAGATTTGTTGCCCTTCTCTGGACACACTCCAGCACCTCAGTGTCCTCCTTCTCCTGAGGGGCCCAAAACTGAACACAGTATTTGAGGTGCGGCCTCACCAGTGCCGAGCACAGGGGCACGATCACTGCCCTACCCCTGCTGGCCACACTAAGCCTGACACAAGCCAGGATGCCATTGGCCTTCTTGGCCACCTGGGCACACTGCTGGCTCATGTTCAGCCGGCTGTCAACCAGCACCCCTGCGTCCCTCTCCGCCGGGCAGCTCTCCAGCCACTCTTCCCTAAGCCCGTGACATTGCATGGGGTTGTTGTGACAGAAGTGCAAGACCTGGCAGTTGGCCTTGTTAAACCTCATACAGTTGACCTTGGCCCATCAATCAAGCCTGTTCAGATCCCTCTGCAGAGCCTTCCTACCCTCAACCAGATCAACACTCCCGCCCAATTTAGTGTCATCTGCTAACTTAATGAGGGTGCACTCAGTTCCCTCATCCAGATAATTGATAAAGATATTAAACAAGACTGGCCCAAGCACTGAGCCCTGGGGAACCCTGCTTATGACCAGCCACCAACTGGATGTAGCTCCGTTCACCACAACTCTCTGGGCTTGGCCATCCAGCCATTTTTTCATCTAGCAAAGAGTACACCCATCCAAGCCATGAGCCGCCAGCTTCTCTAGGAGAATGCTGTGGGAGACAGTGTCAAAGGCTTTGCTAAAGTCCAGGTAGACAACATCCACAGCCTTTCCCTCATCCACCAGGTGGGTCACCTGGTCATAGAAGGAGATCAGGTTGGTCAGGCAGGACCTGCCTTTCGTGAACCCATGCTGGCTGGGCCTGATCTCCTGGTTGTCTCACACTTGGCTGGTGAGCTCACTCAAGATGAACCTCTCCATAACCTTCCCTGGTACCGAGGTCAGGCTGACTGGCCTGTAGTTCCACGGATCTTCCTTCCAGACCTTCTTGTAGATGGGCATCACATCAGCAAGCCTCCAGTTGTCTGAGACCTCCCCTGTTAACCAGGATTGCTGACAAATGATGGAGAGTGGCTTGGCAACCTCTTCCGCCAGCCATCTGGCCCATTAGACTTGTGAGTGTCCAGGTGACACAGCATGTCATACACTGCTTCCTCCTGGATTATGGGGGGGGTTATTTTTCTCTCTGTCCCTGTCTTCCAGCTCAGGGCACTGAATGCCCTGGGGGTAACTGGTCTGACTATTAAAGACTGAGGCAAAGAAGGCATTAAATACCTTGGCCTTTTCCTCATCCTTGGTGGCAATGTTCCTCCCCGCATCAAATAAATGATGGAGATTCTCCTTGGCTCTCTTTTTGTTTTTAATCTATTTGTAAAAACATTTTTTGTTATCTCTTACAACAGTGGCCAGGTTGAGTTCTAGCTGGGCTTTTGCCTTTATAATTTTCCCTCTGCATGATCTAATGAGATCCCTGTACTCTTCTTGAGTTGCCTGCCCCTTCTTTCAAAAGTCATAGACTCTTCTTTTTTTCCTTAGTCCCAGCAAAAGCTCCCCATTCAGCCCAGCCAGACATTTTCCCCACCAGTTCATCTTATAGCACATGGGGACAGCCTGCTCCTGTGTCTTTAAGAATTCCTTCTTGAAGAATGCCCAGCCTTCCTGGACTGCTTTGCTCTTCAGGACTGTCTCCCAAGGGACTCTCCCAACCAGTGTCCTGAACAGGCCAAAGTCTGCCCTCCAGAAGTCTGTGGTAGTGGTTTTGCTGACCCCACTCTTTATTTCACCAAGAACTGAGAACTCTTATCATTTCATGGTCGCTAAGCCCAAGGCGGTCAGCAGGACCGCCACATCTCCCACCAGGCCGTCTCTGTTTGTAAACAGCAGGTCAAGCGAGGCACCTCCTCTGGTAGGCTCACTTCCCAGCTGTGCCAGGAAGTTATCTTCCACACACTCCAGGAGCCTCCTAGACTGTTTCCTCTCTGCTGTGTTGTATTTCCAGCAGACATCTGGTAAGTTGAAGACCCCCACGAGACCAAGGGCTAGCGATTTTGAGACTTCTGCTGCCCTCTTGCAGAACGCTTCATCTAGCTCTTCATCCTGGTTGGGTGGTCTATAACAGACTCTCAGCAGGGTATCTGCCTTGTTGGCCTTCTCCCTCACCCTTACCCATAAGCACCCAACCTTATCATCACAGCTGAAACACTCCCTAACATACAGAGCTGCCCCACTGCCTCTCCTTCCTTGCCTATCCCTTGTGAAGAGCTTACAGCCATCCATTGCTGCACTCCAGTCATGAGTCATCCCACCGTGTTTCTATGATGGTGACAAAGTCCTAGCTATCCTGCTGCACAATGGCTTCCAGCTCCTCCTGTTTGTTGCCCATGCTGCATGCATTGGTGTAGATGCACTTGAGCCTGGCTATCAATTTCACCCCCAGCCCTGGCATACCACCTCTTGGCTCCTCTCTCGTGAACCTGGTTATATCCCCTTCCCCCTTCAAACCTAGCTTAAAGCCCTCTTGATGAGCCCTGCCAACTCAGAGCGAGAGTCCTTTTCCCTCTTTGAGATAGCTAAACTCCATCTGCTGCCGGCAGGCCCGGTGCCATGTGAACCTCCCCATGATCAAAAAAACCAATTCCACCGATGGCACCAGCTTCTGAGCCATGTGTTAATCAGATGAGTTTTCCTGTTCCTTTCAGTATTCTTCCCTGCCACTGACGGGATTGAGGATATGTATGACCTGGAGGAAGAGCTGTCCTAGCAAAAAGTTTGTTGTTTCCACTCTGCAGCTATGTCAGTTGATTGACTCAAAGATATTACTTTGCCTTACAAGTTTTGCCTTCCTGAGCAAAGGAAGAAAGTTGCCAAAAGCTAGATATAAATAACATGCTGGTCATCCTGTGGAAACTGTACATGTGTGTACTTTGTAAGCGTAAAGTAATGTATCCCTTGTGTGAAAGCAGGGTAAACTGCTGCACAGTACTGCAGGTTGAGAGAGCTCACTTAGCAGGTACTGTGAGGCAGTGAACATGCTGTAAATCTACACCCTGGTTTCTCATGGTCATTTTGGATATGACTACAAGACTATCAAAGTCGATATTCACAGTACAGTACAGTGCGTCTCGCTGTGATATGAGCTGGCTGGTATAACCTTTCTGAACATCCAGTCTTCTTCCAGCATTAGTAATATCTTCCACTGCTTTGAATGTGCCAGTGTCAGAAATCTGTAAGGCAGCTTTTGCAATATATAGGTCACGAAGTTCCTCTCTGTTCCCAGGGTACAAATAATCTTCCAAGTGACCAATGTTTCAGGAACCTGGAGTCTTATTGGAATTTTTACTGCAGGTGTTTGCAGGAACATCTGACCTGAGGGCAAGTAAAACCTGTTCCCCTTTACCATGCATACAACTCCGTGGCCTCCTCCCTTATATGTTACAAATGTTCTGTGGTGTCTAATCCTCATTCTTTTTTCTTCCCAAGATGTGTAAGTGATCCCCTGAAGTTGCTTTGAGCTCTGACGTAGGCTTTGCCAGTGGCAAAAGGAGAAGGGTTCGTCTAGTGGAGTCCAGAAGTTAATCAGATTTTTAACCCTTAGGCCTGATAGGAGGTATGGCTTTCACAAAGCTCTGATTTCTTGGGGCGTAGGGTCTCCTGTTACAATAACTCCTGTCAATTTCATGGATTTGTTTGAGAAGTTTACTTGATTTACTTATTTGTTAGAATTATATGTAATTAATGAGGCCTTCTTTAGGGTTCCATCCTCTACTTACTGCTGGGTTCTCATCTCTTCTGTCTCACAAATATACTTTTCAAGCTGCCATTAAATCCTATGCAATTTTTATCTTCTTTTAACTCAGAGTTTAAATCAGAGTTAACAAGATAGATCTGTTCCCTAGCCACGCCAGCATCTTCATCAATCTCTTCAAAGTTTGATATCTTGCTATCCTTTTTGGCTTCCAACTTGCCCTCCTCTGAACGCATAAACCCAGGTATTGTTCTCACTGTCCTGGATCAGGCTAAATAAATTACTTTCTCAAGCTGTGGCCAGTAGCAGATGCTTTATAGGAAGATGCCTGGTACCCTGAAGAGTATTTTTCCTTTACTGAAGTGTAAACCCTCCTAATCCAGACCATGTATTTTCCAAGCAGATGAACATTCTGCCAGGATACACGAATGTACCCAGTCATTTTTCTTTTGGTTTGGTAGTCCCTTAGACTTATTAGTATCACGTGTGAGTGAGCAAAAGCTAGCCAACATTGTTTGTCTCTTATTCCAAACCTGTATCATTCCATTACCTCCCTGTTAATGTTAATTGTTTTGATAATTTCAGCATCCTTCTGCAAGCTTAAATCCACCTCCCCAGCTTACCTTCCCTTCTGCTGCTTGAGTCAGGTTCTGGGTGTCATCTTTCCAGCTTCTGTATTCATCCTTAAGATCTCAGCTGAGCTTTCCTCCTTCCTCCCTACCATCCAGTCTGCTCTCGTTGCCTCTTTCGTATACGTTGTCCATTCTTGATTCTGTGTTATTCCTTAGTGTCTGTCCTATCTAAAAATGTGTTCATTCTACAAAACAATGCTGTTAAAGCTTTATGCAGTTCTCCTCGGTTGTTCTGTACTCTTCTTTTATGTGCCTCTCAACAGTAAGTTCAAGGCTGGCGTGCTGTTTGACTGATGTTCTTTGCCTAGCAAGCTGTGTATGCTCACTGTGCTCATATGTTAAGAGATCCTTAAAGGGTGTTATGGGCCTCCTGTGACAACTGTTGTGAACGTGCTGTACTGTGCTTGCAGGGAGGCTTGAGCCTGTAAGTGTGTAGACCCAAGAGTTCTCAAAACTCCAGGCAAATCAGATCTGGAGACTTGCTTAAAGCACTTTTTAGATGTGTCATGGTAGTAGAAGAGAGAGGGAATGTAACAATTTGGTAGAAGAGATGGGAAGCAGAATAACACAGAGAGGGTGGACTGCCTTTTAAGTGCCTAAAGCCAGGCAATAAATGTGGCTGGAAGCCATTGATTGCTTTCTGTAGTGTCTTTGCCTAATCCTAGCTTCGTTATGCCATGTAAAACTTAATTTGTGGGGTTTGGGTGTTACGTGATTAAAATGGCAGTCTGAGAGGAGAGGACCCTGCCATGACATCCACTTTCCACTGAGTTATTTAAAAAAATAGATTTTTATTTTTCTAATCCTGTGATGGGTCATCATTTTAATACTAGTAAATATTTCTCATTGTAAGAACAAATTTCCTTTTATAGTATCCACAAGCCGCTGTTTTTGCTGAATCCAGCATAGAGCTATTTCCTATTTCTAATTGTTCACTCAAACTCAGCAGTTCTTACGTGTTCATTTGCCCGCCCTTCCTTCCTTCCTTCCTTCCTTCCTTCCTTCCTTCCTTCCTTCCTTCCTTCCTTCCTTCCTTCCTTCCTTCCTTCCTTCCTTCCTTCCTTCCTTCCTTCCTTCCTTCCTTCCTTCCTTCCTTCCTTCCTTCCTTCCTTCCTTCCTTCCTTCCTTCCTTCCTTCCTTCCTTCCTTCCTTCCTTCCTTCCTTCCTTCCTTCCTTCCTTCCTTCCTTCCTTCCTTCCTTCCTTCCTTCCTTCCTTCCTTCCTTCCTTCCTTCCTTCCTTCCTTCCTTCCTTCTTTCCTTCCTTCCTTCCTTCCTTCCTTCCTTCCTTCCTTCCTTCCTTCCTTCCTTCCTTCCTCCCTCCCTCCCTCCCTCCCTCCCTCCCTCCCTCCCTCCCTCCCTCCCTCCCTTCTTTTCTTTCTTTCTTTCTTTTCTTTCTTTCTTTCTTTCTTTTCTTTCTTTCTTTCTTTTCTTTCTTTCTTTTCTTTCTCAGCTTTTTTAGCCTTGTTGATCTATTATTGTGACTTTGGCGAGACGACGCCAGCTTTCAGTGTTTAATGGGCTGTGAGCAGGAATGATCAACTACTTCCTCTGCCTGAGAGACCATGATGTCATCAGCTACTCTGGGTTGTTTTACCATCTGCTGCTGCTGTTGCTTTGGTGTATGTGGAAAGAATGTAAACACCACTTTCCAGATGTTCTCGGGGCAGCTGGAGAGCCATAAATGGACTGTTTGGTTCAGGAATATTACTAATCTGTTTGGGAGATGGCAGTGAATAGAGTCATAAAAACATATCGCTCCAATGCATATCCTGTGCAGCATGCTCTGTCAAGTGTGTCACAGTGGGTTGTTGGAACAGTTAAGTGATTACGTAGCATATTCAGGACTTGAGCTGGGTAGGTGAACTCTCTTTATACACACTCTCCTTCCCTCTCCTACCCTTCCTTCCTCCAGCTTCAACTCCTGAATGAAACACAGCAACAGTGTCCTTCTAATCTCAAGCAAGGCAAATGCTGTTTTATTCACCCAGAGTGCCTCCAAATTGTGAGTGATCTCAATAGATGAAGAGCGAAGAAAAGAAAGATGATCTAGTTTTTAAACTCTCAGTGTAATATTTGGTGTTTGCTAATATTTACTTCTGAATAACCATGGGGGTATTTCATCTTGGTGCAGTAAAGAATAGGAATTTGGAAGCCGGTATCTCTCATGCCTCTCCAGGGCTGGAAAAACCATCAAATCTCACCCACTCATGGTATATATAAAAAAAATCCATTTGGGGGGAGAACCAGTCACATCCTTCTTTAGGGTGTGTGTATGTTTTTAATGCATTAATTTTTATTGAGTGGTGGAAGAACTGATGTCAGAACTGTATTGCAGCTGGACATGCAGGAACACAAGGTTGTAGGAAATAATACAGCTAACATCATAAGGGCAGTGAAAGTTTAACCATGGAGAGTTTAAAATAGCAGAGCTGAGCCATATGGATATTAAAAGATATGACTGAATCAAAACAACAGTCTAATATTAAACTAGATTTTGCTGAGGGAGTAGCAAACTTTTTGGGTTAATTTCTCTTGTGTATCCAGTGTCCAAGGGTAGGACTCAACACCTTGATTTCTGACTATGGTATTGTCAATTTATGGCTATTGCAGGATACAAACAAAAAAGGGCAATATAGGTTGTCTCTCACTGTTTTCTTGCTAGGCCTCTTTATTCAGGAGTCTGTAGATATTCTTTTCCTTTTAAGGTGGTCTATAAACTTGTCCAGCATGACTTCTTCCCTGGCACCTCTCACAGTTCAGATTACACAGATCCGTGACAGCAAGGGGGAGGGAGGCAGAAAGAAGGCTTTGGAAATTGGAGCCAAGAAGGAGCGCAGTTACATAATTCTACAAAAGAAAAAGGAGTTTTTTGTTTTGTTTTTCCTTCTCATATCCTTCTGCAAAGTGAAAAAAACGTTGTTGGAAGGCTGGATGGAAAAACTTCAGCAGCATTCATCCCTGTGGGGACATGAAATGTATTGACATGTTCCACCTGTTTTATGGCTGTTGCTTTTCCTCTTTCAGGTTTGACATCTACAGGAAGGTGCCAAAAGACCTTACACAGCCAACCTACACAGGGGCTATTAGTAAGTAACACTTCTTTTTGATGTCCTTGCATATCCCTGGTCTAAAATTAAAGATCAGTTGGCTTCTCTGTCTCCAGGGAATTTTTTTAAAGGGATATTAAACACTGGAAAGGGTATCCTTTGTTGCTGAGACAGCTCATTTTGCCCAATCTGTCAAGTTGTACTAAACAGTGGAGTAGTTTGCATGGATTCAGAATCTCAACAACAAAAAGCCGTAAAGATATATTGTCATGAAAGGGAGCTCCTAAAAGCTAGCACTGAAATACCCACTCTGCTAACTACTGAAGTAGCTAAAGAGCTTTTTGCTAGTGTCTTCCCAAGAACAGAAGCTGTGAGTCTGCTCCAAACACTGGAGGGGGTGATGACTGGTAGATTTCTTACCTCTCTCTGATAGGCATCCCCTCAGTCAATGTGAAAAACAGCCGGTAATGGTTGCATTCACAATTAGTATAGCCAGGTGTTTGATTGCTGAAGAGACTTGAGGAACCAAACTACTGCAAACAGGGAATCCAGGTTCTGGATCAGTAATGAGCAGTATGGGTGGCAATATGCTGTGGCCAGTGGTGAAGATGATTTGGGAAACGTGTTATTTCTCTCACAGCATATTCAGTGGATTCATCTGATGTTGCAGGTGGGACTAATGAGCAGAGATCTTTTTTTGTTGTTATTTGTCATTCTTTTAAAGAAGAAAAATTGATTGGTCAGAAACCACTGATAGTGATCCGCTCTCACTCCTGTGTATCAATACCTAAACTTTGGGTGATACAAATCTCTTGCCTTGGGCCCCTTTTCCTTCCTTCCTCCTCCTGAGGGATGCGGTAGACTGAGTAATACAATTTCACACAATTATATGCAGTGAGCGCACTGCGGAGTGGTAAACATTGATCAGGTTGATCCTGCCCGGCCTGTAATTAGGGAACTCATGCAGCTTTCCTGTTCCATTGAACAGTGACTTCCTTTGATGATGTAGCTGTGCTCCATTCATCCATTCTTGTAGATGGGTCAGTAGCCTTGTATGTCACTGCTGACATGAGTGATGTCATACCCCTTGGTGACAGCAGGCATCAAATAGAACGGAGTCAGTATCAGTGAATCAATGGGCACAAAGGAAAGCCCTTTTTGAGCGGAAGAAACTCCACACTCCTTACTGTCAGGATGGTCAGAGACTTGAACAGGTTCCCCAGGGTGGTGTAGCGTCTCTATCTTTGGAGATACTCAGAACTAACTAGACCTGGCCCTGAGCAACCTGCTTTAGCTGACCCTGCTTTGAGCAGGGGGGTTGGACAGGATTATCTCCAGAAGTTCCTGCCAGCCCCAACTATTCTGTGCTTCTGTGAAGATAGCACATTACTCTAAATATTTACTTTCAGAGAGTCCTTGTCCTCTGCATTCTCCTGACCGCTGAATTACTTGTAGGTTGACTCCCTTCTAGGTTTGCTGAAACTGTAAACAAAGGGCTTGAATAAAACTGTCTGCTAATTTAGAGGCGTATGAGATTTAGTGTTTTGAAAGAACACTTTGAACTTGTTAGTGATCCTGCCTTCTCTTCTGTTTTGGAAACTAAGAGTTCCCACAGTATAGCTGGGCTCCCTTTGAGAATTTGTCTTGTTATGAATCACCTGCAAAAGAGTATGTTTTAGAAACAAAAAAACCATCAAAGGCCATCCAGTGTTAGGCTTTCTGATCTGCAGTAAACAGCTCAAGTGATAAGTCTTTTGTGGGAAGGTTTGAAGGCTGTGACTCTTACTTAAAATTAGCTGACTTATTTCTCTCTACTGTTATTTGCAGCTTCTCAGGCTTTGATTTTCTTCTCTAACTGGTTCTCCTTCTTTTTGTCAGAGTGTTTTTAGGCAGGGTGATATAAGCTTTTGAACCACACAGCCAACAAACTCTGGTGGCTTTGCATGTGAGGATCTTGTGTGCAGCTTTCCTAATGGGCTTTCTGTCTGACCAAGCCTGTGACTTGTAATTTGAAAGCTAGGAATCTTGCATGTTCTAGGAGGCCGTGAATGAGAACAGCCCATTGCCATGCCAGTCTGGAGCCTGGGAAGGTTGCATGATTTTGTGAAAAATACTTTATGGAAGTCAGCTTGTAATAACATTAGGGGCTTGGGGATAGGGGAAGTTTCTGCCTCATAAAAAAATCCTTTAGGGTCTAGTAAATGTGTGAAACAACTATGGCTGCTACTGTATTTTGGCTTTCTTTAAGTCTTTCAAGGTTTACAGGGCAGGTATAAAAAGTCCATAGTAGCTGACTATTAATTTAGGCCCTTCCCACATGATTTCTGCTGAAAATTTAGTCCAGTATCAGTTCTGGTGCTAAAGGCTTTCAGGAATAGGAATGGATTTACTTCAGGATTCCTTCAGTTGGTTTTGCGTTGTAAAAAGGCCTTTTTTTAAAAAAGTTTGAGGTTTATTGGCAAAGAAGGATTAGATCAGACTGCAGAAGAAAAGAGATGGAAGGTACTAGCTCTGCTTCTGACCACCAGGGCTAAAGTAGCCATCTCCTCTGGGAAAGAAGCAGGTCAGGGAGAATAAGTGTTAGGGTATTTTGGTGGAGAAGAGCAGGCAGTCTTCACCAGAGACAAGTTCAGAAGCCAACTGCAAGGTTATTGAGTCTTTCTGTTATGTACGGATTTGTATTTCAAAAGTTGCAGTGAACGTGGCATACAAGGTATTTCAAATCTGTGTAGCAACCCTTCTGGCTATCAAAAATTAGTAGGAATGAAAGAAGCAAGAACAGTCCACTGCAGTTTAGTAGAGTGAGGTTTGTATAGAACAACATACCCAATGCTGTGGACTCTGAAAAGTGTACAGAAGTTACTCATTCCTTTTTCTCAATAAAAATCTCTTCTTTTGGGCAGCATTGCGATCCATGTGCCACTCAGCAAGTCATGGCATTGTTGTCCCTCTTCCACCAGATGCTTCTGCCAGACTTTTCAGGCCTTCCCACCCCTATGTCGTGTGTCTGTGATGCCAGCACATGGCCATTCTAACAGACCTGACTAATGTGGTGACAACTTGGCCATGTTTGGATATGTATGTAGACAGCAGCAGCACATGCCCTGGCTGGCTGACAGTTGGCATCTGGCTGGAGAGGAGCAGTCTGACTTCTTGAGAGAGGGGCCTGCAACTCAGACAGCTGCTGTAGCAATCCTGCTATTTAACAGTGAGTGGATGCATAGTTTGCATGCACATGTTGTATGCACACATGGTAATGTTATCCAGAAATACTCTATGCTCTTTGGAGGCTGGAGTTTTAAATACACATCAGGAAATATCAAAGTTATGATTCACATGGCATCTGTAAAAAGACCCGTTCCTTGCACTTCATAGCAGTTTTCTCCATTGAACAATAAATACTACTAATTTTATGCCTTAATATAGACATGGATCCATGTTCTCAGTCTGTATGATGCGTTAAACACTGCATTTCTTTCATTTCTTGTGGGGTGGGGAGGAAGAGTCAGGAATGTACATAGATGGGGTATGTATCAGAAGGGATATGTACAAGAAGGTTATGTTGTCAAAACTAGTGCAGGGGAAAAAGCTTGCGAGAATTTCCCATTCTTTGGGGATTGCTGATTAGCCAACAACAGTGTGTTCCAGTGTGACTAACACCAGCAACCTTTGATGTATTGATCATGTTATGATATTAGAGTTTTAAGAAACCTGTCTTAGATGGTCCTTTGAGCTCTGGGAACATCGCAGTGCTCTTGCAGTTAAGCTAAGCTCTATGCATTAATTGTTTTATTCTGTCTGATCCTAGCCTTTAATCTGCTTTCCCAAATATAATACAGTTGTCAAATGTGGGTGGCAGGAACTGCACATTTGCATGGAAGCAAGTAAAGGCCTTCACTATGAAATAAGTAGCTGAAGCACTGTGTGCATAAATTCTTATGCTGGGAACATCATATATGCCTGCAACTCCACACTAAGAAAAGGAGCTCACATTCTGTGTCTGAAAAAATTTTGGCCCAAGAGGCAGTTTAACGCGTAAGACTTTCACATAAATCTCATGCCAAAGACACCCCCTGCCCTGAATATGTTTGTGTACAGGAAGAGTTTAACACAAGAGTGGCCATGCTGGCTAGGTCAGTGCAGATGTCCATGTAGCCTGGTATCCTCCTGCCAGGAGTGGTCAGCAGCAGATGACTGAGAAGGAGCATGAGGACAGGATAAACATGTCGTGAAGCTTTGGTCAGTTGGCAGTTCTGAACCTCTTGGGCTAGAGGTGGTTCATTTGTGTTTAGTAGCCCTCAATGGATTTCTTCCTCAGGGTGTGTCTGATTCCTTTTTGAAATCTTATAGACCTTTTTTTTGTTAAAACATCCCCACCATCCATGGTCAAAATTTTTCAGAATTTACTTAGGTGTTGTATAAAGGAAACCCCTTGTTTTTAACCTCCCCCTTCCCTCCCATTCCCATACTGGAAGAGACAGTGAGTGGTTGTTCCCCATTCATCTCCTTCAGGCTGCTCGTGATTTTATAGACCCTCATATAGACCCTGACCTATAGACCTGTCATGCCCACCCTCACTAATCTCTTTTACAGGTTGAAAACTATTTAGTTTGAAGACTGGCAAAAGCATTGAAGAGCTTTGAAAGTCAGTCCCTGCCAGGTGTTTCAGGGCATTCTTCCAGGATTTTTTTAGATATAGGTTAGTGGAATTTTGCTGTACTTTATTTAGTAAGTATCATCACAAGCCTTCACTGCAACAGCTGGATTGGAAGATGGACTCAAGGGAGCAAATACTAAGTATACTGGAAAAGGATAAGGTAATTTGATGATGGAAATGGCAGAGAAGAAATTTTAAAAATTGAAAAAGGGAGAGAAAGCTCCGGGAGAGAAATTACAGTTAGTAGTACTGGGCTTGCATAGAGAGGTCTAGCTGATGCTGTGGAAAGCCTTTAGAGGATGATAACAAGCAGAGAGGAATATGAGAAGCAATTAAAGGAGAAAGGATTGTCTTTATGTCAAATGCTCTCCCCTGCATACTGCCAATGATCAGAGATCTTGTGTCTCTGCTGTTTGGTGATTAACAGTAAGAAACACTGAATCAACTAGTCTTGTGCCAAGGTTGCTAGTTTTGTGCTCTTATGTAGATTTATATGTTCTCGTAAGAATTTGCTGCTGTGCTTTCCTCCCCCAGGCTGCAGGGTGCACCGTGCCAGTGGCTTAGCTGTGTTACAGCATTGTTGCTCTTCTGTGTCTTGACAGCCAAGACTTGGAAGCAACTGTGTGACCATCTGAGGTTTCTCTTTAAAAATTAATATCCCCTCTTGCTTCCAATTTTCATACCTGTCTTTGACTTTGTTTTCCCCTTTTTTCCCTTTCTTCATCTTAGCTAATGGATATTTT
The DNA here is from genome assembly GCF_963921805.1 of Phalacrocorax carbo. NCBI lineage: Eukaryota > Metazoa > Chordata > Aves > Suliformes > Phalacrocoracidae > Phalacrocorax > Phalacrocorax carbo. Next base: position 11,910,844 of record NC_087520.1, on the reverse strand, counting down.
GGCATCTCTTTTTATGCCTTGCACTTTTCAGAGGGACAGTAAATTAATCCACCCTTCAGATGGCTCTGATGAGGAAGGGGAAGTAACGCATTTCTCTCTACTCAGAACTATAAACTGACTAATCTGAAGAATGAGGCACAAGGCTTTAGGTTACTCGAGGGTCTGTCTCGGTATTTGCCTTAAGTACCTCCTCTTTCCTTCCCTTGCCTCTCACATTCTCTACCAAGGGAGTTCAGACAGGCGCAATTGTATGATGAAATTGCTCCCCAGCCAGTTGTTGCTTGTGCTTCCAGAGGAATGGGCATTCAGGCTGTATAGGTCATGTGGAATAAAGTTGAGGAACAGGGTTTTTCTTGTGTATTTCTCAATCCTAATTAGTGCCTATGGTAAAGTGGTCATTTCCAAAGAGTGCTTGGTCATTGTAACTCTGCTGGGATTGAGGGGTGAGCCAGATTGTACTCCTGTTGTCACAGCCATGGAATAGCATGCCATTTCCTGATTTACTCTCTCATATAGTGATTCATAGTGAACTTGGGTATTTTAATACAAATACACATTGCAGCCCTGTCTCCCTGAGCTGCCGCATCCTTGTCTGCTCCGATCATCCCTGCTCAATAGGATTTACAGCTGGCCTTCCTTCCAACCTCTCCTGTGTGGGTCAGCAACTGTCCCACTGCTGCGTGAATGTCACTGTACAATGTTTTGAATAGTTTCCTGATGAAGAGTAACCAGTAATATGCCAGTTACTTTGGGTCCCCTCCTTTTAACTCTAGGTTGGCATTCTTAGAAAAGACATGGGACTTGTGGTCCAGGTATTTTGCATGTCCTTCACTGGGATTTTCCCCTTTCTGAAGGGTCAATATATCAGCAAATGGAGAAATTAGAGAAGTATCAGGCATTGGCTACACTAGTCCATTATAGCCATGTCTTCGCTGTACCAGCTCTATCTAGTGGGTAGTTCAGGCTGTGAGATGACTTACACATAGCCTTAGAATTTGGCAAAGAACAAAACCGTCTCCTAATCCAGAAAACACCGCATAGCTGATTGTATGCTTTTGAAGCAAGGAGGTGTTGATCCTTTTTCCTTTCTGGAGGTTTTAGTAGTAATAAAATTACATTTGGAGCAAGGGCTCCAAAGAAATTGTATTGTAAGGCAGCTTTGTCAAGAAGGAGGAAGAGCCGGCATTGCGTGCTGGAGGTGGAGAATGCAGGAGCCATAGGGAAGTGGAAATCATGATGGAAAAGGTGACTCAAGAGTTAAGATACCCAACATGATGTCGGGTATTGTCGTGCCATTGAAGGCACTGCTCTGATAGCCTTGTCTGGGTCATTGTCTCTAAAGAGTGTTAGTTCTCAAGTGTGTCTGGGTGGCATATCCATGGGGGGAATAATATGTCTGTGTAAAAACAGTGTGTGTCTTTGTTAGAGATATGAAACTAACCTTTTCCTCTCCTTGCCTCTTTTCCAGTTTCTGTCTGCTGCTGTCTCTTCATACTGTTTCTCTTCCTGTCTGAGCTCACCGGATTCATAGCCACAGAAATGTAAGTAAAAATCATGTTTTCCTTTGCTTGAATGTACGTGCATATATGATTCTTTACAGCTTTACTCTGTTATATTGGAAAAATGTGCCTGTAATTTCACTAGGTCAGTTAGTTGTCTAAGGGTTTTTGGATTCCTTTTGGTTGAGTCCAAATTCTCGGTCATTCTTTCAGCTTTTTAATATACTGATGTATGCTAGGCAAACTTGGTTCTAAAATACTTTTGTTAGAGAAAACTGTTCCAGACCTGCTTGATCCTTTATTAGCTGCATATTGGATTTCTCTGTTGAGCGCAGTAGATACTTTTCATGTGACTACAGATCACACCAAAAGCTTCTGACCCTTTTCAGTTCTCTGGTGATCAGATGTAAAGTATTAAGATAAATGCCAGTCAGTTGCAGTTTCCCTCTTCCTCCTTAGGCTGTTGTCATCTTGTCCTCATCTGAGATTTGTTTTCCCTCTCCTCCTGAATAGGCACTTTCCTCTGTACTTATTTGATTCAAAGTGATTCTCAGACTAGTGTATTTTTCATCAGTGATACCGTAGGTTTAGATGTGTGGTGTCTACTGGTTGAATCCACATGGCCTGTGCTCGGAGACTGTGGGGTCCCATTGCAGGTATGGTGGGATCTCTGACAAGATGTTTTATTTTCCACGCGCTTCCCTGTGGATAAAATGGGTATCACATTCTACCAGTCTTCACTGGATGTTTTGGGAGATGGTTTTTGGAAATAATGAATTGCATAAAATACGAATTATTATTTTAATGTTAATAATATCTTTTTCCTTAACGTCAGAGCAGAATCTCTGATACATGCAGATAGCTTTACTCACGTGTGAATTTTATCTTCTTTCTTTTTGCCTGTTGATCCTTATTTGGAAACTTAGTTAACAGGTTTCGTGCATGAAGACAAGTTGTCCCAAGTTGTTTAAAACAAGTTGGGTTTAAATTCCCGCTTTAAAAAATTGCTCATAGAACAAGCATTTTAGTTAATCAGATTTTTTTTTGCTGTTCTTATGGTCCTCCTGCCTTGAAGTAAACTTTTCTTAGTAACTGTTAACACGGGTACCTTTGTTTTGGGTTCTAGGAAACATTCTCCATCGTCCTGCTGATGTGGCAGTGAGCTCACTGGACTGTGATGCACAGTTCCTGGATAGTTAGGAAGGGTGGAACTTCGGTCAGACTTAAGTGATGGTCCAGATAGCAACAGATGTCACTGCTGAGCAAAAAAGCTCTGAAATGCATGGGCTCATGTGCCATATCTAAATTGACCATGCTTTACGTGGCTTCTGATAACCACATGGCTTTTTCATTGTTTTTGTGCAGCTCTGAGTTGGGTCAAGGATATAGTTTCAAGAATAATTTTAACTTTGAGTAATGTTTAACCTTAAGACAATAGTGTAATCTAGCTCTAGCTAATTTTTTATGCCCATTGCACGTTTACTTCAAAGATGGTATCTTAGGTTTCTTAATCAATTGCTGTTTCTTTGAATGCAGTTCCATGCAGTTGCTTGTAAAATACCAGGGTCACCTTATCAATCCACTTCTCTCAGGAGCTGAGCTTTTGTGATTTTCTTGTTTCAAAAAATAAGGAAAAGCTAGACAAATTGCTTCAAGTAAAATAGTGCTTTTTCTTGCTCTCCTCTTAGATCTTATTCTCTCATCTGGTTTTCTTCTTTATTTTAGTTAATACTCTACCAGAGGAATTAGTAATATTTACCTAATTTTGATCCAATTATTTGAGTGCACATGCCTTCATGTAGTGGTAGTTTCCTGACTAGAGATTTCTTTCTGAACAACAAAATTGTGTGATTCTCTGAGGCTTCGTCATGCTTTTCTCTTAACAAGATGATACATTTTCCACAAAGGTATTAGTGGTGCTATAAGTTCCTGCATGCTTAGCTGACAAGTTTCTCATTAAAACCTCAGAGAGATGGTAAACTGCTCTTCCCAGCAGGAACTGCGTGGGGAGGAGGTGTTTGTAAGCAGTAAAGCAGTAAAATTTTAGAGAGGATGTGATGGAAGAGACTGAGATAAATGAATGCAGGAAACTGATTTGTCATGGACCTTCCGACACAATAGCTCGCAGAATATGAAAACCTCCTTCTGGTGAGTTATAGGTCATCAAAATCTCTCTTGCTGGGAACAGAGCACCCACAGCATTTGTAAATAGGCTTCCCCTGTAAGAGCGGAAACAGTTCAGAAAGTCATATAAAAAAATGCTTCCCAGTTCAGCAACTTCTAAAGTAGAAGTAAACTTTTTTTTTTCCATTTCTTACTCATCGCTTTCTCTTCTGGGAAGCCCAGTACCTTAAAGGTGTTCAAAGATGTTGCAAACCTCTTGTTCTTTTTCAAGTGTGTATTACTGGCAGTGTGCTGCAAGGCAGTATAGTCTCATTGTTTGGAATAAGGGTGCAGAAGTGCAGATGTGTGGAGCTCTGCGTGGTCTGGAACAAACAGTGTGAGAACTCTATGCCACAGTTTGGACTGGGTGGTAGCAAGTAACAGGGGATATACTATCTCACAAAGATATTCTGAGCCTTGTTTGCCCATGAATCGAATACTTTTGAAGATATGGAATATTCCTTATGTGCAAACTGTTCAATTCCCATCAATCTGATTGCAAGCTTCAAGTTTCTTTTGTATTAAGAGCCTCCTACAACAGATATCTCTCCCAGGTTGAAGTTTCCTAGTATCAGCCAGGATCTGAATGAATAACTAGAGCGTGCACTTACATGGGGTGAGCTTTCCTGCTTTGCCACTGCCAGCTGTACTATGAGACTGCATCAGTCTTTCTCCTCTAGTGACGTATTTCCCTTAAAGCAGTCATGCACTTGACAAAGCTGGATTGCAGGGGGATAGCTGCACATTTTTGATGGCAAGGTGGAAACTAGAGTGCTTGTCCTGGTGCCTTACATCAGAGACTTACCAGGTTTGCTGATGTGGACTCATGCTTACCTCGTAGCCCTATTACACCGAGTAATTGTGTGTGGTGTGTGTGCATTGACAGCCTGCTTCAGGGCAAGTCAGCAGCAACCTCAACAGCAGTGGTACCCACAGTTTAACTGTCTGACTCTCACCAACAGGAGGTTTCTTTGGTATCTGCATCTAAAGTGAGAGGTTGGTGTGGTTTGTTGAACTTATGCTGCAACATGAGAAAATAACATCTGCTCTGCACCCTGCTAACCCCCAATACTTGCTAGCTTCTACCCACTGTTGGACTTCCTTTACATTCATGTGACCATATCAACTTAAATTCCTGGTATTACTAGAAATCTCAGTTTGGTCACTCTTGCCCAACTTCAAAGCTGTTTTTCCTTGACCAGCCCATTGCCTTAGCATTTATAGTCTTAACTGCTAAAGACTTGTCTGGGTGGCAGAAAGCCAAGAAATTACACCTTCATCTTGAGGATAACAGTCATAACACTAAAACCAAACATTACCTATGTGGAGAAGGCAGTGTGCATCACAGTAGCTATGTCACAACTCGTGTGGGCATTTCTAATGAGCACTAAGATTGCATCTGTGTATGGGAGCTTACTTCAGTTAGGAACGTGAACTAAGACACTGTGTGAATTACAGCAGACATGCAGGAAGCTCATGTGGCATAGGTAACGCATTATAAATGCACATCCTATTTTGCTGCTGAGTAGCTTCCTGTGTAGACAAGCCCTGAGCAGGGCAGAAAACTCCTAGTTTCCCATCTTCTAGATTTGTTGCGTGACTGTGAGAGGCAGTCCTCTGAGCAGCCATGAAGGAAATCAAAGCTTGGTTCCTAGGTGGGACTGCATCCTTATCAGGAAAAGCACAGTGAAGGTCTGGTGAGGGCAGAGGTCTGTCTTTCTTCCTTTCCTTTCCTCAGCCACAACCCATCATTGCAGCTAAAGGGAGGGCGAGTTTAGTTCTGGAAATCAAGGATCTTCTTGTTTGGTTTTGTGCGCTTCTTTTCTGTCCAGACTGAGAGTGACTGAAAACTTAGTCCAAAACAATAACTTACATCAGCCTCCTCAGTTCTCTAAAAGATGGATAAAGAAAAGGAAGTCTACATTTGGACCTCTGCAAAATTGACAGTATCAAACATGGTTATCCCACTGAACAAATGACTCAAATGGCTGAAGAAATGAAGCTAACGTGTTAGATGTGTCTGGTATTTCCTGGGCAGGATCAGTAGTAGATTGAGAGCTGAGAGTAGATTGAGGGCTAGAAATTGCTTGGCATACCTTTAACGGCCTTCCTCATTCATCTTGCTGTTACATTGCAGATCAAGAACGTAGAAATCACCTATGTCTTTTCTAATTAACTCAGATCAGTGCTAGAAGTTAATAGCTGGCGAGATGATAATCCTGCAGTTTTATCACCGTAATTAGGTCATGAATTATATTCTGCAGGATCAATAAGAGTTTTCCAAGTATTCCATCATTAAGGAGGAAAGATGTAATTAACTAATCTAGTCTGCCTTGCAATGGCGGCCAGGAGAAGGGGTAGGAGGGTATGAATATGGTACTTGTGGTATGAATGTAGCTGCTCAACCATAATTCACCTGCCACAGAACACTGCAGAAAGCAACAGATGATTCCTGGCAGTGTTTTCTTTTTCTTTTCTTTTCTTTTCTTTTTTTTTTTTTTTTAAATGAAGTAACTGGCACTGAAGAGATCAAAGTGACAAATTTGCCACTTGGGAGGCTGTGCCCCTGGCAATGCAATTAATTAATCTGCAGGGCAGAACATCTGTAATAAAAATACTGCCTTTGCATAAAAGCATATATCATCAGCAATGTCCAATCATTTGTTCATTTAAGCTGACCAGATCATTCACTTGGGACAGTTTAACCTTTATGAAAAATACCTTGGCCAGTCTGTGAATATCACACAGCCCACCTCCTGTGCCGGGACCTCGTCACATGCAGCATGACTTGACTGTTCATGCAGGCTGTCAGGTACCCTGAATGTGGGAGGACACGAAACACCAGGAGCTTCTGAGACCAGTGTTGCTTGTTCACACTGGATTCATTTACATACCCAAGACCGATCCTGCAGTGAAGCAAAATTGTTATCATACCTGCCTTCAGAGCTTTTTTTGTCCCTTAGCTCTCCAAGGTATGTTGAATGTGTCTTGTGGCTCTTGGCCCACGAAAATTTCTCCTAACAACCTGCAGGGTCAAGCTGCACCTGCTGTAAGCAGCGGAGTGTGATCCTGGTGCAACATAGTTGCTTCTGTTGTAAACTGTAACCTCGGAGCATAACCCATCTGTACTGGGAGCACAATGCTACAACTTGTATGTTCCGATCCAGGTCCCAGACACTAAGCTGGAGGTGCAACTGCACCAGCTCATCCAGTCGAGGCAGATGAAATGCTGGAGCAAGCTAGACCAGCACAGGGAATACAGCCTAGTAGTCAGAGGGGAATGGGAGTTGTAATCCTGCTCTCACCATGGGCTGACCTTGAGACAGACACTTTTCTGTAGAAGGATGTAATACTTAGCTGCCTACCTCTCAGGGGTGCTAAGAGGCTTAATTAATGTTTGTGTAGTAACTTGGAGATTACCTAATAAAAGGTGTTATATATTTGTGAAGTGTTGTTATGCCGTTTGTCCTAATGTACGTGTGTGGGTTAGCAGGAAGTGGAAGGTCGTGTCATGATGTCATTTGTAATTTCTGACTCAAATCTACATTGACGTCTTTCGAACCCTTCTCCTTCTTCCTGCCTCCTGGAGAACTGTAATTCCTTCCTTTGTAGGACGGCGTGTTTTCTGTGCTTCACAGCTGAGCCAAGACCTAATCTGGGACAAAGACCTTATCAATGAAGAACTGATTGATATTCAGGGCATAGAAGGAAGACTACAAATGGCAGAGCAATAGACATATGCACAATTTATTACACAGTAGAGAATTTGCTGACCTGCTTGTTGTTTTTTTTGCACAAATTGAGAAGATGGGTTGTTTGTCCTATGTTGGGTCTTCTCTGGTCTGGCACAACTGAGAAGAAGGTAGTGCAGGAATCTCAGCTTCGGACGGTTGTGTTTCTGGAAGGTGGTTGATTAGAGCTGAAATGGCAAGCGAGCCAAGAGAGCTCATCTGAGAAAGTCTTTTGAGAAGCTTTGAGCTCCCTCAAGAAAGAATAATTATTTTTCCTCTTAGGCTTAGGGTGGTGGAGAACAGAGTGCCTCCTGGAAGTTGGAGGACAAGGTAAAATGCAGCCTGCTGGAGTAAGTGGTTGTGTTTTCTGTATGGCTGATGACCAGGGAGGGGGGTGCCTGGTTGTTTGATGTGAAAGAGGGAGAAGAAAGGCTAGAACTTGAAGCAGAGAGTAGGACGAGGAAGATGCATTTAGAGAGCACCCAGGCAGCGTGTGAAGCTCTGAAAGGTCAATGCAGTGTGTCTTCTCTTGTATTCAAAGGGCTGCAGGCTCTTCAGCTGTTAAAGTGCTGAAGTGTCTAATGTTAGTGGCCAGGGCTGCAGGGTGGAATAAGCTACTGGGGAAGTTTTGTTTCTGGGGAAACAAAGCTGTTGTGTCATAAATCTAAGTCCTAAAGCATGGAGAACAGGTCTGGCTTTCTTTGGATAAAATCTTAAAGAAATCCTGAGCCCTCTTGCCGCTCTTTCCCCCTTTCATTCTCTCTCATGCCATTTGCATGATCTGCAATATTAGCCAAAGAGTTCCTCCAACTTTTTCTGTGTAATGCTACAAGTTTGTAAGCAAATGGGGTACGTAACTGAGAAGCCCAGCAGCACCGCTCAGGAATGTGAAGTATTTCAAAGTGGCTCTTTCTAGAAGTGAAATGGAATCTTTCTGTGTGGATCACAGCTCCTGCTGCATGGAGAAATTTTCCTTCCTTTCCTTGAACCAGTGGCAGGAGGCCCTGTGGTGGGAGGGGTCCACCTCTCACCTGTCCTATTGCCCTCATTGTACTTTCGTAGCTCTGCACCTCACCTCTGCTTCATTGTGCCACTTTCATTCAAATGATCCTTAACAGCAACCAGTAAAATACCAACTCCTGTATGCTTAGGGTCTTCGGAGAAGGTACGTGCTGTCTTTGGAGTCACAATACAACCCTGTATGCTGCCTCTCTAAACAGCCATAGAAGCAGCTGTGTTTACAGTGTCTTTCTGCCTGACCTCGGGTTTTATTTCCCTTGTGACCATCCCAGATTCACTATTAAGCACTGTTACTCCTGGGACACTTTATGTTCCAGGAGGGACAGGTATAAATTAGAGTCAACTTCATTTCTTCCACTGGAGACATTATCCCTTCAGGGAGAGTGCTCGAGGTGGTAAATAGTGCTTTTCCCAGCATCCCAGGATTGTCTGATTAAATAACAGGAAGGCTGTGTGCAATTTGGTTTCTTGGCCCTGGGATAGCAATGGAGGTGTGAGTGCCAGTTCTCTGCCAGCTCTATCCAGACTTAGGAGGTGGTGATTCAGGAGGAGATCCTGGAAGGAGTAGCCTTGACCCTGGAAGTTTGCTTTACCTGTGAGGTTTCCGGAATGTATTTTGGGAGTGGAATTTCTAATTTGTTGCAAATAATGACATTTCTTCTGAGGCTTGCCCCAGCAAACATAGCCTGTGTTGTGTTGTCGTTGTGCCCTTGGCTCTCCTTAGAGGAACCTCAGTAACAGAACAGGTCAGCACAGAGGGTGCACTTTGGAGTCCCTGATAAGAAACCTTGTCGGGTTTGTTAAGCTTGGGCCCTCTGCAAGAGCTGATGCTGCCAGGAGGCAGCAGTGGCCGGAGCTGGGAGGGAGAAGCAGGGTTTAGCAGGTGGAATGCTCCATGAAAATTGGCACTGCAGGTCCGAGGGAGGGGAAGGAAGGACAGACTGTCACGACCTGTCAGATGTCTAAGGAGTGATAGGGTGATAGGGTTATGAAATTGGGAACATGAGTAGGAGAGGGGCAAGTGGCTACTAGGTAAAGAGGAGGAGAAGGAAGGGACAGGTTGGAAACCATTGGTCCAGTGACCGTAGTGCAGGACAGGAAACCAGTTTCCTTTATCTGCAAATAATAGGCTGTGTGATGTGGACAGACTGGCCTACTTCTCTTTGCCTCAGTGATCCGGTCTGCAACCGAGTGACTTCACCACTTGCCTTCCTGTGTAAGACCTTCCATAGGCTCCCCATGCAGTTTGTTCTTTGACTTCTACCAGCAGCCACTTCCACTCACTTATCACTGAAAGGTTTACGTGCCTTTGCTCACAGACCACACCTGACCGCATGTTTTCTGACAGGTTTGGAATTGGAGATTAGCAAATATAAACATTGACCTTCCTCGAGCTTTCCTCCAAAGAGCTAGGATGTTCAGCTGAGCTGCTGAACCTGACATGCTCCTCTGCCAGCCCTGGCGTGAATGCTCCTTTTTGCCAGTAATGTCAAGTTGCCCGCAGCACTGGCTGGGCATGGCCCACATCTCAGACGGCAGAGAGCTGGGAAGAAGCCAGGTGCTGTTATGAAACAGGTTGGCTGGCAACTGGGATCCTAATGGGAGGAGGACTCAGGGAGCGCAGAAAGGTGCATTGCTTTGGGGGATTAATGCCTGTCCTGGCTGGAGCTGCTCCTCACAACCGTATTTGGATATATGACTTAATCCCGATCGCTACCCAATCTGCCAGTAATAAACACGTAGAAGATTTAATGCATTCCACCCAGGAGAAGAGGGCTCAGCCAAGCAGCTTTTAACCAGGTCACTGATGAGCAATCTTTCCCCTCCCTTTGTGTCATTTTTATTAATCACTTGAAAAATACGTTGAGTAATGATTGCAAGCAACTTGTCAAGCCAATTAAAAACAGAGAAAGGTAGGGAGGTGAAGCTGAAGACAAATGCTGTGCTGGTTTTAAATGAGTGTCTGTAAACCCCACTGACCTGTGAGTAATTACCTCCAAAAAATTGGCAGCTGTGTGTTTCTCAGTGTGAAGGCTTGTTTCTTCTGAATCCACAGGGCAAAACAGTACATTATGGTCTGGAGATGTATCACCAGAGCAGAATCACTTTGAATCTGTCTTGTAGTTGCCCTTAGTCTGGTTTGTCTATTAGCATATAGACTCTTCGGCAAGGGCTTGTCCAAGGTTTTCATGCACTTTGAGCATTGAATAAAAATAATACAGGGCACTTACTAGTAGTGTAGGTAGTTTATGTACCTTGCCTGAACGTAAGTTCCCATAGCTTTATCATCTGTCTGACTGGAAGATAAATTGTCAAATCTTCTTACTCGATGAGGCTGAACAGTGTTGGACTTGGAGGGAGAAAGAGCTGCTACGTAATCTTGCCATTTTTTCGGTTCCGTGTGGCGAGTTTCCATGGGGTAGATTCTCTAGGACTGTTCAGCTAATTCAGCTGTTCTTGTGTTGGGGGTTTTTTTTTTTTGTTTATTTGTAATGTGTCAGATGGATTGTATGTGCCAACAATAAATATTGATACTCTTGTATTTCTTTTACTCTATATCTGTGTTCTGTCTTCTGTGAAATATGCACCAGCACTGTGGGTGCTATGAAACAACATTACTGTTTGGGAGACTGTTGCGTAGTGTGTTAAATCCTGCTCTCCAGGATGTTTCTTCCCATCTGTTCCTGGCTCAAATCCTCTTCTCATCAATTTTAGTTGTTGATTTTAGTTACCATTCATAGATTGAAATGAGATATTATGGAGAGAGATACAAGTATGCCATGCTGCCTTCTCTTGCCACTGCTCTATCAGCTGGGTGGCAATAACAAAAGGCAATTTGTTACACAAATAAGCATTCCTTTGGGATAGTTGAGATCAGCCTTTCTCTAAAACTATTTATGAAACAACTGAAAAAGCGCATGCTTCTCTCTGTCCTGAAAGGAGTAACAGCCCAGGTATGTGGAGGGCTAGCACACTAGCCTGCCACCTCTTCAACATTAGGGTCTTGTGTATCACCTCTAGAAACTCAGGTTGGGGAAGGAGGCAGGGAGCATAAATCAGAGCAGGAGTTTTGTTTTCTGCTGGTGCAAGGGACTTGTCTAAAGCCTCCTGCACTTGCCAAGCAAGAAGTAAAATTAAATCGTGATTTGCCCTCATGAAGTTGTGGGGGGGCTTTTCCTGCTCTGTGTCTCGTAACTCTGTTGCAGCTCTCACACAGTCAAGCCCCCCGGCTTCAAAGTCTCCTTTTTTCCCTTCCCATGCAAGCTGTTCAGTGTTTTTTTCCTGTGGAGAGTAGCTATGTCCCTGAACCCACCTGTGTTTTCTGTCCTCCAGAGTTAATGAGCTCTACGTGGATGACCCAGACAAAGACAGTGGAGGTAAAATAGAAGTGAATCTGAACATCAGTTTGCCAAACCTGCATTGTGAATGTGAGTACCCATTTTCACTTTCCAGTTTTTCTTTGTATTTTAAGTAATATTTGAAATGGGCCCAAACTGGTACAGTGGCCCTTCTTCTGTAACAGGATGGATGGAGATCAAGTAGCTGCAGCCTTTGCCAATACCCCATCGCTTTCTGTTCCAAGCCAGGACATCTGTTTTCTTGGACCCCGTGCTCACTCCGCAGCCCATGTTAGTGGCCGATCTCCCTCGCTGGCTTCTTTCTAAATCTGATTTCCTCTTTTTTATAGCAACCTTTTTGTGTCTGGGAGCAAGAAACCTCCCAAGTTTCATTCATAACTCTGAATGCACCAGCTAGTTGTTGGCTTTTCACAAATCACCTGCCTTGTCTACCTGAAGTTTTTCTTTTTGTGTAACTGAGATTGCAGTCAACTGGCAGGATATGGGAGGTATATTTGTGTCAAATAGGCAGTCTGAAAAGTTTGGTTACAAAGTTCTTTCTGAAGAGCTGGTATAACAATTAATATTTGACAAATGACCTTACTAGCACAGTTCAGTCAAATGTCAAAAAAAGACGTGGATTTTTTCCCAGTAAAAGCAGTGCATGCTCTTACTATGCAACCTTCCTGTTGTTTCTTTTGTTTTTACTTTTTTGTGTCTTCCCCTTCCACCCATGCAGTAGTTGGACTAGACATCCAAGATGAAATGGGAAGGCATGAAGTGGGTCATATTGACAACTCGATGAAGATACCTCTTAATAATGGGGATGGCTGCAGGTTTGAGGGCCATTTCAGCATCAACAAGGTAAGTAGGAATGACAGGGGTTGAGTGTATGGTGACTGGGGAAATGCTAGCAGAAGCCATTTCATGAAGATCTGTGTGTCAGTGTCTCTCCTGTAGAATATACATTCATGTCCCTAATCAGTGGTAAGGCTAAGTCTTACATGGGGAGAGGAAGCTGTGTAGTTAGACCCACAGAGAGTGTGTTAGTTCAGGCTTTTCCTTTGTTTTCAGGAAAAGGTAATTGAGGTATCATTGCTTAACAGCAGAAGGCAGCTCTGTGTTGCAGCCAGTGCTTCTCTTTCAGCGCATCAGCCTAATATTTAGGCGATGTATGAACTCTCTACAAATGCCGAATGGCTTCTATGTTTACTCGTCAGGACTTTTGCACCTCCAAAATGTGACTCATTGTGCAGAGGTCTTTGGCAATGTCTGTATCCAAGTGCTCTTCTGTTCCGAGAGTCACAGAATGACAGGAATGTTCCCTACTAGAGGGTGCCAGCATAACAGAAGTGGTTCCGTGCTGAGATGTTTGGAATACATGCACACAACTTCTGCGCATGCTTTGTCAGGATGCTCTGCTTCTGTCTCAAAGAATGAAAATCCAGGCCTGGAGGAGGCTGCTCTCTGGGATGGGTGTGTTCAGAGTTGAATAATCTTGCTATGTAATGCTGGAGATGACTAGCTGGGGTGGGGGAGGCAGTGGTGGGGCCCACTGATGTCCTAAGAAGGGCACACCCTTTATTCACGCCTCTTCATGTACCACAGGCTACAAAATCCTGATTCCGTCTTTTCCTCCTAGGTCATGTTAAATCGCATCTAAAAATAACAGGCAGAACCTCTTACAGATTTTGTGGCATGGAAAGGATTAGGGACTTAAAAAGAGGACATTTCTTTCCTCATCTCTAAGCCACCAAGATTACTGGCAGCTGATAGTCCACAAAACTGGGAAAGGGCTTCTTGAAAGGTAGTTCTTGTTCTGTTAATTCCCAAAGCACAGAGCTGAATTATTTGGGGGTTTGTCTGCTGGATGTGGTGCATTCTGCTCACCAAAGCAACTCAAAAAGGGGTTGCTGTATATGGCAGTGAGGAGCTCCCTTCACTGCTTAATCTGTGAAACGCCACTAATTGCGTTGTCTCATATAGTGTTTGGGACTGCTGTCAGAGGGAGGGGACCTGACCCAGGACTGTTTGGCTCTGCAAACCTGGACCTCTCATGTATGAGCTGGAAGCCTGCAGTCCCTTGGCAGAAATTGTACAGGCTTCTGTACGAGGTGGTATCTGGAGGGGGCCATGGCCAAGCTTTGAAACTTGACCAAGGATTGCACTTGGGTGTTATTCTCAAACCTGAAGAGGGAGGACAAGGTAACAGTGAGATGATCGTGTGTACTACTTACTGCAGAGTCTGCCATCCTGTTTACCAAGCTTGTGTATGACACAGCTTGTGTCCATACCTGAAAGTGTTCCCAGGAGTGCACTGCTGTTCCTCAAGTCATTTAAATTAGCTTTCCTGAAAGCACATGGAGCTGGCATGTGGCCTCCCGTGGCCCGGCTGGTGAGGTGTCTCTGCAGAGAGCACAATGGGCACCAGTTGTATAACCATCCTCCCACTCTTGTCTTAGTCCATGTCAGATTGCTCCTCAGTGTTGCTTCATTTCCCAACCTTTTCTCAATAGGAAAAAAATTATTGCAATCTTCATAACAGTGATTGAGCTGAATCTGCTGAAAGACTTCACAGAGTAGGGCTAGTGACCTGAAAAGTGTGTGCATGCTAGAGTGATCCCATCAGAATGACACCAGTGCTCATTTTCTGTCTTGGAACTGAGTCCTTAGGTGAAATATCTGTTTTTCAGAACTTTGTATTTCACTCCATTTAAAAAACTAAAACCAGAAAAATCCTGCACTTGGAAGGGCTATTGCCAGGCCTAGAAGCTGAAGATGTAGCTTAGTTTGTATGGGAAGCTCCATTGGTTTTGGTGGGGTTTTTTCCTCTTTGTATGTAAGAATGAGTTTTATATAAAATCTTCTCAAATGTAAGGTTGCTCATGATGAGTACTACAATAAGATATTCACAGCTTTCTTGAGTTGTTCTGCAGCAGTGGGCCCATTTACAAATGTGGGAGTAAAACATTAAGCAACTGTTTGTTGCCTGTCAGAGACATGAATCTTATTTTAATAGGGATGAAAGACATAGCCTTAAGCGTTAGGAATCTCTAAAGTTGGGAGTGATCCACTCATCACCTCCTAGTCAGCAGCAGTAGCGATGTGAGGTTGCCAGGCTCTTGGGCTGCGGGATGTAACTGATCACCACTCTGTATGCAGTGTGGTGGTGTTGGTCAAGTGCAGGAAAGTATTTCAGAGCCTTTCTCTGATGTGCCAGAGGTTGTCCACTGCTAAGTAGATACAGCCTGCCAGGCTGGACAGATCCAGGAATTTCTGCTTAATATCACAGAGCCTAGCAATGCCTTGAGGGATAAAATGTGAAACCCTGTCTTCCTTGTCTTGACTAATTTTAGGTCCCTGGTAACTTTCACGTGTCAACACACAGTGCCACTGCGCAGCCTCAGAATCCTGACATGACTCATGTCATCCACAAGCTCTCATTTGGGGACAAGCTGCAGGTGAGTTCTCTTCCCTGAAAGTTCCCTGGCTCTAGGGGAATGAATGCAGTGAGAGTGGCTTTAACATTAGACACTTCGGTTTTATGGAAGGGCCAGGTACAGTGTGGGGAGGGCATAAGAAAGGACTGCCTGGGTGAGCAAGCCCATCCCTTGCATTCATGCAATGTACACTCAGTCCAAAAAAGTTTGCAAACCATTTACACGCCACCACCTCAGGAAGGAGCAGTGTTCAGTCATAGAGTAACTTTGCTGTTTTTATGTGAAACTGAAAGTGCTTTTGGAAAACTATGTGGCTATCTTCCTGCAGGGAGTAGAAATGAGGATTCATGGATTTGCAAAATCCTGTGTAGTAATGTTTTCCATATTAAGACAGCAAACAAATCTTGACTGCTTCTGCAGAGGAGCTTTGAGTATACTAAGGGAAGATGTGTGCTTGCTGCTGTCTTTACCAAGGCCCTGGTCAAGTTCGTTTTAATTCACTTCACTGTACTTGTATAGCAGACACCGGTTAGTCAAATTTGTTCTATGAAACACAAGTTAGACCTAGAACTGCCAGTTCCCTGCTGGGAAGAAGCTGAATGCTGTACCTGCCCAGTGAATAGAGTTTCACCAGGTGTTGTAAGTTATGTAATAATTCCTGATTTCTCAATAAGGACAGATTACAGAACTTCTTTAGCCTACTTCCAAGGAGCTAGCATCATAGGTGGGAGTTATATATGTGCACGCCCAGTTTGCGACTCACCCTAAACATTGCTTACCCATAGTCTCTCTGTAATCTTCTTTCCTCAGCACAGACGTCTCATTAGTCTGCTTCTTGTACACCCACTTCCAAAATCCTTTTTCATGCTAACAAGTCTAAGCATTGCTTTGTAGTCTTCTGATTCTGCTCCCGGCTTCTTTTAGGAAATATCTTGTGTGGGAACGCTGAAATATTAGCATATAAATAAGCTTGGCTTAATGTCTGTAAAGCACACTGAGATTATGAAAAATACTAGGTAAGTGCTAATAGGGAGTTCTGCAGTTTGCGTGGGAAATCGGTGCTCTAATGTAGTATTCCCATTGTTTTATCATGGAGCCTTTGAGTAATGAAGCTGAAGTGTGAATCAGCATGAATGATATGAGAAGCCTGAACAGCTGGGGGCAAAGGAGCAAGCATCTTCAGTTCTGGTGGTGAGAAACCTGTCTAGCAAACATGTAGTTGGCTCCTGATTTGGACACGTTCTGATTAGTATTTTCAAAGTTCAAGATAACTACTCATGTCCATACACAAGAATGCAGCGTGCAGGTGCTGCTGATCCTGTAGGCAAACATGAGTTCAACAGCACAAATTAAAGGATTTGTTCACTAAACAGGTGCTACCAAGACTCAGCAAGCAGTGTAGAGAGCCAGCAAGTATGGAGAGCTTTAAATCTATCTAGATACACCTTTGAATATTTTGGATTGTCTCCAACTGCTTTGATGTAATATATGCTCATATTTCTTAAAGAGGGTGAGGAGTTCCTCATCCGCTTGTGTCATGTGCTGGGAGTTAGTTCTTTGTAGGTTGTTACCAGCTCTGCCAGAATGATCCACTAAGGTACATGCTGTGTTCTTCAGAAAAACCAGTCTGTTTGAAATAGAGATTTAAATCTCATCTGGCATTGAATGAACTTCAGTTCTTCAACAGCCGTTCATGCACAATAGTGTCAGACTATGTAGATGAGACCAAAATTCAAACAAATGAGGTTCTTGCCTGTCAGATAACCCAGTAAAGAAAGAGATGTGGAAAGTAGGAGATTATATATTTTTAATCATAGAATTCTCTGAGTGCTAAGTCATGGTCTTGAATAATCCTAGTTTTAACCTGGTCAGAGGTGTTGTCTTTCCTTGATAGTTGCAAGGTCGGAAGTTATTTTAGCCTGCTGTTGAACTGTGCCTGAGTTATGTCCAGTTTTTTGTCTTTGCATGTGTTTGTAGAGCGTAAAGCCTAGGGTGTTCAAGGCCCCAACAAACATCTTTTTGAGGTCCGTGTTGCAGGAGGATGAAGTGTTGGCACTGTTAAACCACTGAGTAGCCTCCTGTGCCACTACTCCAAGCACTAGATTTGGCCTTGACAGTGCAGGACAGTCCTGAGAAAGTCTGGCTAAACAGGCTTGCTTAAGTTCTCTGCTGCAAAGCAATTTTGTGGCCAAAAGCTTGCTCCTTGTTGAAGTCCCTCCAGGTACTTAACAAGGTACAAACAAGTATGTTCCCCCAAGGAACACAGCTGTGCGCTTTGTAGAGCAAAGATTAATTAGCAATCTATGTATGGACAGCAAGTATTGTAATGGGAGTCTAGAGTGTTCCACGAGGAAAATCGTGGTAAAACATCAGACTGGGAGTTACAAATGCCACCCATGTTGCATTGACAAGGGAGGTGGATGCACCAGAGGACCTGATGGCACAGAAACAGGCAGTTGTGGAGATGCCTGGTGCCTTTGTCTGTATGGAAGCTCTGTAACTCACAGCTTTGCAAGGTCACTATGTAGAGAGATGCAGAGCAGACAACTTTTGCATATAAACAGAAGTGTAGATGCTGGGAAGCCAAGGACAAGAATGTAAGTTCAAATATATAGGTGCCTCACAGGATAGATACAGTTGTTGGCTGAGTAACCACTCAGATATTTATGGTTAGAGTGTTTGAATTGGACCTTAAAGTCTCTGGCCCAGATATTCTATAAGAGACTTCTCAGCTGTGTCAAGAATGAAACATAATACTGTAGCTCATCCCAGGGATTTCTCTTTCTTTGTATGCTTTTTACAATGAGTAAAGAATACGTACAGTCTGCATGTGTAGTTCGGAAATGATTGCTGTTGTGTGAAATATTTGAAATGCCAGCAGACTGAAAGGCACTATAGAAGGTTCAGCTGTTGCTTTTGCTCTGCGCTTGTTACCAGCACCTTGCCAGTTGAACTTGCTGGTGATTTTGTCTCTCTAGAATTTCCTTTCTCAGGAAGGAAACCGATTCAGTTGCTGCTTCCTCCAAACCATTACCTCCTCTGTAGCATTCAGAATAGGGAAACAGCCATTAGGATGAGACACATACATCCACGTGCTATCAGTTGTGGAGAGGGTCTGGGAAGAAGAATGCGTTGTGCTGTTAGTGAGGTGAAACTCTGTCACACCCACAACCAAATACTTCTTCCAAACTCTTCTTCCCTGTTCTCTGGCTTAAGGTCAGGAATTTCTAGGTTGTGGAGTTATTTGTCCTTTCTGTGTAGCTTGCTGTACATTATGTGAATGATACAACCTCTAATCTACAGATGTTGCTGTGGTGTTTTCCCTGTTTACAGAGTTCACAGATTGAACTCCAGATCATAGTATGTGGAAGGCATGGGATGGAAGTCCTGTTATTCTGGGCAGATACTTGCGTGCCTGGGACATGCAAGGAAAAGTTGAATGGATAGCAGTGTTGGCATGTGTCCTTCCCATCTCCAAGGGCATAGTGTGTGTGGTGTGAAAGCTGGGCTAATGAGGTAAAGATCTACAAGCCCAACTGCTCTGACATGAGCTACCTTTACAGGAGAACTCTTGAGTTTTAACATGAATATGACTCCCATTTACTTCCCTTTCAGCCTGATAAATGAACTTCACAGTTAACTATGCAAAGCTCTTAGGAAATACCTCACAATGAAATTTCACAACTCTACTCTTCCAACTGCAATTCCTTTAGCTTTGGAGTGGTTTTGGAGTTTCATCTTGTAAGATGTTGTGAAATCAACTTTTTTACTTGGAACCAACCTCTGTGGTGATGGTCACTGAAAGATATTTCAAGTCACCTTTTACTGGACTGAGGCTGTCTTTTCGGAAAGGTTGGGTCAGGCTGATCTCCTTGTTACAGCATAGGATAGGGAAGCAAAGGTCAAGAGTACCAAGTCAGAGCATAGTTTCTTCATACGCCTTTTTGCTTTCCAGGTCCATAATGTTCATGGAGCATTCAATGCCTTGGAGGGAGCAGACAAACTCAGCTCAAATCGTACGTATTCTTGCTGATTTCAGGTCTTAGCCACTCTCTGCAGGAGGGAAAATGGGGATATTCATGCAACACCTGGTGTATCCAGAAGTCTTTAATCTGCCTCTTCAACCAAAACAGTCCAGACATTTTTGACAGACATTTCTATTTTCTCCAGTACCATAGAAAAGTCTTAGCTCAAAAGGTCCATTGCAGCCCTTTTGCAACCTGAACATTGTCTCCAGCTCTGGTATGGCCATCTCAGAGTTACTGAGGTTTTTGTCCATATCCTATTCCTATAGCTTCCCTTTGCTGCTCTCATAACCACCAAAACTTTTCCTTGTTCTTGTATTGCAAGTTAGCTCTTACCTTAAGTTCTACCCTGTGTCTGGAAGGATAGACATTTTCATTACCATTCTTTATGATCAGCGACAAAAAAATACATTTCCAGTGCATGCTACTATTCAGTGTAGTTTTTTTCTTCAAGTGTTCAGGCTCCTGCAAGATATCAGTCTTGTCCACTTCTTGGAACAAAGTTTCTATGGCTGTTTTGAAGCTAGACTACTGTGGTTTGTTTGGTTTGGGTTGGGGTTTTATTTTTTTCTCCAGGAGCCTAGTGTCATTATGTTACACTTGGCCGAAGTATCCTGTAGAGAAATCATTTAGAATTCTGTTTTAGAACTGTTTCACCAGCAAAAAAATGGCATAAGCCATTTAAATAATGAAAAAAAGTGATTAATTAGAATTGTTAAGCAGCTGTAGGAGAAGGGAGGAAGAAAGAAGGATGGATGCACAAGGACTGGGACTACACAGGTTGTGATGACTCAGCTTTTTCTGTCAAAAGAAGCTCAGTGAGCTGCAGCTCTAACCTTAGCTAGTTTTTGAACCAGGACAGCTTTTTGTGGTGCTGCTAAGTCTTATCATTTATAGCTGCAAGCAGTTAGGAAAGTTCAAGTGGCCCAAACTCATCTCCATGGGTCGTGGTGCTACAGAAGTCTTAGAATGGTGGGCAGGTTCTGGTGTCGTCCAAATGCCTTACAAAGTTTTGTACAAAGAACGTGAATGTAGGATGCGAAAGTGTCGCTTTGTCACAGAACCTGAGATAAGGAGGAGGGAGATACCTTTTCTGTGACTTACTTATTTTAGTTGATTCCGCACATTCACTTTGAAATGTTATGTAGGCTGTGATTCCTTTCTCTGAATGCTAACTTATACTTTACTTTCCTTTTCTGACTCCAGCTCTTGCATCTCATGATTACATATTGAAGATAGTCCCGACGGTGTACGAAGACATGAGCGGCAAGCAGCGATATTCATACCAATATACTGTAGCAAATAAGGTAAAGAAGCAGGTAGTTCTTAGAGAAGCTCCCCATTGCAGCCCAGTGGATGCATGGAGGATCTTCAGTCATCATTCCTCCTCCCTCTTGCTCCTCTGCTCTGCAGCCATGTACATTTGTTTGTGGGTGAGCAGTAGCCTCTGCTGGGAGAAGGAGGAACTGAAGCTCTTGAGAGTGGGCCTTCCTGTTGCTCCTGGTGCTGGCATTTACCAGGGTTGGGATTGTGAGGGCTTGTCAGAGCAGGGGGTGGTATTGTTTTAATTCTAGAGAAAGTTATTCTTACTCCTGACCTTCTCATATGTCAGTTTAACTGATCTAGATTTCTATAAATTGTGTGGAAGGTTTTTACATGCTGTAGGAGCTCTCGTGATTTGTGTCAAGGTGCATCTGGATGGAAACTGCAATCCACGTGAACATACAAAACAGCACTTACACCTGGTTTTATTAATAAAACAGTCCCAATTGTGATGGGTGAATCAAACAAATATGAGTTTTTTGCTTTTTACAAATGTTGGTTTCAGATATTAAGCCACTGAACCTGCAGCAGCAAATACGTACTGGTTGACTATTTCACAGTGCCTACTTTACTATAGTGGATTATGATAGTTGTTGTAACTTTATAATTCTTAAAGTAATCTACATGAAATGTGAAGATATTTGTATTTTAATAATACAATGTATTTAACTTTGAAAAAAATACCCTATTTGCTTTTTAAGGTAAAAAGCCTCTTTCAATTTAAAATGATTTGCCAGTCAGGTGCTAAGTGAAAGTCCAGAATCTGTTTATAATATCTAATTACTGCTAGTTTGCCATAACTGAAAATCAAGCACACACTCTTGTGGACTGGTTCTCAGATTAACGTTCCTGTCTAGTGACTTCTGGGCTTGCTTGTGGAGTGTGTCCCAATGATTTGGATGTCTCCCTCTATTCAGATTACAATGTATTTGTTCTGCTTAGTGTCACAACTGTTGTTCTGATAAGACTCTTGCGACGCAAGTTCTGAAAGTAATTTGGAAAATAGACAGCAGGAGCTTTTAACACTTGTGGGAGCATGGTTGCAAATGGGGGCATTTGGCCAAGACTGACTCATTAGGGCAGGATTACTGGTGGGGAAAAAGGGAGAGGAAGGAAAAAATGAGGTCAGTTCTATCAGAGCTGAAGTGCAGAGAAACAGTGCTGTCTCTGCATTTTCTTCTCATTAAAAATAAAAATTCTTTTATCATGCTTTAGTCCTTGACTCCCATACTGATCAGTGGGAAACAGAAATCAAAAGCCATTGGAATAGTCTGACACAGATTGACTACTGTGAAGAGACTTAATAGAGTCCGTTCTGTGGACTGTCTGTCTCCTCTCCCCTTTCACCTCCTATACGCTGTTTCCTCACTTCCCCAGATATCCACTGTGCCAAGATAAGCTGCAGAACTTCTGCAATAAAAGCCCTGAAAAAACTATGACTAGCGATATCAGCCACATTCTGCTTCTCTTGTCATTCATGGAAAAATACCTAAATAGAGGGGAATTTGGGATTTGTGTGAGAGTAATGAAGGAGATAGATGCTGTTTCACTAGCTCCCTCTGAGCTCACAGAAAGTTATGGGTTTTGTATCATGCTCATGGGTGTCCTATTGCTTGTCTTCATCTTTCTGAAGTATGTGAGGTTGTCTTTGTCTCTGTGTGAGAAGAATTAAAACAGAAGAGGTCATCTGAGTTGGCAGGCATGTCATAGGGCTAAAGAACGGAAGAGCAACTGGGTAAAAAGGCAGTGTGTGCCATGCCGGTGCTGATGGCTCTCATTAGATTGCTGAGTCCCCAGCCTGCTTTCTTCAGTCGGTCAAGATAAATGTCCTGATCTTTGAAACATGATACATATTTCCATTGAGAGCACAGGCAAAATATTAGCTCAAAAAGATGTGATTTTTGATAATAGGTTGATGTTAGTATCTGTTCTACGTTGGCATTGTACCGTATGTCTTGTTGGGGTGTTGTCCTGTGGCTGATTGATTGCACTGTAACTGTTATTAAAGGAGATTATCACTGGCAATCTGAAGATGTCTCTCCCAAACAAGCTTGGAGTGTTTTTGAACCTTTGCCAATAATTTTCTGTACATAGTTTCATTTTGGCTTTTAGCATGATTTTGAAACATGGTTTAAACATGGCTCTATATGATTCATACTGAGTGGGCAAAGCATTCATAATGTCGGTCCCAGTGTGAAGGGGTCCTCACAGATAGGAGCTGCTGCTTGCTATTCTGAGTGCATGGACAAAAGGGATTTTCAGGTTCTTGCAAGCTAAATTTTGTTTGTTTGATGAATATCCCAGTATATGATTTACATACTGACAGTATGAAAACTTTACCTGCAACCACTTAGAGACTGCTTGTATTTAAATAGAACAGATCTAAACTAGAGAAATCAATGACAACCTTTCTTTTTATTTCTGTAAATTCGAATGAAGGTGAGAGTAAGCACCATCACTCTCTGTACCCAGCTATAGCATTACCAGGCTGTAAATAACTTATTTTCCTATTTGGTAAGGATGAGGGGTGAGCAGTCATACAAGAATTAACTGTTCGCTTCTTTCAGTCTGATCATTAGTACAAAACGGGAGTAGGGGCCAGATCCACAGAAGCAGTTTTATTACAGACACTATCTGGAATAAGATTGCTCACATTTTCTGCCATTTTTTCCCCACTTTCTTTTCTAGGAGTACGTAGCCTACAGTCACACTGGCCGCATTATCCCAGCTATCTGGTTTCGTTACGATTTGAGTCCCATCACAGTGAAATACACAGAGAGGCGACAGCCTTTGTACAGGTTTATCACATCGGTGAGTTACTCTAAACCTCTAATTCTCCCTTCTCCTGCCTACCTTTCATTTCTTTTCTGAGCATTTTTTGTCTAGAGTAATTGAGTTTCTGCTTCAGAGCATTGTGACTTAATTGGAATAAAGCAGTACATCACTGCAATTGTACTGAAGTGTAAGTGAGATAACTGGTAAGCCCAATGCTCTGACAATTTGATTTAATAGCTAGGCACAAGAAGAAAGAAAATTATCCTATTTCAGAGGTGCCAAACTCTGTCTAGTCAGGATGGCCACTATTGCAGCATGTCAGAAACTTGGAAGAAAAGCTAATATGGTATGCAGTAAAGCATGCTGCAATAAACTGACTCTCTAACGTTAAGGTCTAACTTGCAGAAAATGCAGTGCTGTTGTTTTACTCAGTGCTGCTGCCTGGCCTAGTATGAATATGCCAGTTCCAGGTATTTACTCCTGGGTAGAAGTGGAGAAGAGCTGCATTATCCAATTCCAGAGGTGTTTTCCTGATAAGTTATGTTTTGATCTATCCAGATAACATACTGCAGTACTGATCTCAGCATCTGTAACAAAGCTGTACCATCCAAACTGCTAGTTAGGCAGAGTTATTTAAAGATCTTCCAGAACTTTAAAAAATGTGTCCTAAGGGAGTTGGCTTAAAATTTAAGCTGCAGTCTGCTGCGCCAGTGAGGCATGGTAGAATGTGAAGTAGCTGATAAACTGGCTGGAATGAAGACCTCCGATTTTGATTTTTTAACTGTTTGAATATTTTAATTGGAAGTAACATAAACAGTGTGGCTGTGTTGCACTTAAAGATTTTGATTTTTCAGCTTCTGATAAAACCAAGTTCCCTGCACTTAACTTCCGAAATGCTTGTGATCTATAGGATATACAAATACCAAGAGAAAGGGGCTTGAAACAAAATCTAAATGTTGTGGTTTAAGACCTCTTAGCACATCTGTCTAGTTTCAAAACATAATCCTAAAAAAGGTCAATCGGTGTTTTATGACTTGGCATCTCACACTGCCTCTACTTTTGCTAACAATATGCTCTTATACACACAGGTTTCTTCCACATCTAGTTGGGGGTGAGGGTGTGGAGGTGTTTTTGATGGGAAACAGTGTCTGGAAAGGATTGATAGCTGGCATTATTCTTTGTCATGCCCATCGCTAGCATTGATTTACTGCTAATGTGCCATTGTATGCATATAAATAGTATCTTTGTGGAGTTTGATGCTGTGCTTCAGAGTTTACATAAGAAGTCCGGAGTAGAGGCTTTCCTCACTGATTGCCACAATGACCCTTTGGATTTGAGATGGCCACAGCTAGAATTTTGCCCCATCCTGTGTGTAAAGTCAGCCAGGCGCGTACTGGCTGCTAGACTGCTGAAGAGGAGTTTTACAATTGATTTTTGTCTACTTTGTTTGGTCTTATAAATGGCTGTAGTCTCAAGCAGCTCATGTGGGGCCATTCCAACTGAACATCCTTCCTATGGAGATGTGTGGATGACGCTGATATCTGCAGGAGCTGTTGCACAGTACGTCAGGCAGGTGTGCCATACCCTTTTCAGATGTGGCTGACTTAGAGGCAGATTCCTGTTACAGATGCTGTATCATGAGTATCAGTCTAGATCATCTGGCCCTGGTACAGATGACCTGCTTTTGTTCTCATTTAGGCTAGGAATGTTACACAGTAGGGCAGCCTTGGCCATGTATGTGCTACACTTAAAGCTTTACAGCATTCAAAGTGGCATTGAAAAGGTTGGAGGGGGGGAGCAGTGCTGCAGAGGATCAAAACACCTTTTATCCTAGGTTTCCTTGCCCTGTTTTGATGACGTGATCTGTTCCATTGTCCTTTCCATTGCTCTAGCCCCTTCCTGTATCTCCAGCTTGGCCTTTTGCATCACAGTTGCTCTGGAGACCAGTTAGTGATAATCAGCATTGGGCTGAGGTCCAAACAGAGATTGTGCTAGGGCATCTGGAGTCGTTGCCGAATGGGGCTGGCCACAGAAAGCATCAGCTTTTTCTGAGCAGCAGCTGCTTCATTTAAAAACCACAAGAGGGGCTCTAGGGTGGGGGGAATCACCTGCAACTCCTTTCAGGGAGCAGATTGTTTACTAGGGCACCTGTGTGGCTTTCAGTAAATTTAAATGTATCCCGGGGATGGGGGAGGGTCCTGCGGGCTTGAAAGGGACTTCAGCAGTTAGAGATGTAACAGCCTGTGTCTAAGTGTGGCCACCTGTCAGGGGAAACGGTGTCAGTGTTGGAAGGAGGGATACACTCCACACGGGATTGTCCCCCCAGAGTGATCAGATAAGAGAGGGGTGTTGGCTGTTCAGCAGAGAGCCAAAGGAGTCTCATTCTGCTGCTGGGAAGGTTATCTGATGGTCTGTTTGTTATGAGTTTGGCCCCCAAAACTTAGGTGCCAATAAGAGCAGCACTGTAGCATGATAGCAGTGTTCCCAGGTCTTTGGTGTTCCCAATGGACACTCTAACTCATGCCTGCTCCTTGGGTTTTTGTGGTATGAAGAGTTATCCTAATTTTCTCTACCACGTGACAGGTGCTTCCTGTGCAGGGCAAAAGGCAATAGTTTAGCATAGATTTTACTTTAGATATCACACTTCAAAAAATTCAGTACTAAATAAGATTTTGTGTTGTTTGTGGGTCAGTGCTGCCACTGTCACTGTGCTGTGAATATGCCATGCGTCCTGGGGTTAACCACAGTCACCTGGCGCAATGTTAAACACAGTAGTTTTTGCCCGTTAAACCGTACTGCTTAAGATCAAGGCATCTCCCCATAAAGAGAAGCCATTCATGGCCTCGTGGTTGAGGTTATGGAGCAAGGGGGAAAGTTTCACTGCTAGAATTTATGAGTTCCTGTAAGTGGCCAAACTGAAAGAAGGTTTTATCATGAGGTCAGTCTAGGGGCTGGGAAGGGAGAGCAGGCAGAAAACAAGCCAAAGTTCTGGTGAAGCATTCAAAATCCAAAGAAAATTGAATTTTTTTCCTGATATGAAAGGACTCGTCTGCCCTCTAGGTTTGAAAAATTTAAACTGGAAGTAATGGGGGAAAAAACAGTTGCAGGGAGAATTATTTCAGCCATGGGACCTGTTACTGCAGGTATCATAGACTCGATCCCATGGCACTTTTAAAACTAAGACAGTGTTGTTCTACAAGACATGCTGCAGGTCATCCAGAAATCTCTGAGTGGGATTCTGCAGCTTACCGTACTAGATACTACCTGGGTGTCCTACTGGTCCTTAAAAGTAATTTTCAGATTTTAAGACATCCCAGAGGTCCACACTCACATACCTGACACTTGCCTTTCTGTCATTTTCCTTGCAGCCTTGCCTCCTCCCACATTTCCACTCGTGTTTTCCTTTAGACTTCAGCCTGCATCCCAGCCACTAACCTATAATCGTATTCTCTTCAAAACCCTCATGTGTTCCCTGCATTGCATGGTCTCTCACTGCTGGAGTTATTATACTTCTATATTTCTTTCCCTTCTACCTTTAATGATTGGGCTTGAGTCAAACTGTAACCTCATGGAGCCAAACACCAATCATTCCCAGTATAAAACTCCATTAAATATAAATAAGTGCATGATGCCTAACTTCATTCAGTGCTGCTAAGGAGCAACTCTCCATACTTATTAGAACTGTGACGATAGAGAAACACAGCGGTGCAGCTTCTGTGCTGACCTAGAGACCAACCCTGGTGCTGCCTTATTTTTTTGTCACAACGAAACAAGAGGGCTGTGTTCGTGCTGGGAGGCAGACTCCAAGCGAATGCCAGGTGTGTGTGACTCATAAACACTCAGCAGTACAGAGCTGTGCAGATGAATATATATTTTTTTCTATTCCCCACACCCTTGCACTGCTGCACTGAAATCAGATTTTCCTACCATATGATGCAAAATCTTAGTGTTGGACGATTTTTCTGTTGTTTGCGGTGTAACATCTCCTGTCAGCTGAGCTGCTGTGGACTGAAATAACCCAACTCCATTGCGGTCATTTTCCCTGAAAAGTCACCCTGCGTCATGCTCCGAGGGATGGCAAGGAGGGGGGCACAGAGGGCAGGAACTGTACTTGTCCCCTAAAAATACTAACTTTGCCTCAGGCTGGTGCTCTGGTTTTTGAAGCCTTTATCTGCTGGCATGCCAGCTGTCTTGCAAAAGCCATGTTTACTGCAGATCCTCATTTCACCAAGCTCACTAAACACACATATTCCAGTTATAAATAAGCATGTAAATGAGTGGTTTATTTCTTGCTGCCTTCGCACTCACCATTAATGAACTGTTTGTTCTGTTGCCACTGCTAACTCCCTACTGAGCCAAGCACTGCTGCTCTTATGTTACTCTTTCATCTAACTTTGCCCGTGGGGCGTAGTGCTGTGTGGGAGACATGGCATGGTAGGTCTAGTGTGGCACCAGTTCCCTTCAGTGTCAGTTGTATACAGAATCACAGAATGGTGGGGGTTGGAAGGGACCTCTGGAGATCATCTCGTCCAACCCCGCTGCTTGAACAGGGACACCCAGAGCAGGGGGCACGGGAACGCGTCCAGGCGGGGTTTGAATGTCTGCAGGGAAGGAGATTCCACAACCCCTCTGGGCAGCCTGTGCCACTGCTCTGTCACCCTCACAGGAAAGAAGTTTTTTCTCATATTCAGGTGAAACTTCCTGTGTTCCGACCTGTGCCCGTTGCCCCTTGTCCTGTCATTGGGCACCACTGAAAGGAGTCTGGCCCCATCCTCTTGACACCTGCCCTTTAGATATTTATAAGGATCAATAAGATCCCCCCTTAGCCTTCTCTTCTCCAGGCTAAACAAACCCAGGTCTCTCAGCCTTTCCTCATAAGGGAGATGCTCCACTCCCCTGATCATCTTGGTAGCTCTCCACTGGACTGGCTTCAGTAGTTCCCTGTCTTGAACCGGGGAGCCCAGAACTGGACTCAGTGCTCCAGATGTGGCCTCACTAAGGGCAGAGAAGAGGGGAAGGATAACCTCCCTCGACCTGCTTACCACACTCCTTTTAATGCACCCCAGGATACCGTTGGCCTTCTTGGCCCCAAGGGCACTTTGCTGGCTCATGGTCAGCCTGTTGCCCACCAGCACTCCCAGGTCCTTCTCATCAGAGCTGCTTTCCAGTAGTTCAGCTGCCAACCTGTACCAGTGCATGGGGTTGTTGCTCCCCAGGTGCAGGACCTTGCACTTGCTTCTGTTGAATTTCGTGAGGTTCCCCTCAGCCCAGCTCTCCAGGCTCATTGGATGCAGCACAGCCTTCCAGCATATCAGCCACTCCTCCCAGCTTGGTATCATCAGCTAACTTGCTGAGGGACCACTCTGTCCCTTTGTCCAGGTCATTGATGAATCTGTTGAACAGGACTGGACCCAGTACAGACCCCTGGGGAACACCACTAGTTAAAGGCGTCCAACCAGACTCTGCCCCATTGATCACGACCCTCTGAGCTCTGCCATTCAGCCAGTTCTCAATCCACCTCACTGTGCACTCATCTAACCCACACTTCCTAAGCTTACCTATGAAGATGTTATGGGAGACAGTGTTGAATGCCTTGCTGAAGTCGAGATAGACAACATCCACTGCTCTCCCTTCATCTACCCAGCCAGTCATGCCATCACAGAAGGCTATCAATCAGGTTGGTCAAGCATGATCTCCCCTTGGTGGATCCATGTTGACTGCTTCTGATAACCTTCTTTTCCTCTATATGCCTGGAGATGACCTCCAGGATGAACTGTTCCATCACCTTTCTGGGGATGGAGGTGAGGCTGACTGGCCTATAGTTTCCCAGGTCTTCCTTCTTGCCCTTTTTGAAGACTGGAGTGACATCAGCTGCCCTCCATAGTCATATGTTTCCACAAGGACTCTGAGACAGCTGTTGTCATAGTATTGAACCCTTCAAATGTGTTTTCCTTCACAGTTTCCCTGGGAGGGAAGTTTGGCATTCTCCCCATTTCCTAGATAATGGAATTGACGCAATGAGCTGCAAAGTCCACCACAGGTGCCCCCTGATTTTGGTTGCTCCATGCCAAAGTACCTTTGGTTTGGCACGTCAGAATACTCCATTTTTCTAGCACTTCAGAAGTGAAATGGGCTGTTACGCCAATCAGGACATTAATTTTTTCCCTTACCCTGTTCTTTACAATGAATACGTGTTTTTACTGGTGTTTAAATAATTGAACCCGAGACTTCTTGCATGGAAAGCTTTGGCCCACAAAGAGTTAAGTTGGCAGTGCTTTTGTAAGCAGCCCCTGTAATGGAAAGTGTTAGACTTAGCTGTAGGTGTCACTGGTAACTAGGTTTCTCTGTTAGTCACTGTCCTTCACATACTATTTAAGTGTCTTTTGCCTGTTTGGAAATGGTGTATCTTGTGAAATAGGGAAAAGACTACAAGGCCATGGTATTTATAATAGAAAACACTAGTAGGAAGATATGAGCAACACAGAGCTTCTAGAAAGCTTTGTTAGGTGGAGTTTAGCCCTGAAAGGAACAGCGTTCATGATGTAGGCTCCTAGGAGCTGGGATTTACGATTAGCTCAGGCTGTGATGAGTTCAGGATAGCACTAAGTTATTCCACTGTAGGGAATGGTTTTCCTGAATGACTGTCATGTAATTACGTCCAAAGTACCGTTACCCAGTTCTTAGTGCTTCCAGAAAATACGCTAGTAGTAGGCAATAATATCCCTCCCCACAGTTTCAAGCTGTGTAAAAATTTCCCTCATCACTGACAAACCTGTTTCCTCTCTCTGTACATTTCAGATATGTGCCATCATTGGAGGAACGTTTACTGTAGCTGGGATCCTTGACTCCTGCATTTTCACAGCATCAGAGGCCTGGAAGAAGATCCAGCTGGGGAAAATGCAGTAGCAGTGAAACTCTACCCTAGTCTCCAAGGGCAGGAGCAAAGATTGAGAAATCTACCACTACCTGTTTTTGTCTTTATTTTCTATTTGATTGAATCAGTAAGTTTTTCTCTAATCAGGCTGTTCAGTGAAGACGCCTTCAACAAATCAAAGAAATCTCCATGCATATGAGAGCTCCAAGAGTGAAATATCAATGGAATCAGGGCATGGATATCGATTATCTCCCTCCAGAAAGGGAGGTTGAAATCACATATATGAAATACACCATCAGATCTAAGTAAGGATGACAGTCTGTTCTCTGGGAGGTTCCTATGGCAGTGTACAAACTAGGTAGTAGATTGCAAAGAGTTGAGCTGTCTTGTGGCACTTCTTGGAATTCTGTTGGATTTGCATGATTAGACAATCGACTTTTGTATGACACAAAATTATACATTAGGAAGAAATTCCACCCATGGTGCCAAAAAGGTGATGTATCTGTCGGAGAGGAATGGAAAGTGTTAGTCCCTGTAGCAAACTTCAGAGACAAAGGGCAGAAATAACATCAAGAAATGTTTTGTGCTTTTACTGAAAATTCTTTTATTCAGATATGACCTTTCTAATGAAGTGAGCAAACAAGAAGAGGAAGCCTTCCCCCAGCTACGTTTTCCTGGGTAATCTGTGATCCAGGCAGTGGAGGGCCTTTCTTTTACTCTGGATGTAAAAGTGGTTTCATTTCTTCCCAGAAACTGAATATCCAGTTTTGTGTTTACAGGTGGCATGAAGTAAAAACCAAACTGAGCAACACAGTTTTATGTGGCCTTTGCTTTGAAAGGGAA
Source organism: Phalacrocorax carbo (assembly GCF_963921805.1). NCBI lineage: Eukaryota > Metazoa > Chordata > Aves > Suliformes > Phalacrocoracidae > Phalacrocorax > Phalacrocorax carbo. The sequence goes on along the minus strand of NC_087520.1, from coordinate 11,879,813 downwards.
TAGTTGTCTTTACAGCATTAGCTTTTATTCTTTCTTATGTTTTTTTTAAATACAGACCACCCAACAGTCTGGATTCTGCACTTCTGCTTTATTATTATTATTGTTGTTGTTGTTGGTATTTTGAAAAGGGGTTGTATATTCTATATGTTCAGAAAAATGGTGCAGTCTTCTGGGTGGATGATGAGCACAGCTTACTGTCTTACTTTGTGTGTGTATATTGAATACACCTGTCAAACACAGGAAGTCTGTCTTTCCAGGGTTTAAGGTGCCTCCCTTTTCCTGTAAAATTCAGTCAGGCATCTTTTCTGAGCCCTAGACTGACACTGTTCACCCACAGGTACGCCACTAGCAGGGCAGGACTTCCCACAAGCTGGGCCCTGCTAGTAGTTGTTTTGTTCTATTCCTTAAAATGGTACCTGAGCTTCCATGCCTGTTCATTCAAGCCTTGTCCTCTGGGGCCTCCAACAGACAGAGGCGTGAGGGGAAAAACTACTGCCAGGTGTGGCTTGCATGTTATGGTAGACATGAGTTCACTAAAATTAGACCAATACCCACCAGCGCATTTTCCATAGCCTCCTAAATGTTCTTTGAGTATTAACAGTCTCTGCATGCTTTGTAAATGTCTGAGCTGAGGATACACACATTTTAAGCGTTCCAGGATGGATGAAAATCATAAAATAAAAATCTTTAACTCAGTCAGTGCTCTAAGACGGGTGCAGGATTTCTCTTGGATAATATCTACTGCCCACTGCCCTTTCCTGGAGGCAAAAGTATCCAAACATTATGCTGTAATAATATGAATCTTTGAATATTCAGTGTTAATCCTAGAGTCAGATGCATTTCAAAAGTATTTCTAATACATGTTTGTTGAAATTGTCTGATTGCTTTGGAAGTAGGGAAGGTAGCCAGTTTTATCCACACACCAAAAAGAAGAAGCCAACCACCTTCCCCCTGCCGTCCTCTGCCCTGTAGTGACTTTGGACAAATTACAGCATTGGTATTTTTTTCCTGTTCTTATTATGGACTGATTGCTATTACGTTAGGTGTAAACTGGATTGTGTAACTTCCTGTATCTGTTAATGTATGGATAGATTTTATACATTTTTTTCCATTTACAAAAATCAACTTGAAAATGAGATGCTTGTCTTCATTTCGGTGCGTGCGTCCGTGTGCCCATGAGCGGTACCCACTGGATGGCGGCGGCTGCCCGGTGGGACTGGGATTTTCCACTGCAATTGCTTCTCTTGCTGGCTGAAGGATTCCTCTAATCCACTGTGACTAACTGAAGCTTACAACAAAACTGTCCTAGTTTTTCCTCCTGAATTTGTTGAGTCTTTGCTCACAGCTTATGAACCCAGTGGATTATAAAGTTGTTATTTTTAATATCTTAGCAGTGCGTCTTTCTCTTCAGCTGTGCAAGAGATCTTTGTAGTGCAGTGGATTGTACTGTTAGTTTTCTGAAATTTCTTCCCTGGTACAGTTTCTTCAACACAAGCAAGCAAAGCTGGTTGCAGATTCCTTGTGTTCCCTGGCATGTTCTTTCTGCCCTTCTCCCCATCCTCTGTTTGAATTAATGCTGCCTTATGTGCAGTCCAGGCCAGTTCTCTAAACCAGACCAGTGAAACTGTTTGGCTTTTTTGGGAAATAACAGATGCATACTTCAGTGCGCCTGCTTCCTCTGCCAAAATGTCCACTGCAATAACCTAATAAATCACATTTTTTTGCTAGATGTGGAAACCAAGTTGTACTCAAGTTCTGGCAAAACTCTACTGAAGAAACAGTCCACACCTTAGTTCTCTAAACCAGATCTAAGCCTTTGAGTACTGCCAGGCCAAGGCTACCTTCTGGGTCTGCTGTAAGTTGTGGCGAGCTTGTCCTCGAGACGTGGCAGGCTTGGGTCGTGTAACGATGCTGCATCATGTGTTTACAGAAGAATCTGCTCTTCATCTGTCCAAATGTGAACGCGAGGTAGTTACTGTTATAGCAGTCCTGCCCCGTGCATACATGTCTCGTTAGATTTCACTTTTATTTTCAAACACTTTTTAGAAACAAAATTACTTGAGTTATGCTTTTAAACATCAATGCAAACAAAAATAATTTCAAGCCATAGTGGAGGGAAAACCATCGATCGTAGCTGTTCATTCATATTCCTGACTTTGCTCTTTCAAGTCAGTATTTTGACAGAAGTATTTGTGGTTTTCCAAGAAAGACATCCCTGCAGGAAGTAAAATATTTAGAACTTGTATATATTCCAGTTTAAGTAAGTCCCTCTAAAGCTACTCTCCATCATGCGGTGACAACTTGTGGCATAGGATGCTTTGCAATGGTGGGGTTAAAATTTTTATCTCTAGGGAAAGCTGTGCTTAGGTACGTTCTAGGCAGTATATGGACTGCTGAAGATTATGCCTTTAGGAAAAAAAATGGAAATGGGGTAGAGAAAAACGGAAGACAAGCATTTGTGAATGTTTGATCTGATTTATCAAATACTTGCATTCAACTACTGCTCTGTAAAAAGTGAAATCTGCAGTGTAGATGGCAATGTGTGTAGTTAATTTCTGAATCTTTCTCATTTAAAGTTGTTTTTTATTTGTGTGATACACAGACTGTTCAGGGTGAAAATGACTGTGATGAGTATCTGCTTTAGAGTAGTCGTTTGAAGTTCCAGATTAAATGTCACTGAGGTATTTCTCAATAGTCCTTGGAAAGGGAGAGAGGGGCAGGGGTGGGAGGACGTAGCCCTGTAGTATGTTGTGGCGATGTTTAAAGCACAAGTCTTTTTGCATTTTTACAGTGGAGATTATTAAGGAGTTCTGGCATTTCTCTTTTAATTTGCACCCTTATGTTAATAAAATATTAGTCTTTTTAGTTCTATAATTAAAACTCCTGTGTTTTGATTGGCTTCTTGTTGCACTACTATTGCAAAATCAGTCTAAAAGGGCTTTTTTCTCGTTTTTAATTATTATTTCAGTGAACTAAGCGTTATCACACAATGAAATCACTGTAAACCAGGTCACAGTGTAGAAAGTTAACACGGGGCTCTTTTGTAATCGGCACTGAGTCATGTCTGGACAGTCAGTGCTTGGTTTTGAACAGTACCAAGTGTCCTAACCTCCCTTTTTTTAATGAGGGGTGAGTGGACAGTGCTTGGACGTTCCCGGGTTTGGCTTTAGTCACTGTGCCATTTGGTATACAAAATAACCTGGGTCTTGTTCCCCCCTTCCTTTAATTTCCGTTTAGCCTTGCCTCACCGAGTGTTTAGAAATAAGTGTCTGAGGCAATTATTAAATATTAAATAGTAAAGGGTTACACACATCGAATTTGTATACTATATATCTGCACCATTTTAAGAAACCAATTCCTTTTAATTTCTGGTATTGCTTACTGCCCTTGGTGTCTGCTGTACAACATCTTCATGAAGGAGGAGATCCTACCCGCTTCCAATTAGCCTCCAGTACAGTTGGATAACTCAGATTTCCAGAAGTGACAGGGTGGTGCTGGAGGCTCCTTACTCTGCTTAAAAGATGGGTAAAGGCACTGGGAAAGGTGTTTGTCCGGCGCTGAGCCTGCTGCCGGGGGGATGAGGATGAGGGTGATGGTGCCCGCGGGGTGCCGGGAGAAGATGACGACGGTGCCCCTGCGCACCTGTGGCCGCCGGCCGCCAGGGGGCGCAGGTGGTCCTCGCGCCGCGCGCAGGGTCTCGCGCGATCGCGGAGCCGCTTGGGGAAGCGGAAGCGCCTGACGCTCCTCTTTCCGGGCGGCGGTGGCGGCGGCGGCGGCGGGGTAAGGGCGCCGCGGCCGCGCCGTCGCCATCCGCCGCCATCCTGCGCGGGGCGGCCGCGCGCTGTGCTCCCGCTGGCCGCGGCGGGGCCGGGCCCCCGCGGCGTGCCCGGCCGGGCCTGCTCGGGCGGCGGCGGCGGGGCGGGAAGGGGCTCGGGCGCCCCGGGCCCGGCGGGTGCCGCTGGCGCGGGAGGGGGCTGCTCAGTGCCCGGGGGGGGGCTCGCCGGCCCCGGGGCGGGTACGCTGCTGGTGGTGTGGGCCCGCGCTCGGGTGAGCCTTTGGGAGCTCAGGCTCCCTTGGTCCCTTGGTTAGGAATGCCTCAGGCAGTCTAAGGTGGTCCGGTTTGCAGCGTGCCCTGGCTTGCCGTACGGCCCGGGCTAGCGTGCGCAGGGGGTGCAAGCGCGTAGTGCTTGAAGTTCGCAGAGTTGAGCAGAAGCTTCGCTTAATGGACCTGCCTTTGTCACTAAGCAGCACGAGTTTGCAGTCTCTGGGAGTCAAACACGCATGTTTGCTTTATAAATGAAGGCAGTGTACGCCACAGTGCAAAATTTAGACTAGTCAGTCAGGTGTCTTGAGAATAGAAAGTTTTGGATTAGGAAGGATGGTCTGATGTGCCTCTGTGTAGCACATCTGTCAATCACAGGGTCATTGTTAATCAGGGAAGAGGCTTAAACCTTATTTGAAGTCCAGTTTGTAAGGGTATATGAACGGGGGTTGGGATTAAAAATAAATTGCTTTTTTTGTGTCCTAGTGTACTTTGCATGGGTAGGTGATAAAGCACAGTGTGTATGAGTTACAAGCATCTGTCAAACTTGTTTTTCTTTATGCAGCCAAAATGAAGTTCAATCCGTTTGTGACCTCAGACCGCAGCAAGAACCGCAAACGACACTTCAATGCGCCTTCTCACATCCGAAGAAAAATAATGTCCTCCCCGCTCTCCAAGGAGTTGCGGCAGAAATACAACGTCCGCTCTATGCCCATTCGAAAGGATGATGAAGTCCAGGTAGCTGTGCTGTCTGTCTTTTAAGTTGTACTGTCACACATGAGCTTCTATCTGTGTTCCCATGTATAGCCTGTGCAGAAGGGACGGGCTAGACAAGTTCAAATTGATGATGGAGCTTTGCCATGAGTCTTTCAGCAATAATACAAGTTAAGGCAGTCACAGACTTGGTCCGTCAAAAGTTTCTGGAGATCACATAAGTGACAAGGAAAATAAAAGGAACACAAGTGTGCTGGCAGCTTTGCTGTGCTTCAGTTACGTGCATCGGTTATCATGCTGGATTAAAGGCTTTTAACAATAAAGCACAAAAATAATTGTTTCTCTTTTTAATACAGAATATTTTCTGTCTGTGATATTTTTGAGAGATCAGTTTAGAAATGAATCCAGGTTAAAGGCTTTTTTTATATAAAATGCAATGATGGGTGAAGAACTAAGACCAAAAACTGCTGAGGTTGACTGTTGGCTTTCTGGTTGAAAAGATACAGAGTTACTTCATTAGGGTTTACTGCAGAGAAAATGAGGGGAAAGTACACTTCTGATCCATTATGTTTTCCATTTTAGGGATTGCTGAAATTGCCCAGTAATTGATATCTTTGTGGCAGAGTTGGGATTTCAGCCTGTGCAGTTGGGATAATTAGTGTTTCTTGAGATCCGGCAATTGCTTAAGGCGTGGTTTCAAAGTATGGGGCGGTGTGCTTCTTCTGCTCTCCTTTAGGTTGTCCGGGGTCACTACAAAGGACAGCAGATCGGCAAGGTGGTCCAGGTGTACAGAAAAAAATACGTCATCTACATTGAACGTGTTCAGCGTGAGAAGGCTAATGGCACAACAGTCCACGTGGGGATCCATCCCAGCAAGGTACAGTGCATGAAGTGAGACCTGAAATGCAGGTGGAGACCCTGCTGGCCAATGAAGACTCTGCTGCTGGCATGAGTAGAACCCTGTTATGGCAAATGGAGTGTTGGATCGAGATAGTACAGTGTTGGGTGGTAATGAACAAGGAGGTGTTATGGTGTCATGGTATTAGAGGAGCGACGGTTGAAACCAAGAACTTCTCCATGTTTCTAGGGCTTATTTGGTGGAGAAGCTGCTGGAGACTTTACTGCTGTTTTGAAGAGCTTAGTGTTTTTAAAGCACAAAATAGATGGCTTAGAACAATCCTTTGTCTTTGCTATGTGGCATTTGCACTGGTTAAGGAGGTGTTAGAAATGTTTAGAGGCATGCTTAGGATCATGAGTTGTTCTTGGGGACTACCATGAACTAAGTTCTTCTGATTATGGTTTTAGCCTGAAGTGATTTACAATATTTAGGGTTCATGAAAACCAGGCAAAGCCTGTTCAGATCATAACAGGAAAACATTTCAAACTAAACAGAACAACTAGCCAAAACCTGGTTTGAAGCAGATTAAATTAGTCTGCTTCAGCCTTGCCATGTGGGCATGTATACTGAAGCGTTGGTGGAAGAAATCCAGTTGTAACAGGTTTTCTTGGTATGTTCAGCAGAGGGAGGGCAGAATTATTCCAAAACAACATAATGACTTGTGTGCAGTAATAACATTTGATGGACAAGGTGACATTGAGATGGAGCCAGTGCACATGCTGCTTGTGTGGTAAATAGCAGTGAAAGAAATTGAATTTTGTGTTGGGCCTTTATTTCTGTGAAAGTTTTCTCTAATTGGGAATCAGACCTTGCTAAAGCTTTGCGTAAAGATTCTGGTCGTTAATGCAAAAGGAATGGAAGAATGTGGAGTTTGTTGCAGTCTTGCAGTGGGGTGGATGAACAGTTTCTACCACTCTTAGGCAAAGAGGTAGGAATTAATTACAATTAGGAGAGAGCTAAATGCACAATCATAGAATCATTAAGGTTGGAAAACACCTCTAGGATCATCGAGTCCAACCGTCAGCACAACACTACCATGCCTCCTAAACCATGCCCTGAAGTGCCACATCTACACGTCTTTTAAATATCGTCTTTTAAATACCTCCAGGGATGGCAACTCTACCACCTCTCTGGGCAGCCTCTTCCAATGGAACTGAGGAGGAGTGTGCAGCCCTGCTGCAGTCGCTATGGCTTTTCTGTGGATTTCTATGGATTTGACTGGCAGTTGTATTTTTAAAGGACTTCTTTTAGTAATACCAACACGTCAGGTTCAGGGGGCACAGAGAGCACTGAAGCCTCTCTAGGGGCTGAAAATCAGAGCTTCAGTTTGCTGTTGCTTTGTTAGAAATATCACTAAGGCTGCGGCAGAAAATGGTCTGTGCAATTTACCTTTTATGTGTCCATGTTGGTAATACTTGATACTTGCCTGGCCACTTCACAGCTGTTCAATAGCAGCTGTGTTCTTTAAAGTGTCTTTGTATGAGTCACTGCGGTGCATGAATTTTACTGTTGCCTATAGTTTAGCCGGACGCATTGGCTATTCCAAATGGTACAGCAGTGATGTGGTAGGGGCCTGTGGCAGCAGCACGGTTTTTTAGTGTTGCAAAACTTAGGTGATATTGTTTAAAACATTGAGAAATAGTGATCCAATATAGAATCATAAAAGAATTAAGGTTGGAAAAGACCTCCAAGATCATAAAGTCCAACTGTCATTACTTGCTTTTGTGGTGGTAGGATCAGCTATGTGCTGTGTTTCAGATGGATGTAGTATCCATTGTGTTTGAGCAGCCTAATGGAAATTAGATTTACTTAAGAATAATTATTTTATTATGTAGATAAATAGAAGTTTGGCTGCTCTTCAGTTTGTGAAAGGGTTTTGGTCGTGCATCGGAGCAACGGTCCATATACTCTGATCCCTGACCGTGCCTGGGAAAATTGTGAAATACAGAGGCAAGTTGGTACCTCAGTTCTACTCAGACCAAGTGAGATAGTCCATGGAAATAACACTTGTGTGCCAGAGCTGATCTTCTTGGGCTGTGCTACAGCATCGCAGTTCTGTCAGGTTGCTGTACTTCAATGCTGAAGAGACGCTAAATTCTTTTTCCTTTCTCTAGGTGGTGATCACTAGGCTAAAACTGGACAAAGATCGCAAAAAGATCTTGGAGCGTAAAGCAAAATCTCGCCAGGTTGGCAAGGAGAAGGGCAAATACAAGGAAGAAACAATCGAAAAGATGCAAGAATAGATGGTTTCCTATTTGACACCATTAAAGAATTGCTAAAATTAAACCTACTGTTGCGTCCTCTCCTTTAGAAAGTCTTGATATGGAGCATCTGGTTAGGTTTAAATATATTCATTCTCATGTTTTCATGTTGGCTATGTAAAAATACTTCTGCTAAATTAAAAAGCGGTTTGAAGCGCTTACTTTTAAGAAAACTAAAGACTTTTTCCCCATAAGGTAATGTTTCAACCAACGTTAGAGAGTAGTGCAATCCTGAGAAGATGCATCTAATAACCATTGTACTTCTGTCTCTTCCACTGATCTTTAACACTTATTTAGATGTGCTTGTGGTTTTAAATGAACATGTTAATTCTGTGCACTGTGTATATGTCTCAGGGTCTTAGATTAATGCTATAGCTTGAAGACTAGGGGGGTTTACCTCAGCTCATGAGGTAGAGCTGTCTGGTTTGAAAAGGGTAGCAATGAAGTCTCAGTACTGTTGCTAACACTGTTCTGGATGGACTTTTCTATAAGAGGAAATTAGCTTTTTAGTGCTTTATACATTATTGAGAGCCGCTGCAGTGTGGTGAAAACCGTCCTGCAATTAAGTGAATTTCCCAGCTCAGTGGATGGCCCTCCAAGTGCTGATAGAGAATGGAAAGAAATTCAGCTCCTGTCTGAACAGCACTGTGGTCTGGAAAAGGGGATGCTGAGAATGAAGGAAAATTGCATCAGTGCTTTTGAAGTTACTTATAGGCGTTAATATGAAGGCTGCTCTAGGAGGCAGGCTTTGAATGTCACTTCTTTTATTAGGAGGCAGGTTCAGAGGTTCTGCCCCTCACAGTTCATGCATGCATATACGCTGCTTAATAAGATTTTTCTTCACCTTGAGTCAATGTACTGAGAAAGCCCTCTGGGTTCCATTTCACTGTGTTCCAGGGACCTTGTCAGCTGTTGAGCTGATGCAGAAGCACGGTGTTCTTTCCTGCGGGAGCCCTCTCCATCTTTTCAGTTTGAGGGGTTCAAAACTAGCCTGTACACTGACAGGAGCTCCGCCTGTACCCCGAAAGCCTCTTTCTTCCCCCTGTTCCTCAGCGATGCCAGGGTCAATCTGTGAGGTGGAAGCTGGGCTCCTGCTGCCAGCCCCACACCGAGATAGGGTCACAAAGGTTGGAAGACACAGGCTCATCAAGTCCAACCGCCAACCCAACACCTCCAGGCTTCCTAAACCATGCCCTGAAGTGCCACGTCTACACGTGTTTTGAACACCCCCAGGGACGGTGACTCCCCCACCTCTCTGGACACCCTGTTCCAATGCCTGACCACTCTGTCACTGAAGACGTTTTTCGTAACACCCAATCTAAACCTCCCCTGGCGCAGCTTCGGGCCATTTCCTCTCGCCCTATCGCTGGTGACCTGGGAGAAGAGACCGACCCCCGCCTCGCTACAGCGCCCTCTCAGGTACCCGTGGGCAGCAGCCCCCGCCACCGGCAGCACGGGGGGGCGTGGCCAGGCGCTCGCGCCCGTGCGCCGCCGCTCTCCGGGCTCCAGGGACGTGGCAGTCGCTGATTGGCGGAGGGGGGCGGGGCGGGGCGCTGCGGCCGCCGTGAAGAAGGGGCGGGGCGCGGCGGCTGGGAGCCCGCAGCTTCGCTCCGCCGCCAGCCCGGCCATGGCGTACGGTGGCCTGACTGTGCCTATCATCGTCATGAGCGTTTTCTGGGGGGTGGTCGGCGGCGTCCTGCCGTGGCTCATACCCAAGGGGCCGAACCGCGGGTGAGTGACCGGGGGACGGCCGGGTGCCCCTTCCCTTCCCCTCGGGCGTGGGGCGGGTGAGGAGGCCTCCGTGACGGCGAGCCTGGTACTCCGCGGCGGCCTGGCAGAGGCGCGCCGTGTCCTTGCGGGCCCGCCGGGCAGCAGCGGCGGCCTCGCGGCTCCAGCACCCCCGAGCTCCCCCTTTCCCGCCGCCGAGGCCCGGCCCGGCCCGCTGCCTCCGGCTGCAGTGGCCCCGCGGGCTCCCCGCCGCGCCAGGGGACCCGGGACCGCCGAGGTCCGGCCGGTGCGGGAGGCCAGAGCAAACGCTCGGGAGGCCTCTGGGCGCGGGGCTGGAGCCGGGAGTGGTGTCTTTTTCCTAAATAATCCGCCACGGTTGTGAGTTTTCCCCTCAAGCCCTGCAAACGCCTGTGTACACACTGTCCCGTGGCAGGGGGATCTGCTGATAAGTTAGATGGTGTCTGAGCAATAACTTCCCTTTTCTTCTCTTACTCGACCTCTTCTAACTAATTCCACCATCCTCTAGTTTCACGCTGGGTGAGACTGAAAAAGTTGCTGTAGTAGATCTCCGTTGTGTGCTTAAATGCTATGCTAGGGGCCTTGTAGCTGTGGTGGCCTGAGGACAAAGGCAGGGCATCTAAGCAGAAGTGTTTTTCCTGCAGTGATCGTGGCTGCTCAGATGAAAAAGTAGACAAGTTTTTGTCTTTCTCTTTTCCCTAGGAGATAATGACTTCTTAATCTCTCTTCCTCTCTCTGATATCTCCTCTACTCCGCAGGTACCAACTGTGTTTTTTCTTAGTTGTTTATCAAAACTTGGAGGAATTTTCCTCAAGTTCTATTTAGCTCTGATATTTGCTGCCTCAACTTCAAACCCAAAGCATGTTTTGTGCCTGAAGATTTGCCTGTCCTCAGAAATACCTTGGAAATATGTCTTCCAGCCATGACCTTAAAGTATGTGGGTCACCAACAGATGTTCTGTCGTCATTCCAAAATGTGATTGTTTAACAAACACGACTAGAGCACTGCTGTGTCCTGGTTCTTTAGCATGTCTCTAGTAACAATATGTAGTCTGTTAACTTCTCATCTTCTTAAAACAAAAAAACTCCACCCAAAGCCTGTTTCTGAATAGAATTGTTCTTTTTCTAACAAAAGAACTCAATGTAAGCTTTAACTGACCTAAGAAATCACATTGCATAGGTTGAAATGCCCCTTTGGTGTTTTAACTCCCAAACAATGACTCTGGGGTTCCCTGGAAAGGAGGGGTTCCTGAAGCTTAATACAGGCTATATTAGCTTTGTATCATTCGTTTGAAAGTCGACAAAATAGGTGTGGATCGACAGATGAAAAGTATTGAATGTTATCCATGTCACAAAAGGGTTAGAAGTTACTGACCTAGCATGAGTTTTTATTACTTGGGTTTTTTTTTGGGGGGGGGGGAATACAGAGGGAAATGAAAAACAAACAAACAAAAAAACCCTCCACTTTGCTACTAAGTTCCATGAGCTGCATAGATCACTCATTTCCTTTCCTCCCATTTCAAAATCATGTGTGTATACCTGCAGTTTTACCATTTTCAGTTTTAAGAGCTGCTTGGTTCTTGCTTCTTTTCAGTGTAACTATGGTTTCTGACACGTTCTTCCCTCAGCAAGAAAGGAAAAATCTTATCCTACAGATAATTTCAGATATTTTATTTTGTATTCAATTTGCAAAACCCTCATTCATTATATAAAATTAAAAAATATATATTTTGATGCAAAATCCTGCTTACAGAAGATTTCAGTAAATGGAGAAAATGTTTATTGTATACCGTTAACATTAAAACATCCAGCTTTGGTAGTTTAATAACTTGGTAGAAGTGACTGTGAAATGGAGCAAGGACACTGACTGCATAAGATTTTGCTCCTCTTTGGCATGATTTTTGTTAAATACAGCTGTGTACTTTGCGAGAGCTGTGTCAGTTCTTCTGCAGAGTCTCAGCTGTGCTTCTGCAGCTTACTCAGCTGGAAGAAGTCAGAACATTCATGTTGAGTCACCTTCCATATGATCAAAGTTGAACTTGTTCTTGTTTGTTGGGGTTTTTTCCCCCTGATGTATCTTGTGGTCATTCATAACATGATGCCTAATCAGCTGTTTCCCTCCTTCCTTTTTGCAGTGTTATCAACACAATGCTGGTGACATGTGCTGTTTGCTGCTACCTGTTGTAAGTATAATGTTTTGCCTCTAAATCAAGGTACAGTTCTGAGGTAATCAAAAGCTCATTTTTTTTATATCTTCAGGATATTTAGGAAGAAGCTTTTCAAATGTGTCACAGAGATTTAGACACATGGTATTCTTTGACAGCTCTTAGAATTCTTAATCCTAAAGATCTTCAACCTGCTGAAGAAGACATCTTCCTGTTGGTGGATACTGAATTTAAACAACCTGAATTCCTCTTGTTGTCTTCTGACACATAACTGTTGAGTAGTACTCTGTGTTGACTTGATACTACTTCTTTCCAACTCGGTGGCTTATTTGCTCGCAAGTATAACGGCAGCTTTTCAATTTTGGAATTTTTCTGATTCACAGTAGAGCAATGACTTTCTGCCTTTTTCATTTTTTATACCCTTATTTACTACTGAGGTGATACTAATCTAAACCTACTGATGAGTTTTGCTTTGCTTAGTTTGGTTAAATACATTCTCAAATTCTGGTAGAGCAGTGGGTGGAAAACCTTACACGTAGAGTTTTTTTATTATATGATAAATAATTTTTGAGACAAACTTGCAACGCTTTGATATATTAAGACTTTCTTTTTAAATGCACAGTATGTTTTGAGACTGCCTTTCTTCTATAAGAGAATTAGTGGAAATAACAAAATGACTTGGATAGGAACTCTTCATACCATATTTGGTGTGGGTTTTTTATTGGTTTTTTCTATCTCTGTGTCTTTTTTTTTGTTTCTTTTTAGACTATAGAGACTGATTTTGTCGAAGTGCTCTGCAGAAATAACTTTGAAAAGTGTTGGGAAGAATTTGTTTTGAAGCCCAAATTGGTAAAAAGCTGGTTAGATCATTAGGGTTAACTTGTAATAAAATCATTATTCAGAGTTCCTCTTGTACCTGAGTAGTATTTGTCCTTTTCTGAAGTAGTTAGGCATTATTTATGCTCCTCTAAGGAGCTTAACGTGAATATAGAGAGAAATGCATCTCTAACCTCAAGACTCATTCTTCAGAACTGACAGCCAAAAGCCATATTACCAGTGCTGCCCAGGAGGAGCCTTCTTGGTTCCGTGTTGGGTTGGCATGTGGCACAGGCTTATGCAGGTTTGATCTAGTTTAATAATGTGATATTCAGGTTTTATACAGATGAGGCCTTTTGTTTTGTTTTTATTCAGAGTATTTGACATTTGAATTCTTAAATCATTCTTCTGGATAATTGTAAAAGTACAACAAACTTGGTTCTGTGTTTTGCACCTGTGACTTTTTTTTTCAATTGAAGTTTTGCTGAGCAGATGTAGAAAATTGAGGCCTTTGTAGTACCAGAAACTTGAATTTGGGATTGAAATGTGGGAATCTCAGTGCTATGAAGGCATCATTGCCTGTGTATATAGCAGCTCAGTCTCATGGCAGGTCCCAAATACTTGTCTAAGAAGGGGAACTGGATGTTCATTTTTACTAGGTTACTGTGTACAGGTTACAGTAAGCTGGGGTTTTGGGTGGGGGGGTGGCAGAATTGGTGGTTTGTTTGGGGGTTTTGTGGCCTTTTTTTGTTTTGTTTTGGTTTTTTTAACTTTCAAGTTCTTAAGTTCTTCCTACTCTGTATTTTAGCAGAAATAATATCCTACTGTTCTAAAAACATTGAAGTTTAGGGTTTGTTTGAAGAAGGACAGCTTCCTGGAAGCCAAGGTCACATGGCATCTGCAGAATCCTCTAGATTATGATGTGGAATGTATTTGTTGTAGAATTTCTTAACTTTGAGTACAGTGGTATTTCATGTGTGAGTTTAGTGATTTTTGTACCAAAACAGACCTAGTATAAATCTAGTGTATCAACAAGATTTATAATCTGTTTTTGCATGTCCAGTGAGGGAATTCTTTGATCTTCTTGGGGCTCTACCTTGTTTTCTGTATTCCCTTTGGCTTTCTCCAGTTACACTTTGAAAAAAGAGAAGCAGCAAAATTTTACTATGTTTTAAACCAGCAGTAGTACAAAAATTACCTACCTGCTTGCCAGAATACAACAAAAAGCATGTTTTTCTCATCATGTTCCAAGATAGAACTTGCCTCATCAGTCTCTCTCTTTTCAACCTCCTGCCATGAATTCTGTATAAAATCATAGAAAATCATCTGGCCCAACCTTTCTTTCCTCAGTTTTATTCAAATGTATGTACGTTTGTTCTTCCCATATCCTTTCCCTTTTTTGGGGGAAAGGCGTTGAAAAAATTTCAGACCATCATTTCAGTGACTAAAGGAAGAGACTAATTTTTTTGTACCAATCTTGAAGGAAGCCCAAAAGAATGGTTTCTGAGGATTCTTTGTTGGAGATGTTAGGGTTAAAATAACTTGTGTTGTCCCAGGTATGGTCTTCTGTATTTGTGTGTCCTTAGTAGGTGGCTGGTGCTGTTACCTACTTCTTTTTAGAGTTGTATAGAGCTCTGCTAGACCTACTTTCATAGTCATCGAGTTACCTTTCCAGTTGAAAATAGGGAAAACCCAATTTTCTGTCTTCATTAAACACCACTCAATTGACTTGCATCAAACTGAATTTTTGATTTGATTGATTTGCATCAAACTGAATTTGTGCTAACTAAATTTGAAGTCAGTCGCACTTAAAGCTGTTTCTTCTGTGTTTAGATTTAACAGTGATTATTTTGAATCACAGATAACCATATTGATCACATGGTGTTAATTCAGTTGTTCTGTGGAAAATTTTTGCATGGGCAATTGCATAATTTGTGTACAGATGATGTACCCAGCAGCCTTTTGAAGGAGAATACACAAGCCTGAGAACCTGATAAAATATAAGGAGTTACTGCTGCAGAAGTTACAGGTTACACCATGTTGTAAGGTACTGTCAAAGTCTAAATCTGTTTTGCTGTTTACAAAGCAGTTCCTGAAACAGTACCATGATATTCTACTAACAAAGGACAGGGTCCTTGAAAAATGGTATTATTTGCTACTGATTCTAAAAGGATTAAAATATGGTTGCCCAAATTGACATTTAAACAGATAGCAGGACCTTAATTTTTAATATGAAGCATAGACAGATGGCAGTTATGGTAGAAAGACCTTTTAAAAAATCTTTCTGGTAGAACATAAGGGACTTTAATTTCCTTGCCTGAGCTGGGTAATTAACACTAACTGTTGTAAGTGGTATCTGGTACAATTTAAGGACCTGTGGGTGGCTTGAATGCCATACCTGATTTTAGCAACTCTGAAACATTACACGTTGGATACAGAGGCTTGCTTTGTTTTACTTTGAATGCCACATTTTGTTTTGTGTTGTCATGATAGATTACCGTATAAAGCAGCATTGCTTAAGCAAAATGTGGGAAAAGCTTTTTCGTGGCTTATCTTGAATGCAAGGGAGTAGTAGAGTTCAGTGCCTAACAACTGCTTTAAATTATTAGGCCCTAACAGAGCAGGGAGGAGGAACATACTATTGACCTGTAATGCCATTATGGCTTGGAGCTTGGGTATCCAGCATGGTCCCAACAAATAGCTTTTGAAAACTGTACAGCGCTTGCCTAAAGCATGGTTATACAGATGGGACACGTCAATATTTTGAATGTGCTTCCAGCTCATTTAATTCACAGCCATGCTGGGTCTGAACTCCGGAAGCATGGAGAGGTGAGATATTTGTGCATAGAGTTCCTTCCTTCTGTACAGTGAGAAAGAATAATGTGCTTTAACAGGCTTTTAGTGTTCCTACCCTCCTCCCACTTCTGTTAGTTCAGGATGCTAAAGGCAGATGGTACAGTGCTCTGGTACCCCTTCTATCTCTCTGTTTTTACGAGCTAATTTGCTTTTCCCTTAAGTAAATTTGACATAATGGTTAACATGGTTTCAAAATACATTGTTGTCATCGTTTTGGATAGCAAAGCAGAGACATGTCAACGTAAATTTTAATGTATCTTCTTGGTGGTGTCTTGCTGATGTTTTAATTGCTTTGCAGAGCCTGTTACATATTTCAAGGCTTGCATGACTGATCGGCTGCTGCAGGCTCAGCCTGTTGTTGTAACTGGAGTCCTACTTTTATGCAAAACTGAAAGTGGCATTGAAAAGAAATATTAGTAAGTTTTAAGAGGATTGATGTGTTTTCTTTAAGTCTGGCTCACATCTTTTGCCCCTGGCTGTTCTAGCCATTTTACAGCGGACCTGCACTTCATTTGCTGGTCAAAGCGTTGAGGTTTGTGTGGAATTTTCCATGACTGCCTAAGCACTCTGATACATTTGTGGCAGCTCCCGTTACAAAGCTGCTCTGCTTTTTCTCCTCCTTACAAAGCATTCTAGAAATAGCAGACAGATGAGCCAGTGTGTTCACTAGATGTGTTTATATAGTTAGTATTTAACATAGATTTAAATCCATGGAAGCATCATTGCTTTTTCTGAATCTTGTAGCAAATATATCTCTTAACAAAGAGATAAAACAAAGCAAATATGTCTCTTAACAGTGGAATATTTTATTTCTGTTTAGCTTTTGTGGATATTTTCCACAAACTACATTCCTCTTGTTCTCAGTCCTGGCTATGGCTTCTGCAGTGTTAGCTCGTGAACTGCTCTGACAAGACTGCTGTTGCTGGTGATCTGGGGTTTGTTGTCACATTGGTTTTGTTGTTGTGGGTTTTATTTTTGTGTGTGTGTTCCTGTAGCATTGTACCCTTTTGCTTCAGGTCCCTGTTCCTTGACCTCTGTGCCCGGTTTAAATTCACTTTTGTTCAATCTCTGATGAAAAATACACCATGTCTTGCGAGGGTAGGTTGTCATACACTGAAAACAAGAGCAAATGAAAGAGTAAGATGTTTCTCAGAGGTTTTTGTTTAAAGGATGCTTCAAAGGCACTGAGAAAAGGTCTGTCTCTCAAGTTTCCATCTTCTAAGGCCACAAATGAGTTTCATTTGTCTCAAAATACTTCCCTGCCAAAGGAAAAGTACAAGAGAGATGCTGGCAGGTGTTCTTGTGATGCTTTAAGTTGAACAGAACAATTCATTGTTTCAGTTGTGGGGATGGTTCAGTACCAGATCTTCATTTCTGGTTATCTGGTCTTTGTGTATGAGCTTGAGGAAAAACTTTGATTTGATACTAGAGATCCTGAAAATCGTATTTTCTCTGATAGTATTTGTGCTTTGGACAAGCCTTTCCGTTATCATAAGCTTTGCAATTTGGCTGATGTTCTCTCTTTTGGGTTGGGGGGTTTGTCTTGCAGTTGGCTGATTGCGATTCTGGCTCAACTCAACCCTCTCTTTGGGCCGCAGTTAAGCAATGAAACAATCTGGTACCTTAAATCTCACTGGCCTTAAGGATGTCTGTCCTCTGCTGCAATTTATTGACTAGGTGAGTATCTTTTATATTAATATATTTGGTATGTTAAAGCTTCAGGATAAATTCAGTATAAGCAGTGTGTTCAGAATTGCTAGCTGTTTTGCAGGAGAAACCTATCTTTCTATAAGCTGCAACAAAACATTTTGGATGTTAATCTTGACTGAATACTGTGAAAAGCTTGGGCTGAATTCTTGTACAGTTATTTTTCCTCTGCTTTCATGTCATGTGGTGCTGTGTTCAGTAAACAGGCATTTGTAAGGAGAACAGTATATTTCTTCTTCCTGCAAAAAAATAATTGGACTGGGGTGTCTTTTAGTAGCTAGCATAAGTGGATTTCCTAATGTTTAACAACTGTTAAACCTCTCTTCAAGCCTACTGCCATTTCATCCAAGACCTGTGCTGACTTCCAGAGCAATGTATAGTTGCCCTCATTCATCTGGGAAGTCAGAGTGAGAACTGCAATTAGAATGAGTCTTTATCTCCTGTCAGTATATAGAACTAATGCTGAGCTTACAGATTAATGCCTTTTTTTTTAATTATAGCCTGTGCGCACCTTTCATCATAGATGAGCCTGGTGGTTGCTGTCTGGGTAGCACTATTGGAATGCTGCTGTTTCAGTTCTTGGGCATGCTTTCTGACATGACCAGCAAAAATACAAAGTACCGTGATGACTTCAGGTTCATCTAGAACGGCAGCATTTGGAGTTGAAGGTTCAGATGAAGGATAGCTGTGGAAAGAAGCACCCGCTATTTTAGTTTTTATGGTGGTAACTGAATAATTAGGCATGCTTGGTTTTTACCTGGGGTTTGCGGTTTTTTTGTCCTTTTAGATTTGACTGCCTACCCCTTTGCTGTTATTACTTTAACTTCTGTTTACAGATGTTCAATAGCAGCAGACAGATGACAGTTGATGTTATAGCTCAGTTAAATGCTGTCTGTAAAGCATCCTGAACACTTACCCTGAAGCAAAGCTCCACTGCTTCAAAGTAGGCTTCATCTGAACTGTGGTGTTGTCAGACTGTGACATGTGTGTCTGTATCTTCTGTTTTAAGCAGCAAGAAGCTAAAGGTGGACTTGGCCCTGGTTCAGGTAGAGGCCTGTAATTAGCTAAGTCAGGCATGCTGAATTGCCTAGGTGCATTTTCACTGCTCATGTGTTAACACATAATTAGTTAGCTATAACAGAGACCAGTCTATTCTGGTAATGGGCATACAGATTCCTGAATCCCATAGAATAACTCAGTTGTCTGGGGTCTGAAATAGAAATGTAGTTATCTGGACAAGTGGATGCCTTGGGTATAAAAACTGGGTGTCCTTCTGACTGATAAATGATCTGTGTGTTGCGACCAGCAAGGACAAACTGGAGATGAGATACAACTCTTGGACACTAGGTGCCTGCTAAAAGAATCAGGGCTTTTCCACTCCTTTTCAGTGAAGTATTTTCTAGAGAACTGGAGGTAAATTTGTACCAAGGAAGAGAGGGAACTAATGTGTTCTATGATGGCTAGAAAGTTTATGTGAGGAGCTGTCACTTTTAAACTTAATGGAGAGTTTGAGACCTATGTAGCATATGCTGCTGTGTTATATGAAGCAGTTTGGTTTAACCTTTGATATATCTAATGTCATTGGCCTAATTTTGGAATAAAATTAAGGTTCTTGCCTTTCTTGCTAGAAATATGCTATTACAAAACAAGCTATTCTCCACAATCGTGTTTGAATTACTCTTGTAGTGTTGAGCGAGCTGAGCTGCAAGGAGGTGGCTACGTTTATGAGGCTGCAGTGTGATCAGTCTTCTGCTGTTGTGTGCCTCTGCACTCGGAGCCCGTTGAGTTTCTCAGTAGACAGGAGCTGCGAATTAGACTCCACTTGAAAGAGTTGGGATGTCTCTCTCTGACACGGCATGGAATCCCATAAATATAGCTACCCTTTCTTGTTTGACCAGTTATTTTTTGGCTTTTAAGATGTGCTTTTCCAGCATTCAAGGTGCACATACTATACTTTTTCTGCCTCCTATTTCTCTTTCAGTTGGGATTTGGATTAATTAGTATGGACAACACAAAGAGAATGAAATACTAATTCCCAGAATGGAGAGATGTTATTTAAAAACGAGGATAGTCTAAGAGAACCCATTTTACTTGACCAACGGAGCAGGCTGAAAATGCACACAGAAGGCTACTGCAGTCTAGTGAGGCGCTTCTACAGATGCTGACTTGATTGATCTATGCCAAATTACAGAAGTTTGGTCTTTCAGTCAGTATCCCTCAAATTCAAGTGATGATGATGTATCAGGTGACTTGTTTATATAATCAGGTTAATGAGTTGGATGGCAATATATAAGAACATGCAAGCTTGTGTATCTGTGGTAAATATGGGCTGTAGCATCTTTTCAGCAAGGTGATCTAATGCTGCCTTTTCTCCTTAATTTTGTCAAACCGCAGTCTGTGTTCTCAGACCGGGAACTTTGTTCATGCAAGTGCAAGAAAGTCTAGCATCCAGATGACTGGATGCTGTTACAGCATGGAAAACCTTGTAGTAAAATAGTTGTTCTACCAGCTTATAACATAACTAAATCTACTTGAAGTAACTTGGAAATGAAACTGCTAAGAAAGCAAGAAAGTAAGAGATTGTTCTTGAAGCTCCATATAGATGAATTATCTACAGTTCTCGACTATTTCTCAGTGCACTTGTGAAATGGAAGTAGTTGTGGTTAACAACCAGATCTTCAATTAGTAAATTATCTCTATGGAAAGGAATAATTAAGTTGCCTCTTGCTTTGCAGGTAAAGAAGAGATCTCCCCCAGGAGAAAAACTCCACTGACCCAAAGATGCCCTTAACATAGTTGGTTGGATACCAAGCCTGCATTAATGCCTTAAACTTTCTGTTGCTCTTCAAATGGCTTGTTCAAAGCCCTGTATTTTTTCTTCCTACTATACCGTTTAACAGTGTGCCTAATGCAATTTATACTCATCTTTGGTACTGTAAATTTTTGTCTGTTAACTTCAGGTGTGATGAAAATTTATGAAGTTTTTGTTTCATACTGTGAACTTTCCTGTTCATTTTACTCACTCTGTGGGAACACTGTATATGTCTTACAGGTCTTGGGTTGTCTGTTGCTGTGCTGTTCACTCCTGCTCTCTTTGACTGCACTTGAAAAAAATGTGTGCGATGAAACCGTATGAGGAGAGGAGAAACAGTGGTGCCACATGTTGATGGCATTTATTTTTTTAAATTGGTTGTATTGGGAAATTTGGTCTTAAATTTCTCATACCTGGAAATAAAACTAATCCTCTGCTTTATACAAAACGTTCTTGTGCCATGTTTAACTGTTATGATGTGCTTTTCTGTGGTGTTAATCAGACAATAGTTAGCCAGAGTTGAGCTGAGGAAACTTATATGATGTGGATAAACTGCAGTAAAATCATATGATATATAAAGTCAATCAAGTGATGAGATGAGCACACTTGCTGCCTCTATCAGGACCTCTCAGGTGGTTCTAAAATAGGACTAAGTCTGCGATCTAAAATTGCTGAAAGGTCTGCAGGAAAAATTGAATGCTTAGCCCAAGAGCTGCTTCTCCATGAACTTCCCATTGTCTGATACTAGGGACTCAGTAGCAGAGATAACATGACTAGTTTGAATAAATAGTAATTTTGATAGGAGATTAATTTACTCCCTGGCCTTTTCAGAGGATACATGTAGTAACAAGCGATTTGAATTGAACAGAAAACACAGCAGTTTTTTTATACTGACTTGACACTTGCACATGGAATTGCAGACCTGATAAAGCATGTGACAATGTAGGCCAGAGATGAAAGATTGCTGAGGCTCCTCAATGTCAGCTGAGTCCGTGGGCTTGGGAATGAGTCTAGTAAGCTATTTGCTAAGGAATAGCATTAAAGGATATAAATACTGCTGCATGCGCCGGAGTCTTCATGTATACTTTCTTACCTCCTTATATCATGTCCAGATAAATTGGTTATTCCTCGGTGTGTTTTATTGTTACACACAAGGATATAATGGATCGGGGGGGGGGTTTTCCCTTTTGGATAGCACTGTTAACCTGTTCAGTGGGATAGTACTCATTACTATATGGGAAATTCTGAGATCCTGACAAAATGCTGTAACTCATGACAAAAAACTGGACTGTGTGAATTGTAAAAGAAACAAGTATGCCCATTATTACCAATAAGCATAGCAACTGTTGGGACTGGAATAGTGGATTTTTTACATTGCCTACTATTGAGAGCTGTACTTTAACATGCAAGTTGTACACCATAATGCTGTATAGTCTGTGGCAAATAATTCTTAAGAAAATTGGAAACCAAATGATCTTGTAAAAAGCTTAGGTTGTTGCTGGGGTTTTTTAAAGTGTGTGGAGGATAATGTATGTTGACATCGTATGAGGAGGGGAGGAGAAATGCTTCAAGACATTGCTGACAATTTTGAATATGTAACAGTTTTTAAAATACATTGATCTGCCTGTCATATTTACCCTACAGCGAGACATCAAAAAAGAAAACACCTGGTGACAAACAATAGTATTACTATACTGGTATTACCACTTTCTTTAACAAGCTTTCTTTTTAGGTTCCAAGATATCATTCATTGTTGTAGAAGATACAGGAGAAGTAAAACAGGGTTCGTGTGGTATGTTTCACCATTGGTGAATTTAGTGTAAGGAGCAATTCAAAGCCTCGACAAACAAGCTATAGTTCAATTTTTGTTTAGGTGCTTTCCAGATAAAGAAATTTCCCTTTATCTCAATGGTTAATATTTTCTCTGAAACAGATACCAGGCAGTAGCATGACTGAAAAAGGTGAAAAAAATAATGTCTTGTTTCTGGTGTGCTGAATGTTGTGTGACCTACTGTCTGCATCGTGATTATGGAATGGTCTGCTCCATGTGTGCCAGGAATTAACACTGCTTCAGATTTTTTTTTTTTTGCATGACTACAGGAAATTATAAGTTCAGACGCTGGTGTTTAATGAACAATGCAGGTGTCAAAGGCTTTAACAGTTTCCTCTTGCTTCGTGACAGCAGAAGAGAATGCAAAATGTTGAAGTATATATGAAGGATGCTTGCTGGTGCTTGAAATAGATAGAAAGCCAGGGACTGCAGGGAAAACAGTCTGATCTCCCTATGTGCATTGATATTTTGGGGGAAGGTAAAAAGTGAGGAAGATTAAAGAAGCTGACTCCGTAGTCAAGTCTTAAGGACTTTAAGTCATAAACATGGGCAGCATGTAGAGGAAGTGTTTAGGTCAGGGTCATTTCAAATGCTTTTAACTTCTTTTGTTTGTGTTGTTTAGGAAAATCAAGTATCTTTGGCTGGGCTCCTCACAGGAAATTGTTCTGAAGAATTTATGGAAGTTTACTTTTCCTCTACTGGAAATCACAGAAGCATTTTACTCATGTGAAGGGCTTTCAGTTAGTTGTCAGAGGTGGGTGGCTGGTCCCTTGTTTCAAGAATCATGTGTTACAAACTGTCTGGGGCAAAAAAATGGTGGGTCTTTTTTTGTGTGTTTTGGTTTTATGGTGGTTTTTTCCTCCTTCGTCCTGTCAGGCATGATGGGGTTTAGCTACAGTGGAAAAGTTTTGTTACCCTAGAGGGGCAAAAATGCAAAAAGTCACCTAAAAAATGGAAGAATTTTTTTTTTTTTTTACAAAAAGCAGGATAAGAATGGCTGGGTCTCTGTTTAGTTAGTGGACACATAATTTGTCCAGTTGTGTGTTAAGTGACAGAGGCCAACTACTTGTCGCTGTGAGAGGGGGCCGTGTGCCTAGCTCCGGGCAGAGGCAAAAATGCAAAGCTGCCGGTAGAAGATGAACGGATGGACTAGGCGGAGCCGGAGCAGCTGCCGCTCGGCCCCTCCGCTGGCGCCTCCACAGCCAACGGCGCCCCGCCTTAAATGCCGCCCTCGCGCCTCTGCGCTGTCACGTGACGGGGGAGGCCCCCGCCGAGGCGGCGACCCATTGGCCGGCGCGGCGGCGGCTGGCGATTGGCCGGCGCGGAGTTGCCCTCCCCCCTCTCTCCCTCCCTCCCCACGTGATGGGGGCGAGTCACGCGATTTCCGGGAACCCGTCAGGAAGGGACATAAACAAAACAAACCCCGAAGCCGCATGGAGGGTCCGGGCCGGAGCGCGCGGGGCGGCGCCCCCTGCTGAGCCCCGGCCACCCGGTGAGTGCTGAGGGATGGCACGGCACGGCCTGTGGCGGCACCGGCCGGAGGCTGCGCCCCGGGGCGGCGGGAGGGCAGCGGTGGGGGAGCGGCCCCAGGCTCCCTGCCCCGCTGGAGGGGCGGCGGCGGGCGCGGGGTGTCCCGGCGGGGAGGGGACGGTGCGAGCGTGCGCGCGCCGGGCAGGGGGCTGCGGGTGTGGGAGGGGTGCGTCTGCCGGGCGCCGAGGGGGAGAGGACGGGGATGGTGCCCGGCGGACGGGAGGGGAGGGAAGCCGGAGCCCGCCGCTCCCCTCGCTCCGCCGGGGGGTGTGGCTGCCGGTGCTGCGGGAGGACCGCCGTGCGCGGGGGGGTGGCCGGCTCCCGGCGCTGAGGTCTCGGGCCCCGATGGCTGGGGGAGCAGCGCCGGTGTGGATTGAGGGCGCGGCGCGGGGGGCTGCGGAGGGGACGGGGCGCGGGCTTAGCAGGGAGTTGTCAGTGGCCCTTCCAGCCTCCGTCCCTCGGGAGCGGCCCGCGCCTTTACGAGGAAAGTGAGTCTGGCCGCGAGCGCCGAGGAAACGAAAGCGCCGTCCGGGCGGGGGAGCCCGGTTGTGCGGGGGACGGGGCGCGGAGGGGCTCGGCAGCTCCTGCGCTCCGTTGCTTTCTCAGGCTCGTAGTCGCCTTCTCCGCTTTCGACCAGTTCGGATGCTCGGGACGGCCCCGGGAGGGGTGACCCGGAGGGGTATGGGGTTTCTCTACCGGAGGCGTGCCGGTGTCCGGTGGGGCGGCTCCAGCCCACAGGGAAGGCTGCGGGGCTGGGGGAGGCGGAGAGGGGTCCCGGGCCGGCGGAGGGACTCTTCCCCGCTCCGGCACGGTGCTTTATGTAACTGACTGGGGCGGAGCGGGGGATATGGGGGTTCACCGGCCAACGGTGAGCGGCAGCCCTGGCGGCTTGGGAAGGGGCTTCCCCGGGCAGTGGGGGTGCGCTCCGGGGGAGGCCGCGGGGCGGTGGCTGCCTCCCGCGGGGCAGGGGAGCCCCCCGCGCCCATCACGCTACGCCGGGGCCGGGGGGGAGGCCGGCGCGGGCTCCCGGGACCCCCGCGGCGGGGAGACGCGGTCGGGCTGCCCCTGGGCGGGCCGGGCCGGTCCCCTCTGGAGCGGCGGAAGGGGGTTTGTTTACATGTCGCCTCACCCTAGCTTGAAAGGACCGCTGGGCTGGTGAGCGGCGTGGGTGGCGGCGAATAGCAGAGTGCGTGGTTGAGGAACGAGCCATTGAGCGGACGGGGAGGGCGGGGCGGGGAGGTGGTGGTCGGGGTAGGGTGCGCTCCGCGCTGGCTGGCGGGGCGGCCATGTTGGCTGGGAGGTGTGTTAGTGGGTCAGGGGCGGGGGCCGGGGCCGCCCGGGCTGGGGCAGAGCTGCCGCGGGGAGAGCGGGGGCTGCTCTGATGAGAATGGGAGCTGCCCCGGGGCGGGCGGGGGCTGGAGCGGTGCCCGCGGCCCCCCCTCCGGAGCGCTTCTCCTCAGGGCGTCTCTCGCTCCCGGGGTCGGGCTGCCAGGGCCCAGTCCGGGGAGGGGGCGGGCAGCGCCCGTGCGCAGGCGGTCCGGTTTCCCCCTCCCGGACGGGGACGGGGCGCCGTTCCGCCTCCTCTGTGAGGCAGTGCCCCCAGACTTTACTTACAAAATACCGATAACTTGCCCGAGCCACCTCAGGAGCCGCCCCCGGGGGTGCCTCCGGCTTTCAGCGTCTCCTCACACGGGTCTTCGACGCCTCTCCGGGTCTGGTTTAAGTTCAAGCAGGCTTTGAGTCGGGGGCAGCTTGCCGAAAGCCCCTCATGTCACCAAGGGCTAAAGCCCGAACTTTATTTCCTCTCCATCCTGAAGGGCTACAGCTCGGATGTTATTTTATATAACGATGCCCGGGGTATTACTGGTACGCCCTAATCTCGCCCCTCTGAGTTGGCAGTGGTTTAACGCAACCGTGCAGCATGGTGAGGCCAGCCCACGCTGTTTCTCAGGGCATCGCCTAACATAACTGATCGGATATCAACGATAATTTAATGACCAGATTTCACCGTGTCAGGCTCCAGTATAAAGCACGCTCTTTTTTTCAGGCTTCTTTGTGCAACAGGCAGTTTCAATCATTCAGCTACGTCAGCTGAAATGTTAACTTCTCATTTAAAGTAAGCATAGTCTTTATGTTGTTGCCGCTTGAGGGTAGCTCGTTGAAATCATGCAATGCATAACCTGCAAAACAGAATCAGATTCTGATATTATCCTTCAAATGCTATAAAACGTTTTAAAGATGGTGATAAAAGGTTGGTTAGCCTTTGGTCTCAGATAGCTTAACCAAGTGGCTTCTAAACATCCTTGGGGGTGGGGTGGTGTTATTATTACATACATGTTTTCATGGTAAGAATTATAGAGGGGCAAACACAGTTATTTTAGAAACTTGGTCAACTTTTAATGTTGGCAATGTAAATGAGAAGTCAGAATTTCTATAGGAATATATTTGGTGATTTTTTTAGCAGGAAAGGTTTCTGGTAGAAATATCAGTGCTCAGTGATAGCACTTTTTAGAGGCATTAATAACTCGGAGACTTCATATAGTGCTTTATAGCCAGTGGTTTACCTGAGCAAAGAAAGAATTGTTCTGTGTTTGATAGGAGCATTAACTGATAAGAGAAATCTGCAGCAGAGGCATCAAGCCACTAAACATCCTTGCCGTGTTTTTTTTTAAATGAGTGGCAAAAGAGCTTTTTGATGGACAAAGGTTTGAAGTCCCTTCAGTGTTAGGAGGAATTAACTGGGAATAAATAGAAGCTTCTGCCCGACTCATAGACTGGTAGTGTGGTATAAATAAGGGAACACACTGGTTTAGATTCCTGTGACTTGCATGTCCATGCTCTGTGGTTTGTGAAGCCAAATTAAATGACGTTTTAAAATAAAAGTTTGATAAGGGTATTTGCCACTTCATAAGATGTGCTTGAAAGTTGGCATTGGCTTGGAAGTCAAGCCAAAAGCTTTCTGAAAAGCATAGATTGCTATAGTAATTTCCGTTATTATTTTATTTTACAGTATGAAGAGTAGACTAGATTGTACCATTCCCTTCATCATAAGAGGGTTTTTTCTGGCAGCGATAGAATTAATTTTTTTTCTTACCCCGAAAGACTTTGCACTGTTGGAAAAAAAGTTGGAAGCAACCATCATGTAGGTATGTAGAATACTGCTGGAGAATGTAAGCTAAATCGTTGTCTAGTTTTGCTTTTGTTTTCTGTCTTTGCTCTGACTGCACTCTACTTCAGCAGAAATCTCTGGCTCAAAAAAAAATCTGAATGTTAGTTAATGAATGTTAGTTACTGCTAATTCTCTTGTGCAAGCAACTCTCCTAACTCTGCAGTGGTATTTTAATAAAGATTTATGCAATTTGTATTTTAACTATAAAATGTTTTTTAAATGAATGGTGTTAATATAGTTCTAATAAGTTTACCGTGCTGTAGATCCCACTCTTGGCACTGAAATAATAAAATCTGAGTCTCTGTTCCAGAATGTACAGAAAAGCTAGTGCTTCTAGTAGGAATGTATTATTCTGGGCATAGTTGTTATAAAATATGTAGATGCAATATGTTGTTTGTTGGTTTAAAAAAAAATCCCTTTTTTCTTCTGCCTCTTGCATTATGATCAGTTATTGGCATCTGCCTATTTGCTTACACAGCATGCTGAAGTGGAATACCCCCCCAAAGTTGGGTATCTGGTGTTGATGTGTAGGGGTATTAATTCACACGAAGAATGTCGTGCTGTATTCTTTTTGGTAATTCATCAACTCTTACCTGAGGTGTTGCATGTGTGATTGGAGACTAGAGCTTCTGTTTAGTGGTATCACTTCCGGATTCTGAAGTCTGTCTGCTCTGGGCAAGTAGGATTAGAAAAATAATACTGGGGCGGGGAAAGGGAAGGTCAGCAGAGGAAAGGGAACAAATAGTGAAGTAGCAGTTTCCCCTCTCCTGAAGGGAAGAGGCTTAAAAGAAGTGAAACAGCCTTTGCATCTTTCGTTCTTTCAAATGGCAATGTTCCATCAAACTTGGGACCTGAGTGTCTTAAGAAGCTGTTGTTTGCTCTCCAGGACAGAGAAAGCAAAGGGCATAATATCTTAGATGCTTATACTGGCATTTTAATAGAAATGCATCACTGAGAAGTAGAGGGATTTGGCTTCTTTGGATGAGCAGGTGAATAAGGCTGTGGTGGGTGGAAGCGGAGGAAGAGCTTTTACGAGAGTGTCTTTGCTCACCTGCTACAAAACAACAAACTAAAAAAAAAATTAGTTTCTTTGTGGTGGGGAAGAAAAATAAAATAATATTTTAAGTGTGGCTAATAATTGGGGAATCATGTAGAAAGAAGAGGAAAAAACAACCAAGAACATTATACTCGGAAATAAAACTAAGAAAAATACGTTCTGTGCTTGATGACCACACTGAGCAGAGTGTGTTCTGTAATAGGAAGCAAACTGTGGAAGGAAAAAAGTTTTAAGAGAAGCGTAGAACTTCTTACATCTTTAACTGTAGTATTTCATAAAATGTCCAGATAGAGCAAACACTGCATGCTACATAATTGTTCTTTTAAAATACGTGGCATAGTTTTTGCACGTTCTCTGAAATTCAGAGTTTGGCATTCTGAATGTTTTAGCCTGAGTTTGTAGGTTTAGTATCGACAGGCTCTCATGACGTGCAATTTTTTATCTTCATCAAAAATGTAACTTTGGCAAACTGTGCCATATGCTGCAAGGTTGCCATTATGAAAAGTGTAATTGTTCATGTAATGTATTATAACAGGCATTTAGCTGCTGTGATAAGCACTGTACAATCAACAAAATGGTATAGCGATGCTCTGTGTGCTTTTCAAATTGTACAAAATACACATCTGAATCGAGACGGAAATAGCAACTTTAGTTATAGCTACAGTACAAATGATTCATACAGGCGACTGAGGAAGACCTTCAGAGTTGTCAAGCTGAAAGCTGGCAGTTTATGTTTTTCTTTTATAGGGACTTCTTTGGAGACAACGTATCCTTGCAGAAGGGTGTTTTACTAGTCTAGGGAAGCAGCACATGCATGGTAACTGCCATGCGTCTCCTTAATGCTGCATGTTTTAAGTTTAGATCCTGCTCTCTGCCAATGTAAGTGCATCAGTAATATCATGTAATAAGCCTGCCATTAGATTGTTTGAAGTTCAGTCTTCCCGGGTGTCTTGGGCCCACTATTAAACTGTTCTAAATGCACATTTTCAAAAAGTAAATATAAATGCAGAGGATTTTTATTAGGATTTGTCATTAGATTAATGAATTATTAAGTCTGTAGAACAGTTTCTGGTTACTTATTGATGACTGATGGGGATTTTAACCAATGTATATGCATGCCTCCATCTGTACCCCAAAATCTTAAACGTTAGAGGAGCAAAGCAGTTCCCAAGACGTCTTGCCCTTCCTCACACCCAAGTGAATGAGCGAGCCTTCTCCCAGGAGCAGGGGCACAGCTCTGCACTGATGTTACTCAAGAATCTGCAGACACAGAACCAACTCAGGGACTGGTTCCTTAATCAGCTTAATCTGATTGAACTGCTGGCTGCTGCCAAAAGGAGTGGCGGCACCCTGCCCAGTGCCTTGGGCTGTGTATTCCACCTGCGGTTCAGTTGCTGTGAAACAACTACAAGATTTCACCTCTGTATCTCTGCTTTTTGGGAAGGGCTGGTGTAAGGCATTCATGAAAATTGTCCTGAAGTAGAAATTCCTGCCATGTTTATCTTCAGTAATTCTCATACTTCTATTCTTGAGCTCCACCACAGATCTTTCAGTTCATTCAAATCCATATTCATTACAGATAACGTAACAACTGTACTATTCTGTTCTAACTCAGTCTTGAGCTGAGAGTGCCACTAATGATGAATTCTGTAAAAAATGGGACTTCAGCTGTGGTCTGCATAGTTACTTTCCTTCACAGCAAGTTCAAATTTCACATCTGTGCTTCCATATGTGTCGTTGACTTCTACTATACATCTTAATTTACCAATTCATAAAAAAAATACTGGTAGTTAAGTGTGAACTTAACTGGGAGTTAAGACTGGGAGTCTTTTAATGAAGATCTTGATGATTCTGGGAAATTCAGAAGGCAGCTGGAGGTAGTTCTGCTGTGTTGGGAGCATGAAGCATGCCTAGATTGTGCAGCTCCCTGAGTCAGTGTCTGTCTTTTTATGGCCTAACCATGTTTCCTCCCTCCATAGAGCTACAAAGAAAAAATCTTATGTCGTAAAATACTTTAATAGATCCTCATGGGATTCAAATCACATTTAAATATTAATATTATAAAATGTCAAGAGTGAAATATAAAGAGAGTGAGAGGAACAATCAGATTAGCTGATATACTGCTCTGACCTGGAAGGACATACACTGACGTTCTTAAATGGTGCTATAAATTTATAGCTAAAAGATTACCCTAGTCTTTGAAATGGTAAAAGTATTTTGAATGTTTAATGTCTGTTTTGAGGATTTGTAAATGATCCAAAAGCTCCCTTGTCCTGATACTTGGAAGCATTGGTCAGTTGTTACTCAAATCAGTGTCAGTACAGATTAAGTTTCACCCCTCTTTCCTGGGTGTGTATGAAAGGCGGTGGAATGGCTTGAGGTGCATGTTCTAACAAAAGCATAACAAAGAATATCCAGTAAAGAAGCAGCAAACATCTCCGTTCTTTCCCCTTTACATCATGCAGTCTCCCACGTGAATGCAGATGGCGGTGGTGGTGTTCTGGTGTTGACGTCAAAGTATTAATCTGATGTTCTGTTGAAAAAGACATCGATCTCTGCCACTCCGTGTGGAAAGAAAGAAAGATGCTACTCAGGTGTAGATTCCTATTAAACACTATATCTTTCTTGCCTCTTTCATTGTGTATGAGGACATTGTGTTTTTTTTAAAGAACAGGCCCCTTCTCACAGATCAGGCCAGGCTGAAAAGTGAATTAGTAATTCGTGCCACTTTAACAGCATAGGCAGGACAAGTTCTGCTGCGATGTGGCCTTTGCTGGGTGAAGGGAGAGGGAGGCTGTTGAGGCACGTTGCCCTGGAACAGAAACAACTTTAAACATCACTTCAAGATAAGTAAATAGAGTTCCCTGGAAGTTTTAGAGCAAAGAGAATTTTCTCAGAAGGAACTGGCCCTTATTTGATACAAGACCCTACAAGGAATGGCTTGCTTTGGCAGTGGTAGCGCGGTTTTACTGAGAACTTGGGTATAACTGGACTTGTAATTGTTCTTTATATTCTAGCTGCTATTTGAAAAGCAGTACATTTTGATAAGTAAAGTCTTTTTTTGCGTAGTGTCTGTTTTTACCACACTCTGGTGGTATATATGCTGAATATAACAAAATAGCTGAAAGTAGGAATAATCATGGGGATGCTGTCATGTGCTCGTGGGAGGAGGGTTCTGAGCGTAGCTCTGCTGCAGGAGAACACTCTTACTTTACTATTTGTTTTCAAAACAAGAGAACAAACATAGCCTGAGCAGATTGCAGCAAAGTCTGACTTAGGAGCAATGAGTGAAGAATTCTGCTCAAAGAAACAAATATATTTTAACTGATAGTCTGAAACACTGTACAAGTATGATGATTCTGTTTTTTGATTATGCTCCTCTAATGCTGCTTTTTTGTTAAAGAGACTTTTTAAATATAAGAGTAGGGATCTTACAGGCAAGCAAGACAGTAAGAAAGCAGCATCCTTGAAGACCGTGTAATTACAGTAGATACTAAGGTTTGATACTATGGATTATTTTTTTATTGTTGTTTTTGGTATCACGTTCTTTTTTACTTCCTGTTACTTTGAGTCTTTTGTCATCGTTTTAGTGTAGATATAGTTACTGATAAGGTGCTTGCTTTTCTGCAGTTCAGTTTTTCCTTATGTTGTTAAAAAATGCAGGATTAAGCAGGATATGAGGCTTTAAAAAGTCTTTAGATGTACATCTGAAGTAGCAGAGGTTTTATAGAAACTACTAAACTGGTAAGATTACTAATAGATAAATTGGACCAATTTCAACATGTGCCTTACTTGAAATTAATAGAGAGGATATTTTGGCACAATTTGGCACTCTGAATTTGGCACAATTTTTAATTTGTTCTGTTGGGGAAGTCTGTCTCTTCCCTCCCTCTGCTGCGGGACAGTGAGCATGCTTGCTGTAATAATCCCTCTACCACTAGATGTTGCTATATGAGTGATTGATATAATCTTATCTGATGCTGGATGGATTAATCTCTTAAGAAGAGGAGGTGATATCACTGAAACACTACTACTGCCCTATCTGAAATTAGTATTTTGAGACATTTGCCTGAGACATTTTTAGAATTTATTGGCTCTGTTATATTAGTCATAAAGATTGTTTCTCCCTTGTATACCCAGCAGTATGCCAGTCATTCTTTCCAGTTAGGCAGGCCTTTCTTTTCACGTGTCTGTAGAACTTGTGGTCTTCGTAGTGGGGAGAAAAAGGCAACAAAATGTAACTCGGCCAAAAAGGTTTTTGCAGGAACTGTGTTCTGTAACAGCTGTGGCTTTCTTTCAGTGAAGGATGGCAGGGGAAGAAAATTGCTATACATTCCAGCAGGAGGAATAATCACTTTTCAGAGGAAATTTTTGTCTTTACTTCACTTGGGCTGTTTTTTAAGCACTACCTTTTTGGTGAAGGATTACTTACCTCCTTGGGGGTTTGCTGTGTTTATTCTACGCAGAAGTCTACAAATAGAAGAGCTCCATCAGGGTGAACTGAAGTTATCCTAAGGAAAAATTTCATTGCATGGATTGTGTAAACTCACTGAGACTGAGGTAAAGCTGGAAAGGAATCTACAAGTGAATAAAACAAGAAGTTTGGAATTGGATTTGGGGAATCTGGGCTTGGAAATGCCTCAGGTAAGTCTGTTATGATTTTATTTGCTTCCGTAAATAATTTTGCTTCCTTTTTTAAAAAAAAATGTTTAAGAGCAAATTTGACTGGCATTAGCAGGGAGAATTTATAAGAGATGAAATGGTGTATATTTGTAGGGTCCCAGTAGCGTCTATGGTGGAAGCTATATTGCTGCTTTTGGTACTGTATTTGTTCACGCAGCAGGATTCAGCAAAGTTGTTGTCTTGATGAGGGTGGATGCCTGGAGAGCAGCCTTTTATTACTGCAGTGATTCACACATCAGCACACTGAATGGCTTTCAGCAGTACAGTGTTTGTCTCTTCCCAGTCCTCAGGGCGAGTGTGTCTAGAAGAGAAATAGAGGTCTGGAATTAAATGTAGCAGAAAGCCTTGCTGCCCATGCCCTGCATGCCCAGTCATCCTGCATAATGTTTTTTTGCAAAGTTCCACTTCATTCTTGAGAGATATAACATTATTGATTTAGTTGTAATAAATTTTGCTTTTGTTACAATCTCAGGTGGAAGTTTTATGAGTCCTAATAGTTCTAAATAAAAACAGTCAACACTGCTTTAGTACAAAATGGTTTGTATTGGGATGAAGGCCATGCAAGTATATAGTGCCTATTGATACTCACAGATCTTGCCAGTACTCACTCTCCTCTTCTACAAATGCTAACATGTCCCTAAACTTGGCAGCCACGTGAGAATTTCAAACCAACAAAAAAGAATGAATGAGCAATGCTCTTGCAGCTATATGATGAATACAAATGTGTCCTTTGATTAAAGAGCTGCGTGTTGTCAGCTGCTCTTAAAGCATTCTGTCACTCTGACAAATGACGTGCTTATCTGCAGGTATAGGACTAGTTCAGAGACTTGGATGAAATGGCAATACTCTTTATGCTTTGTTGAAAAAAAGAATATGCCTTTTTATAGCATGCTTCAAATGTCAGTATCGATTTGTTGTAGCCCAGTGTGAGTGGAATGGACCCTCCTTTTGGGGATGCCTTTCGTAGCCATGTGTTTTCAGAGCAGACTCTGATGAGCACGGATCTCTTGGCAAGCAGTTCAGATCCAGACTTCATGTATGAACTGGTAGGTCATCTTTCTGTGTGTGTACATAACTTCCTCTCCTTGACTAATACCTTAGTTCATGTAGTAATAAAGGGGTATTTGTTCAAGAATGCTACAAGATTGTTCATTACTGCTAGATATGATTATGAGGAAAGGCTGAGAGACCTGGGTTTGTTCAGCCTGGAGAAGAGAAGGCTGAGGGGGGATCTTATTGATGCTTATAAATATCTAAAGGGTGGGTGTCAAGAGGATGCGGCCACAGTCTTTTCAGTGGTGCCCAACAACAGGACAAGGGGCAATGGGCACAAGTTGGAACACAGGAAGTTCCACCTGCATATGAGGAAAACCTTTACTGCGAGGGTGACAGAGCAGTGGAACAGGCTGCCCAGGGAGGCTGTGGAGTCTCTTTCACTGGAAATACTCAAAACCCACCTGGACACCTGCCTGTTCCCCCTGCTCAAGCAGCGGGGTTGGACGAGATGATCTCCAGAGGTCCTTTCCAACCCCTGCCATTCTGTGATTAGGGAAGAGCCTAACTGCTTGTCCAGCAGATGTGATGCTTCCTTAATAGATGCTTGTTAAAGCTGGCCATCTGGAGAGACTTGATATACAAGTCTCAGAGTTGTGTTGACATTATGTAACAGTGCTTGAGACTCTTCCTTACAATCTTTTCTGCAAGAGCAGCTGTGTGCTACTTCACCAAAGCTGTGAATGCAGGGGAAGCAAAATAAAAGTTGACTCATGAGCTACTTATACTAGCATTCTTTTTTTTTTCTCTGCATCACAGGAGAAAGGTAGCTCATAGTTGTTAATTGATCATGTTAGAATGAGGTTTTCCAGGGACTGGTAAACTTGAGCATATTCTGTTAAGCACATTGTGAAGTTTGACTTAGGTTATCACAGATGACAACATCTTGCCTGTGATGTCTTTGGTATTTTAAATGCATGGATACTGGTACTAGTCTAGTTCCTGGTGACCAGGTGAATTTGCAATAGCAGAAGAAGAATGCAGCAGCAGTTGACCTGTATCTTTAGCAATCTCTTCAGAGCTATCTGCTGCTGAAGCACAGAAGCTGAAGTTCATTCTGACCCTCAAAAGAAGCTTTTAGTTGGAAGTTGAAGTATCTCCATATATTATCACTTGCTTACTCTTCACTAGAATTAAGCTCACCATACTAGATTAAGTAGATTCATACTTTTTTGTATTAATTTTTAACTTGTTTTATTATGCACAGGACAGAGAAATGGACTATCAGCAAAGCTCCAGAGACAACTTACTGTCAATGGAGGACTGCAAAGACCTTGAGAACTTGGAGTCTTTTACGGACATCCTGGACAAAGAAGCTGCCCTCACCTCGAAGTGGGAGCAGTGGGACACCTACTGTGAAGACTTAACTAAGTACACTAAATTAACTAGCTGTGACATCTGGGGAACAAAAGAGGTGGATTACCTGGGCCTTGATGACTTTTCAAGCCCATACCAAGATGAAGAAGTGATAAGCAAAACACCGACACTGGCTCAGCTTAACAGTGAGGACTCCCAACCTGTTTCTGATTCACTCTATTACCCTGATTTACTCTTTGGTGTAAAACAAAACCCTCTAAATTCTTTGTTACCTAGCAAAAAAATTGCAACCAGAGCAGCAGCCCCAGTCTGTACCTCCAAGAATGTTCAGGCTGAGGCACCTTTGTTGGACTGTGTTCAGAAGGCAAGCAAACCTGCAGCTCAGCCTGCTTCCAGTACACAAATCAGGGTGAAGACCAATGTGTACAATAATGAAAAGGTGAACATTCACGTTGAATGTAAAGACTATGTTAAAAAGGCAAAAGTAAAGATCAATCCTTTACCACAGAGCAGACCTGTGCTGAACCAGACACATGCTGATGCAGCAAAGGAAAACACCTGCTACTGTGGTGCTGTAGCAAAGCGACAAGAAAGAAAAGGAATAGAGTCTCCTCATAGTCACAGTACGTCTCCTATTTTGCCTTTTAAAGAGACTCAAGAACTGCTCCTCGGTCCACCCCAGGAAACCCCAGGGCTTATTGTGGGGGAGAGCAGTCTTTCTGCCAGCACATCAGTGTCAGATTCTTCGCAGAAGAAAGAAGAGCACAACTATTCTCTTTTTGTAACAGACAGTTTGGGTGAACAGTCAGCCAAAGGAGACCCTGAGGAAGACGAGGATGATGAGGATGATATTGAAGATGAGGACCATGATGAAGGATTCGGCAGTGAGCACGAGCTGTCTGAAAATGATGATGAGGAGGAAGATTACGAGGATGATAAAGATGACGACATCAGCGATACTTTCTCAGAACCAGGTATCACCAATGTTGGGCTTTGTTGACGTGGAGGTTAATGGATTTGTCTGCCAAGTGGGAAAGAATGCTTTTCAATGTTTTGTAGTTACAGATGAGCAACACTGGCCTTAAATTATGAACTTTCATCCCAGATTTTGTAAGTGCTTTGAAAATGAAAACTATGCAAGGTGTCTATTGCCCTGTTTCAAGAAAAACTGCATAAACTGTGGTCATGCAACAAAAATAATAGTAGAAAATACAGGAAACTTAGCTTGTAGCGTAAGGTCATAGAGCAACTGCCCACAATTGTTGTCGTCTTTTTTTTTTTTTTTTTTTTTGTCGCTTGATGATAGGGTGTGTAGAGCCTTCTAGTGCTTCGAAAGGTTGCTGCTTTAATTTATCCAGAGTTGTATGTCTTGATAGCTGGTATAAAATCATAGCCTGAGTGAAATAATTTCATCATTGTTGAAGTGCTACAGTAGGTACAGTTTTCCACAGAATCCAAAAAACACCTACCACTGAAACTAATAGAACTGTTTCTTGGTGGTTTTCAGCAGTAACACTTAGTGGGTCTTCAAAGGATACTGAATTCCTCTCTTCTGCATGTAGAAATGGAGCCTTAACAACAGAAATAAGAACTAACCTTCACCTGGAAGGTAACAAAGCGGTAATGTTGTATAAAAATAAAATATGAAGCGAAGGGGACAGGACTGTAACCAACTGTTACTTTCATTGTAGAAAGTATTAAAATATTCACATTTCATAAATGCTTTGGAGTAGAGTATAAGAATTGAGGTATTCATACATTTGGCAATATGTAACTTCAGGGGGGAAAGCAGCTGATATTTTGCCTTTTTAAAAACAGCAGCTTCCCTAAAGCTTGTCAGTGTTTGTCATAATGAACTCTCAGGTTAAATTATTTTCTAAGTAGATTTCCTGAGTTGGCACTAAACTTGTTAAGCATTGTACCCTTTATGTTACTTTTACATGTGCATAACAAATTTTAATTAGCATTTTAAAACCTCTTCCTCTCTTCTTCTGAATTGAACTCCCTAGCTATTAGAGCTCTGCAGTGATTGCTGTACTGCACAGTGCTTTGCAGCCCACAGAGGCATGTCGCATAGAAAGCCTGGTAACCCTGCAAAAGAGGTGTGGTATTAAAATGCTGGGATTTCAGTTGGTGGAATTACATAAACTATTTGCCATTTGTTCAAATTTTACTGACAAGCAATAGTGCTCACCTAAATACAACTACTTCATGCAGTACAGTAGCTGAGGAACTTGGCTTATACAAGTTTGCTAGAACTTCTACATGAATGAAGCCATTCACTTTCTGAATGCTGATAATAAGTTTCACCGTATGTTTTGGTTATATTAGAAGGCAGTGTCTCCAGGTATCTTAATTATGCCACTCTTGTACTTTGTATTGCGTTTTTACCTTTGGAGTAAATGCTATGGATAAAGTTTGTAAAACTAGGCGTGGCACAGGAAGATTTAACCTTCCGTAGTACTAAAACCAAAATCTGTTGATAAATTTAGAGTGAAGATGTAATTTACTGAAAGGACAGAAACTTATTAGTTATTGCTGACCCTGTGATGTATTTTATACACAGTTTGCTTTTGTTTACTCCTCATGTAGGTTTTTGGAGTGCATGAAATGCTTTCTTAAAGTGTTAGTGTTGTCTGAGGAAATACTTAGATATAATGAACTTCAGGAACTTGGAGAAATAACTAAAAATGCAATTGGCTGTCAGGAATTTTGGGCAACAATGTTATTATTATCACCATGATACAGATTTAGGAATTTTGGTCACCTGCAAAGGTAATTTATTATGGGAATTATCAGCCCAGGCCTTCTCTAGCACTTGAAACTTTTTTTGCCATTACTAGTATATTTTACCTATCTCATTTAATAGAAATATTTGTAAATGACTGCTTCTCCCAGCAAGTAGTCATGCGATTCCAGAAATGGGAGACGCAACAACTGGTTGGGTTTTTAGTAGCACTGGAGAAGAAAGAGATGAAAGGAAAAAGTGCTTGTAGAGACATAGAGATTGTTTAGAGAAGTTGCACTGCACCTATGCTGAGCACTCGGACCGTCAACTGGGAGAAGTTGTCTCATAAATGGTTTAACAGTACGATTAAATGATAAAGAGAAGGGTTTTTCTGATTTTTATTTTGGGTGGGGCTATTTTTGCTTTTAATCTGGTAAAATGCAGAAGTCATGTCTATCCTGTTCTGTTTTACTTAATTTAACCCTGGTGAACTTAAACCTAAAACCATAGTAAGGGATGTGAACAGAGATTTTCTAGGAGGGACTTGCAAAGTGCTTGAAAGGTAAAAACAAGAACCCTTTCAGATTTCTTAGAAACCCACCAAAGAAAATGACACTGCTATATGATCTTTGCTAAGAGGAGAATTCAAGGAAGATGAATACAGAGCGGAAAAGCTAAACAGATTTGTTGCACTCCTGTATGTTACAGACTAGGTTAGAACATTGTGCACTAGATTATTCTAGGTAACTTTAAAATGATAGCAGGTCAACATTAGAGTTGCAAGGCAGGATGCATTAAGTCAACATAATTTAAGTTGCTAACTTAATTATAGTTCCAATAAGCAAACAGGAAGTCTTGATTTTTTAACCTTGTCATTTGTACACATCAGGTCTTAAAGAGATTTGTTTTCATTATTTGGCATAATTCTGTGTTAATCATGCAGACGGGCTAAATTTATACAAATATATATCTATAATGATTTAGGTAGCTTTACATGTTTTTTCAAGTGGAAAGTAAGTGGATTTTTTAAAAGTATTTTGATACTTATGTCAAACAGCATTTCAGTAAAATGGAAGTACAGTTAAAAATAGTGACGGTATTTGAAAGTGTATTTAAATTGTCATAATCATTTTGGCTATACAAGAAAAGGTTTTATAAAGAATGTTTTATTGTTTGATTTGCCTTTAAAACAGTCTTTTAATAAACTAGCGAACCAAATGAGTTGATGAAATTATTAGAAACAGAACTTCAGAACTGATTTCATCCTTCTGCACACCTAACTTTTATTCATACTTTGGGTTATGAGATGAGAGTCAGACCACAGCAAGAAAGTTTGTTTTTCTTCTTTCAACTGGTTTTTCAAGTGCAAACAGACTAATTGAATGGGCTGTTTTAAAAAGAAGAAAGTGTTCTTTGTGCTACTGTTAAAAGATGAAGCAGAGCTCAAGCATACAGGGTCAAGGCTTGTAAAGCTTATAGTCCCTTCAGCGGCTGGCTTTTCTTTAAGCTTCCTCAGTATATGTGATGTTTTTAAATGCATCCTTTTTAAATTAAATTTAAACTATTATATAGCATTTTATTACAAAAGGCAATGCAGTGCTTTGGGTTTTTTTAACCATAGTATAGGTTGTCTTTTTTTCTAAAGCATACCTAGGATTTTAAAAACTGTGGTTTGTGCCTACATAATTATGGTATAAATATTTATGCAATGTGGGTAGTGGCATTACAGTTTCCATGTACTTCATGACCAATTCATCATATCAAGGTCATCATTATATACCTCTAAAATATTGTGTAGCTTTACTGTGGATCACTTCTCTTCGTCCCACTAAAGAGGTGAGGAAGAGATTGAACCTCTTGTGTCCAGACCCCTTCAATTTAGATGGTCTTTTCAATTTAGATGGTCTTTAGATGGTCATTGTCCTGTTAACAGAGCCCCCTTCCTCTAGTCTAATAGAGATGGGCGGTTTGATTTATTTCCCAAAGGTATTCAAACTCAAGGAAGAGCAGGTGCTGGACTCAATGATCCTAATGGGTCCCTTCCAACTCAGAATAGTCTATGAATAATTTTGCTTTCTTTATTAGTGTTTTGCTAATCCATCTTTATTATCTACTTCTCTTCCCATGCTTTTTGATTAGAGATTAATTAAAATGTGGAGGTGAGTTAGGATTATGTTCCTGCAAATTCATGGAGAAAACTACGGATGGAAGAACACTCTCCAACAGCTGTTGTCTCTACTCTGCTGTGGTGGGACTGAGGGGGAGAAGACCAATAGAGCTTAAGGGGTCAGAGAACTTAAAGGGGCTTTCAATGCATAAATAATTTGTCTCTTTTAAACTAATGAAGTGCCATCCCTGGCTCAATGTCTATCCCTGGATTTAAGGCAAGTACCCAGTAGCAGTTGATGCTGAAACCCAAGTCTATTAGATAATGTAAAAGAGGCCTTGTCTGTGGTTTTGCTCTTAACTTGAATACTCAGTCCACCATTAAAGGGCTAGAAACAGTTTTGTCAGCTTTGCATAAACAATGCAATGCATCCTTTTAGGGTATGAAAATGATTCTGTGGAGGATTTAAAAGAAATTACTGCAATATCCTCTCGGAAAAGAAGCAAGCGAAGATATTTCTGGGAGTACAGCGAGCAACTAACGCCATCGCAACAAGAAAGAATGCTGAGGCCATCCGAGTGGAATCGAGATACCTTGCCAAGTAACATGTATCAGAAGAATGGTCTCCATCATGGTAAGAAGAGATTCCTAGTTACAAGTGAACGTCTTTCCTTCTGACACCTTCAGTAGCCAAACTCCCATAATTGGAAGTGATGAGAAGTTGTGTTTTGGCCATGAAAATATATGATTAAAACACTGCAAGTCTGTTGCTCAATTAGCAGAGTTCTGCACAGTGTCCAAGGAAGGCACAGTGAACATACAGTAGTAACTTTCAGTGTGGTTTCTTCCAGAGGAAGGTGGATGAATTGAGACTTGTAGCTTCCAAGGGCTTTCTGTGGAAACCCCAAGAGTTCAAAATTTTCTCAGTGCAATACTGTAAACATATTGGATGGGTCGCTTGACTGATACTTGCTCCTTGTAGCTGTTAGTTTGTCTTGCTTGTGTTAGAAGGAAGCTGGAAGTGATCTGAGAGGCAAAATTCACGCTAATTGCAGTATGAGGTAAAGGACAAGCAATAAGGCATAACTGTTTCTTTTTGCTCCTCCCTTCTTGTTTCTCCCACCTATGTGAGTGCAGCACAGTAAAGCAGTTACTTTTCTCTGAATAAACTGTTTCTTTAAAATACCCATTTAGAAACTTAAACCAATTGGTCTAATAACTGTGTTTTATGCACGTAACTTTTTGACAAGCAATGTGCTGTACCACGCGCATTACTAAATCACCCAGAACAAACCACTCTTAGGAGTAATGTTTGTTTGTCACAGGACCTCTTTGGTAGGCTGCTCCGTTTGATTTTAGCTTTGAAAGAGAAAATGAAATCAACTTCCCTGGTTGTAATGTTAACATTCCCTTATAGTTGAAAATTATTGTCTTTACCAAGGCACTTTACCTCTGTTAAACCAAAACATTTTGTTGTTGTTGTTGTTACTTATAGATTTATTCAGGAAGGAAACTTTTTTTTCATCTTCTTAGTTTGTATATGCTTATTTATCTTGTAGTGAAATACTAGTACTTAAAGTCCCCATTACTGCTCCTTCTTATGAAGGCTTATATCTATACTTGTTATTAAAGAACAAATAACCAAGCATGCCTTGAGGACTCAGTCCCACCAGACACTTGGAGGAACAAGTGAATTTTAAGTCAGGTGCGTATGCAAGGGATTTGTAGGATCAAACACTATTTAATATCCAGAAGCTACAGAATATAACACATACAAGATTTTTTTTCCACATACAGATGTGTACC
The DNA here is from genome assembly GCF_963921805.1 of Phalacrocorax carbo. Taxonomy (NCBI): domain Eukaryota; kingdom Metazoa; phylum Chordata; class Aves; order Suliformes; family Phalacrocoracidae; genus Phalacrocorax; species Phalacrocorax carbo. The sequence continues at coordinate 11,838,516 of NC_087520.1, read as the reverse complement.
AAGCCATCTACTACCTCAGATAAATCATGCTAAATTATCAGCTCTCTAATAAATATTAACATTTTCATGCAAGTGGCTGTAACAACCAGCATTTGTGATAGAAATTTGGAAAAAGACAGAGAGCAGTGGCAGAGAAACTTAAGGAATAAAGATTTTGTCTTGCATATGTGTATTTCCTCAGGAAAACCAGGCCTTAAATAGCTTGGCTTTTTAAAAGGGGTTGCTGGCCTTTATGTGGATCATTTAAGCTCAGTATCACTGAAGATCATTTTAGTACCAAGCCTCGATACTCCTTCTTAATATAGAACTTTAGCAATAAGATTCAACTTGAGTGTGCAAGAGGGATATATTGGCTGAACACATGAGTTAGCAAGTTACAGTTGGGGCAAAACAACTGGGTTTGAACTTGTGACATACGTTTTTCAGCACAGCTGTGTGTATACTGTCTGTCTCATCCAGGAGCCTGGCCAGCAGTATTTGCTCTTGTCGGATCCGGATATAATATGAATTGTACAAAACAGTTTGTCTGGAAATCCTCATTCTATTGCAAAAGGCCATAGGGATCACGTGATTCCAGTCCATTCTCTTGTAATGAACAAAGGAACTCAAACTGCACCCCAAAAAAAGTACCTTATATAGAAGTATATATATTTTTACTTTATATAGGTAAAGTAAAAATTTACTTTATGTATATATTAGTATATATATTCATACTTTACAAAAAATACTACTTATTTAAGAATCTCGTAGGTTTGTGTATGTATTGTGTCACTTCCCAACCCAATTTTCTGCATATTTAAAACAGGAAAATATGCAGCAAAGAAGTCACGGAGGACTGATGTAGAAGACCTGACTCCCAACCCCAGAAAACTTCTACAGATTGGTAATGAACTGAGGAAGCTGAATAAGGTGATCAGTGACCTGACGCCAGTCAGTGAACTTCCCTTAACTGCCAGACCAAGATCAAGAAAAGAAAAGAACAAGCTGGCTTCCAGGTATATATTAGATAATGCTACACACGGATGAGTAGATTTGGATTACTATAGCTGTACGATTAAGATCTAACTAATTTTTTGCCTCAAGAGATCCTGCTTCTGCAATGGGCTAATTACCAGTTTATCAAAAAGAAGGGCAACTGGCACTTCAGAGATGTAGTTTGCCTGTTCCCTAGATAACAATGTATTTCAACTGGAAGCTGGCTTACTTAGCTGCAGGGCAAATGATACAGTGATACAGTGTGAAACGTAAGCAAATACAGGTAGCACAGTGCTTTCAGAAAAGGTGAGTGAGTAGATAGCTGATATTGTACATCAGAGCTCTGGGAGTATTGGTTGATAAGTTCGTGTGGCAAACAAACAGATGGCATTAGTATTCTGGAATTTTTGTTAGTGTTCTAATTCTTCCCCTCTTCTTACTATAGGGCTTGTAGACTAAAAAAGAAAGCCCAGTATGAAGCCAATAAAGTAAAACTCTGGGGTCTCAACACGGAATATGGTAAATACAACTCTTCGCATCTTAATTTTTCTTTTGTTCAGACAAGTCTGTGTTTTGCACCATCATGTAACTTTGAGTCATACCTGGCAGTTTATAGAGAAAACAGGGTTGGTACAAACCCAACAATTTTGTTGGTACTAGAACGGCCCACTCCATAAAGCATACGTAAAATGGGTTGCCTGCAGTGTTGAGCTACTTTACAGATGTAAATTATGTAAACGTATGCATGTAATATAAACATTTTTGAAAATATGTTTACAGATATAAACTTAATTTTACAGTAAGTGTGATGTGACACCTTTGACACTTACAGATAACAGTGTGTGGACAACTGTGGATCTCTCTTGCTCCGGGGGAACGTGCTAGAAGTCTAATCCAAATTTTTTCCTTTGCAGATAATTTACTGTTTGTTATCAACTCCATTAAACAAGAAATAGTTAATCGGGTGCAGGTACCTAAAGATGATAGAGGAGCGAACATGGAACAAAAGTTGAACGTACTTATTAAAGACACTCTTGGTAAGCTGTAAACTTAATGTATGTGCATGTATGTGAAGAGACATATAATCTACGATACGTTAGATTGCAAACCATTTCTGGAAAAGAACAAGTGCTTCCTAATTTCAGTTGTCTAGGCCTTTTGGTTGGTTACTAACCAAAGTGTCCATTGGCTTTGTATTATAGGAACATACAAATACATGAATAGTAACCTTACAGCACGTTTTCTTACCCTCTGTTTTTAGGACTACCTGTAGCTGGACAGACATCAGAATTTGTGAATCAAGTTTTAGAGAAGACTGCGGAAGGAGACCCCACCGGTGGCCTTGTAGGGCTACGAATACCAATGTCAAAAGTTTAAGACATGACTTCAGCTGTTCTCATCAGTCAGATTCTACCTGTGTTGTCAAGTACTTCATTGTAAATTGCATTCTGGTCTGCATGTCAGTTTAGCATTATGTAAACACTTACTGTTAGGTTCCATTGTTTTTAAATAACAATGTAGTAAAACAAATCAAAGCATGATATAAAATGCTTAATAGCATTTTTGGAGCATAAACCAGATTGTTTCAAAGCTGCTTTAAGCTTAAATACAGAGATGAGGATTCTTCTTAGAATTAAGTTGTCTAGGACCAGAATATATCACTTTTGTTTTAGAAGCAAAAACATGTTTTTGCTAGTAAAAATTTTTAGCATATGCCAGACATTGTGACAGGTTTATGCTCCAAGTAAAATAAGAGGAAGCGTTTTTTTGGTAAAGCTATCAATGTAGGGAGTTTTTTGTTCTTTTTTTAAAAAAATAATTGGATTTTTTTTTGTTCTTAAAAAACAGTAAGCTTTCTTTGCAGTCATTAACTTGTACATAGCACACATGGCATTAGAGCTAGTGTGCCATATAAGACTTTACTTTTCTGAGCTTAATATAGTATTTAAATGTCTGTGCAAGCAAGAGAAAAAAAAGTATATTCTTTGTGCCTTGTATTCTGGGGGGAGAGCTATCAGTATAAGCTGGTAAAGTTTTGTATGATGAAAACCCTGAGGGGAAAAACCAAGATGTATAGATGGTAAGATTATAGGTTTTAATGTATTTGTTCCAGCTCTTAAAATTTTTGAATGTATATAGGAATATGTTGAAAATGTAGATATATGCCACAGAGTCTATGTATTGTATAAAAGATGGCTCTAGAAACAATTTCGGTACTTTGGCCGGAAGAAAACAAATACTTGCACATTAATGCGATTGTTTATTTTTGTACCAAAGACAAATGCAACTGATATGGCGAACTGCCAGTCTAAGTAAAGTTTTGCACAGCTTATATGATACTGTACTGAATGTAAAAACAAATGAAAAAAAAGAAAAAAATTAAAGGTCAGGGTTAGGGATCTTACTGAACTGTGAATTTTTTTGTTTGGGTCCAATTATCTACAGAAGGAGCATTCATACATAACAATATTATTTTGCTGTTCTTGTAGTTCGCTTCCATGGTAGATAAGTTGGTGGCCATCTCGGAGTCTTTAAATCTTTTTTCTCTGCACTTACTGTAGGAGATTTTAATATATTTGGATTTTAGTAAGCTATTGGTAAAATAGTTTTCAACTTTGAGAATTTAAAAAAAAATTTAGTTTGTTGTAGTATACTTCCACCAAACAACCAAAATAAAATTATTTTTATTGTAATGTGTATATATGTAAAGAGAGAAAAAGAGCTACAAATATCTAATTCCTTAGTTGCCACTTTTCCAGTTGATGTATTATTATGCATGTGATGTTTCCAAGGATCAACACAGGCTTCAAACAAAACAAACAAAAAAAATTTATAGACTTTTATATTTTTGTACAGGTATTTCAAAACTAGCTTCCTCAAACTTATACGTGACTTATTCTTGTTAATTCAGTAGTTTCTATGATTGAGGAATATTAACACAGTTCTTATTTGCTCTTCTGCTAATAAGAGTTGGCTTTGTAGTCAGTGTTAACGTACAGATTAAAAGCTTTAGCCTTTGATGAGAAAGTCCTTTATCTCAAGGCAAGATCATTCTCTGGTTTCATGGACCCCCCCACCCTTTTCCTCCCTGTTCTTTCTCTCCCTATTTAAAGATGACAAAACACTGTTTACTGAAAATAGAAATACCAAATATTTTCAAATGTAGCTGCTGGAAAAAAAAATGCAAAAGTCCATGAAGGCTTTCTCCCCGCTCCCTTTGGGGAATTTCTCCACTTCATTTCTAGTTTGTCTAAGTTTGTTTGTACTGTGATTCCTTTTTGTTTATAAGTAGATTATTTTTATATCCAAGCTTGTACTATAAAAAAAAGTCTGAATCAGTAGCAGTGCAGTAAGAGTGGACGACGAAGGTGACAGTCCTGCCACATACTTGTGAATGTGCACACAGCTTACTTTGTATCTAAATATTTTGGAAGACTCAAAAGGGAGGAGGAGGCCAAAATACCACTACTGAGCTGTACAGAAAGTCTTTCCTACAAGAGACTGAACAAATACCCAGGGCAATTTAGGCAAAACTTTGTAAATCCACTTAAGACTTGCAAAATCTGAGAGGAATGTGGGTGTTTTTGTTTCAGGTGTGTTTTTGTTCTTGTTGTTAGGGTGAGGTGAGAGTTGGCTGCTGCTTTACACAGTGGGTCAGATGTATTCCTATTGTAATTATTGCTGATGTTGCAGTTATTCCAGAGATGCATAAGGCCCATAAAACCCCGACAAAGAATGTCTCTTGTGAAGTTAAGGCCATGGCTGTACCAAGATTTGAATACTGTTGTTCCTTTCTGATGAATGGTGTTAATGCACTGCTCAGATACAAAAGGTCCTTATGCTATATCCAAACTGTGTGGACAAGGCAGCGTTTCTAAACGCTAAGAGAGCAGTTTTGCAATCAGGTAAAAACTTCTGTGACAAATTAAACTGACAAGGTATTAAAAAGCCCCTTTTTACTGCTCAGAAATACTGGGCAAATATAACTTTATAGCTTTTTATTTTTGTCTGAAAACCAGAATATGATTTTGGTCTCGCATTTCAAAGTAGACTTTGAATCTTTAGTGAATTCCATACCCTTGCATTTCAGTGTTTTCTATGTATTATTTTAAGTTAAAGCTTTTAAATAGTTGAGCTTTTTAATGTTGACACTTTATTTTGTACCTATTTATATGTATGTATACTTAGAAAAGCACTTTGTTTAAAAAAAAAAAAAAAAGAAAAGGAAAAAAAAAAAGAAACTGCGTTTTATATGATTCCTGCCACTTGCTGCTAACTCTGGGCTGGTCAGAATGCTGCAGCGATACTTGATATAAATAAAACCTGGCAGTAAAATGTAGAGTAAAGATAAGACCTTTGCTGGTTTAACTTTATCATAAAAGTGACATAGGCAAGCTGTGCAGCTTTACATTTTAACCAGGGGACTCTGTGGCATTTAAACCGTCTAGAAATGGTTGTACTTTAATGCCAGTAACAATCTGCTTCCTCTAGTGTCATTAAAATATATACATTTAGTGTATACTTATCACAAACAAAAATCTTATAAGGGTATAAAAACCAACAAATGTACTCGTTCTGTTTTTTGGCAATTGTGGCATGCATTTTGGATGATCTTTAGAGAAGACAATTTTCTAAAGATTTTCAGTGTTCATACATGGTATGTGGATCTTAACGAAGTCCTGGATTTCTTTTTGTTTGTTTTTGAGTGTAGGCATTGTGAATATTCACTTTTAATCCTATGTCCAAAAACAATTACACATTTTTTATTTAATACAAACAAAAGTTCTTCCTTTTTCTGATACACTGGATTCTCTAGAATTTGTTTCCATATTAAAAGCATGCTGTCATAACTGCTCTTGTTGAGATCTCATCAGTCTGAACTTAGGTGCCACACTTTGAATTGATGGACTGCTTGTTCTACTGTACCATGTATGATTCGCGTACTTTCCTACTTCCTTCATGACAGATGATGATGTGGCTTTATATTGTGCCTTACTCGTACACCTAGAACTAAATGTGTTTCATTCCCTCTGAACTCTTCAAACCTAACTCTTCTGAAACTGAATCGGAACTGATAAAAGCATCCTGAAGACAGTCTGGATAGATCTGATTTCAGTAGTCCTTTTGTATTTATATGGAAGACCTGGTTTTGAATGGCATTGCAAAATGTGGGGGTGCTCATGGAGGGTGTTTTTTTAGCCCTAAGCCCCTTTTGCTAACGCTTCCTTTTATGGTTTATTGAACACATTTACTGATACTTGGTGAGTACGTTTTTTGGATGAGAGACACTTGCTAGTAAGGCTATGTTTATGTGTGGATGGGCTGGATTTTTTTATCATACCAATTGAAATCATTGTGATTTAATGAAGTTGCATTTCTGTAAAGCTAATGTGAGAGTCAGGCTCAGCTGTCTTCAGCTCCTAATTTTATATAGACTTTTTTCCATACTAAGAGGGCCAGGAAAATGTTTGGGTTTGGGTTGGGTTGGGTTTTTTGGGCTGGATTTTTTTCTTTTTTAAACACCAACCAAACAAAAAAAAAAAAGGATGAAGGGTCTTTTAACTAACCTAAAAGTAACTAGACACTTCTGAAATACAGTGGTGTCAGTTTTGATTTTATTTTAAAAAGATCCCACATAATATTTATCTGATATTTGCCTTCATTAATAAAAGTTAGCTTGACAAAATATAAAGACTGGATGTGCTTTTTCTTTTCCATAAATCATTTAAACATAGCTATTTTTTTTAAAGCTCTAAAAGGCTTTTTCAGGAGAATTTCAAAGGGTTGTATACAAGTTGCCTTCAGCAGAAATAGCAAATGCAGTTCTGTTCCTCAAACGTGCTTGCTAGTCTTCCTGAAATTCTGTTGAGGCGTAACCCAGTTATGTACCGTGAATGTTAGGATCTGTATTTGGCCTTGAGACCTGAATTTCAAGAATGCATCTAATAATGATTTTATTTTCTTCTTCAGTTAGAGGCTTCAGTTGGAATTGTCTAGTTAAGTGTGCTGCTAGATGTGGGCTTGGCTTATTGACACAGCCTTGCACACAGCTGAGGTTTATTTTGTTTACCCCAGGGATCATGTGAAGTACATTTCAAACAGTTACTGCTTCAGTGACTGATTCTTCTTGTAACTGTATTAAGGGCATTAGTATGTTGAGAAAACACCACTCTTGAATATCTCCCAATATAAATTGGGATTCTTAAATGTCATTAATGAAAGATGGCACTTTTAGGTTATATCTTCTTTGCAGCATACAAAAATGTCTCTATCTTTCTACAACTTACGTTTCACAATATGCCATGTTTTTCCCCCAATGCTTCATGATAAGAAGGTGTGTGTGCACGCACTGAATTATAATCCTCTGCCTCTTAGACATTCATGAACTTCCACGAGAGCAAATACTGACTATGCATTTATTGTCTTTCTAATGAGTGGGGGAGCTAAAAGTGGAGCCAGAGCTATTTTAAGCCAGACTTTTTTTTCATTAGAAAAAAAAACTCCAAACTACTTTTTAGATGACATCAGTGTTCAGAGTTTCTCTTAAGAATATTTTGTAGTCAGGTATCTGTGCAAGTCAAATTTGGGTGAGTTAAATACCCGCTGTAAGAAAAACGGCATTGAATTTGGTATTGGCAAAAGCACGCTCTGCCCTATCAATACCTTCTGATTAAGAAACAGAACCTAGTAGTAGCACTTAATTTTACTAATTTCTGTTATAATGATGGATATTCATATATATTCTTATATCACTGTCCTCCCAGAATAACGTATCCAGGTAAAACTTTGCTCAGTATTTGTGGTTGGGTGAACTCTTAATGCTGATGGCACATGCAGATGTAGGTGGTTGACAGGAAAAAAAAGAAAAAGCATTTTAAGCAAAACACGGCATCCTGTTCTGCCTATGCTTGGGGTCATGATTGTAATGCTGTCCTTGATATTCTATAATCAACTTCCAACTGGAGCTCAGAAAAAACTTACTGAAAGTCTTGTCTCTGTTAGAAAATAAATTTACCTTGTTAAAAGCATGATCTGTTAAGAGTTGCAATGTTTAATGTTGGTTAATAGTTGTGCAGTTTTTATTTTTTTGAAAAGAGGCACAATTAAACTATTTACTTTGTTTACTGTCACCCTTGATCCCTAGCACTTCTATTCAGATACAAATTCATCAATGTATGCAACATCCTTTGTAATTTAAAATAAAAATTGTGGAGGAAATACCGTCTCAAATCATTGTATGTGTGGAGTGGTAGCGAATGGCATGTGTTCCTTTGCAGTGAGTGTGCTCAGTCTCCTGGTATTGCCAGCTACTTTCCTTCAGAAGGGATCAGGGCGAGGTAAGGAGGTAACTCCTTTTCCCCCGTGGGCAGTGCTCACGCAAACAGCTGCCTGGTAAGGCTGCTGGGTCTGCCTGGTGGGACCATCAGAAGCAGCTGGACTGCCCCCCACCAGGTCCTTTGGTTTTCTGCAATGGCGGTGAAAATCTCTCCAATACCAGCTCACTTTGTCCAAACCTGGTTTGTCACACAGCACGGTCTGAGGGCAGGAGGGGGAAGACATGGCACCAGGGGAGTAGTTTGTGGAAAAAGCAAAAGGGCCATTACATTGCCCTCCTTTTCCTCTTTTCACAGGTACAGGAGGTATGTTGTTTCCCCAACCTCCAGGCACTGACAGCGGCCACCCTCCCTGCTGCTGAGGGGCAAAGACTGTAATGGTCTAGGCCTGTCCAGCCAGAAGCCTCGGGAGGTCGGTTGGGTATAAACCCGTGCAGCCCCCGCGGCCTGTGCAGCCCTGACACTAGCATTGCTTCTCCCGGCTGTCACTGGAGGTGCTGCTTTGGGCCCGTTTCAGCTCATGAGGGCTAAAGGGCACTGAGACAAGGGCCCAAAGGCGGGTCCCTTATCCCTCATCAGCTAATAAACTGCCTTTTCATGCTTTTACACGCTGTATGAAGGAACACCTCGCCACCCACATTTTACACAGCTGTAAAATCTGTGACGCTGCAGCACTAAGGCACGCGATGCGCGTTACTCCGCGCCGGACCGCCGCTGCTGTACAGCACCGTTCGCCACAGCGCGGAGCCCCGGCGCCCCCGGGCCCCCTCCGCCCGGCCCCGGCCCTAGCCCCGGTCCCCCGGGGCGGCGGCTGCCGCCTCTCCGCTGCTTGGCGCCCGCAGGGAGCGCCCGCGGGCCGGGCGGGGGGGGGCACCGCCTCCCCGTCCCTCCCCTCGCAAGATGGCGGCCACCGCCTGCGTGCCGGTGCGGGTCTGCCACCAGGAGATCGTCAAGTTCGACCTGGAGATCAAGGCGGCCGTGCAGGTACCGCCGCCCGCCCCCGCGGCGGGTTCCCCCCTGCCGGGGCTGCCGGGCGGCCGCCGCCTTCCGCGGGGAGCCCCGGCCCGGCGATGCCCGCCGCGGGCCGCGCTCACTGCGCTGTTCTCTTCCAGGACATCCGAGACTGCCCGGGGCCGCTCAGCGCCCTCAGGGAGCTCAACGCCGCCGTGAAGGAGAAGTTCCGCCACCTCCGCGGCCGCATCCAGGTGAGGCGCCCGGCCCCTGCTGCAGGCCCGCAGCGGGCGGCCTGCCCGGGGGCGGCTCGCAGCCCGGCTGTGGGGCGCCGGCCGGCCGGATCCATCTGCTGTTAATTCGCCCCCCGGCCGGGGGTGGGGTGTGCGAGTTGCAGGTGGCAGCAGTTGTTGATGAGATTTTCGTGTTTCTGCTTTCCACCAAAGGAGCTCGAGCAGATGGCGAAGGAGCAAGATAAGGAGTCAGAGAAACAAGCCTTACTGCAGGAAGTGGAAAACCATAAGAAACAAATGCTCAGGTGGGTCCGGCAGCCGGTGCTGTTTACAAGCCCCTTATAAACCTAGACCATCTGACTTCTGGAGAGCGTCTTTCAGATCCTGTTTCACAAATACGGTTGCTGACATGATGCTGTTTTGCCGAAGGCAAAGGATCAGGGATGGAAAGGGTATAACTCCTTTCCTCTCTCCTGTCCTGACTCCCTCACCACTGTCTGTCCCTTTAAGCATGCAAGTAGGTGGCTTGAGGGTCTGTCATTTGACAGCAGGCACAGTTTTCTTCTTCCCTTGCTCCATAAACGATACACTTAAGAAATGACAGGACAGTATATTGTTATTCTGTGGTATAATATAAAGCCTGTGTGCATATCTGGGGTGCTCAGTTACAGTGGTGATTGCTTTGTGAAAAGTGTTTTCGCTTGCAAGGTGTTACCATCGTGTTACAACATTGTACTCTTGTGATTTCAGCAATCAGGCAGCTTGGAGAAAGGCAAATCTGGCTTGCAAAATTGCTATCGACAACTCTGAGAAAGATCAGCTGCTGCAGGGAGGAGACTCCTTAAGACAAAGGTATTAGACTGTCCCACTGTACTGAGATTTGAATAGTGTATGTTATATTCACTAGTTTTAAATGGAAGTGACGTAATGTTTTTAAGTTACTTAATTGTATTTGGAACATAGCTGTTCTTTTGTGAGTGCATTTACCTTTTGTGGAGATTTAAACTGTTAAGGATTGTGATAATTTCAGGGTTTTTTGGCGTTGGTATGTGTAAGTGGAAAAGGGGATAAGCTAGCCGTCATAGATTTTCTGCCCATCTTTTATGTGAATTCCCATCAGGTTTATAAACTAGTAATGAATCATGCAAGCTGTTTTCACATGCAAAACTGGATGTAAGCTTGTATAATTTCACTGTTGAAAAGTTGGCATATTTAGTATTATGAAGCAACAAATGGGATACACAGGATAATAAAGTGGTAGTTTGTATCAGAGCTTCCCTACCAGTTCATGAAGTTGTACAGTTATGGATGAATAAGTGGTGAAATGTAGTCCCCTGTGAGATTCTGAGCCACTAGCAGTTGTTTTGGCTCATGAATTTAATATTTTGTGATTTTTTTTTTTCTATTGTTTCATGAAGACAATCTGAATTTCTTGTTCAGTAAAAACTAGTTGTGTCTTTTGTTCATCGACAGAGGTGTTTGGTGCAGAGCTCTGTCTAAGCTCCCTGGCAGCAGCATTTTCCCCGCAGTACCCAAAGACTTAATTTTATCCCTTTGTTTTACAGGAAGACTACAAAGGAAAGTCTGGCAGAGAGTGCAAGTAACATCACAGAGAGTCTGATGGGCATTAGCAGGATGATGTCACAGCAAGTCCAGCAGAGTGAGGAGACCGTGCAAACCCTAGGTACAGATGTTATTTGGGTGTTTGGGTATGGATTGGATGATTGAAGGAACTTTCACCAGTTCTGTTTTGATGGGGAGAGGCGAACTGACATGGTGTGGAGCATAGTGGAAACCTGCTTTGCTGTAGGAGAAAGTACTGTGATGATTATAAAGGACTGTCCAGCAGAATTCCTCTAACAGTTGGACGTAAATAGAAGATAATAACGTACATTGTGTGGAGCTGTTTGCTAGAATTTCTGTTTCATATTATGAGTAAACAAGGAAAAGGGGGCAGGACGAGGAGCTCTTGTTTTAGCTTCTTGTAAAAGCAATGTGAGTTCACGCAGTGCTAAGAGCATGTTTGGTGTTACTCTTGTGCTGCTGTCCTGGCATGCATGTGGTAATAGCAGAGAAAATGAAAGCGGAGGTACAAGTCCATACACAGAGGAAACTTAGTGTGGCTGGAAGACTGTTTTCACCCAGTCTCCAGCTGGGATGACTAAGAGATGAGGAGATCAAGTGACTTGAACCTGAGGTCACTTGCTCTGTCAGCAGTGCATCAGGGACTGTGAAACCAAGATTTCACCCAGTTCTTTGGCTTAGACTCCTAAGACAATAAATCAAGTGACCTGTCAGAACTGGTGATTCATGAAGCATTTAGAAGTTGGATCTGTGTTGCCTGGGCCTCTTACTAGCTGTGCTTTTGGGCAGAAGAAAGAACAGTTTAAAGACAAGGATAAATAACACAACTTTTGCCCTCCTTGTTTTCTGCCCCCATCTGAGGATGGCAGCTGGGCACAGTTTGTTCATGCAAACATAACCTGTTTTTTCTCCCATTAAAAAGACAGTTTGGCAGACACTTTTTCACCCTGTTTCTCACTGAGCAGCACTTGGAGTTCATCAAGGCAAAAACTATCAGAGGTCATTTACACATCCCAGCTGCATATTTTGAATCAGTATTTAGGATTTCCCTTTTTCTGAGCAAGTCCTTTCCTAGTGTGCAGTGAATAAATGTGGCTGTGAAGCAGGGAAGCTCTGTTTTGTCATTAACAGTGGGAAACAAGTTTTCTGTTTTCACCTGGATCAAAATGCCTGTTTAAGATGGGATGTAATGGCTTGCAAAATATTAGATGTATTTCTACTATGCTTGTTTTTGTGAACCAGACAACATGCTTGGAGTTTGACCTTTCTTTAATCGGTTCAGTACAGAGTGATATACCAGCATTCACTGTCATACAGGGTATGCATTCTGTAATATAAGAAAAAGGGGGCTCCTGGGCTTTTGCTTTCATTTAGTAATTTGAAAGGAGGAAGGCTGAGGAGTTTGGGGCATTTGCATCTTTGTTTTCTCACAGGGAAAGAGAAGTTGAAAGGGACCAATGCTCCATCTTGCTGTTTTGGCATATTCCAAAACTCTGTCTTTAACTGAGACTGATAAACACTTTTCCTCTAGTTGATGTTCTCTTTTATTTTTACTGCCAAAAAAAAAAGGCATTTTATTTGTCAAAAATAACTATTAAAAACTGTTCAAATTGTTTGAACTGAATAATTAAGGATCTTTTATTCCTGCATGCTGCTTTTACCCTTTCTGCAACCACATCTGAATCACACTGATTTACTGCTCTGGCCTGGCAGAACAATTTCAGTTGGGCAATTAATATATTAAAATATTGACCTGTCCTGCTGCTGTTGGAACTGATGCTGATAGTGATAATGATTTTCTCTCTCCTGAATTGGTGGTTCTACCACCATTCTTATTTCACTCTGCTTCCAGTGAGCTCTCATGTAGCGCTGACTTTGTTCATAAAAAAAAAAATGAACTGGATTTGATCTCGTAACCTAAAAATTAAGATTTCAGGAACAGAATGTAGGGTCTTCTAGCCATTCAGTACTCTTGTTGTGCGTTGCATTTTTCCTTAGCACATCAGCACTACTGAGTTTTGAAAGCTTCTGTAAGAACAGTCTGCATTTGTCTTACCCATAAGTCAGTCTGACCCAGGAGGGTCTCACGGGCACTATCTGTATTGCCAAATATTGCATGCTTATATCCTTTGTCATGTATTCTTGAAGCGCAATCAGCTGAATTTTTTTTTCCCCTTAATTTCAGCCAATTCTTCAAGAACCATCCTGGAAGCAAATGAAGAATTTAAGTCCATGTCTGGGACAATTCAGCTGGGGCGAAAGCTAATAACAAAGTACAATCGCAGGGAACTGACGGACAAGCTGCTCATCTTTCTCGCCCTTGCCTTATTCTTGGCCACGGTGCTCTATATTTTGAAGAAAAGACTCTTTCCATTTTTGTAACATTCCAAAGCTGAACTGAACTATTATGAAATATCAGAAAGAGATGGCATAATAACAATAGGGCTTTTAAACAAAGTAATAAAGGGATATTGCAACAGCTGAAAGAGTGTTAGAGCAGGCATGACTCTGTACTGTCCCCATGGAGCATGCAGCCTGCCTAAGAAGAGCTTAAATGAGCACGAGTTGGGAAGAAGCAGGTAGATCAAGGTGTGGAAAGAAGAAACACCAATTTACCTGTAGGTTTGGGGAACCACATAAACACTTGAGGAACTGGGCACTCAAAGGTGCCAGTCTTAACTTTCAACTTCTCTTCATCTTGCCTTGAAATTAACTTTTGTCCTTAGCTTGGACTGGAAGCTGCTTTGACATCAGTGTGTAAGGTGCTGAGTAAGAGGAAGGATGGAAGAGAGAAACTCGCATACATTCTGTTAATAAACTATTTATTGTATCCATGTAAACTGAGTTTTATTTAAAAATGAAGGATGGATTCAAAGAGCCTGAATAACTTCCAGTTTAAAAATTCTGCTTAGTACTTAACAGCGATGGTTGCTTATGGATTGTTTTTTTGGGAGCGTTAGACACACACAGTCTGGCTCTGCTCCTCCGGCCTTGGGAGGGCTCTGACCAAAGCAAAATGGGAGCCCCGTTTATTACTATTAATTCACACAATATATTTGAGAATTAGATTGCCAATCTGTTGAAATCAGAAGCCTTTTTGCTCCTTTATAAAATTCCACTTAATACTTTATATTTGCAAAGTATTGCCAAGTTGTATGTTTGAAAGTTTTTCTTGCTCAAAAGGTTGATCTTTTCTCAGTAAAATCTTTTACAAGGATTACCTTCCCTATCCTTGTGCTTTTGTAATGGGAGTTGATTCCCTCTAAGAACATAAATACCAATCTGCCACACTCCATGTAGTACCTTGAAGTACCTACCAAAAGCTGCACTGCAATGTTCTTAAAACTGATGTTGCCTTCTGCTCTGGAAATTGTTTCATTGCTTCTTCAGAGCTGGCTGGTAAAGTTTCTGTTTAGGAAATTCTCACAGAATGGTTAAATAGTGCCTTAATTTAGTAGTTGAAGTTTTTTAAAAGGCGGTGCTACATATATCCTAAGAAATATGACATCACACAAATTACGGTGTATAAGGTTTATGTGAAATCTGAGGTCAGGTTAGCTTTGTAGTTAGTTCTAAATAGTATGTTTAGAGACAAGAGGTGACCAGTTGATTGTCCTGTCATTGTAATATTCATTTACTATATCTGACCAGTAGTTGCAATTTACCCTTTTGCTGGCAGCTGCTACCAGCTTGGTTGAATACGGAAGTAGCGGCAGGTTGTAGTGATCCAAACTGGAGTACGGGACAGCTGAAGTGGTGATAGCATGGCTATGTGCATAAACAGGAAAAGTTGGAATCTCTAATCAAATTCAAAATCAAGGGCTTTGCCTGAAGAGTTGATACCTGAGCCTTTCTTCCTGGGGTGGTAACAAGGGACGTGGAAACCTCTGCACTAGGACTGGTACATCCCGCAGAGGGCACTACTGCATGGGAGTCGAGAGTGTTTTCTTGCTCTGGAAGTCCTGTAATAACGCAGACTAGATAGAGTGGATGTGGCTTTTTCCATATCATTTATTCATCGTATTCCAGTGCAGTTTTCCCAATAGCCTTTCCAGATAGACAGAATTACACAAAGACTGGAATAAGTTGGCAACGTGCATGTTCTGGTTTTGAATAAGAGAAATTGCTCGGCTTAAAAAAGATACATTGCACAAAGTCAACGCATGTGTGCTTTTTAATCATAATAAAATCCTTGCTTGGGAAGGAGCCTTCTGATGCGCAGGCTGCTAACCAAGGTGAGCGTTGTGTAGACTGCAAGTTGAGGCCACAATGGAGCAAGTTTCATCCAGTGACACTGGCTGTTGCATTTTGCATGTGTCATCTCTAGCATCAGGCTCCTGCCCTCTCTCTGGAGCCCGCTTGTCCCTGTGCCCCTCTGCACACGTGTACAAACATAGAAAGGGTGATAGAAGTGTGTCCACCTGTCCCCCATTCTTGGAAAATATGGCTTTAAATACCAATATTTTTTAAGACGTGAAGACTATTTGGATTATAAATACATTTCAAATGTAGTTCCTATTTTGCAAATCAGCAGTGCAGTGCCATTTTATACAACTTCAGTCAATAAAATTCTCTTTTTATGGACCGCTTACTGCTCCCAGGCCAGGTGTAGCAGTGCAGCTTTATTTTTTTCAGCCAGCTTGAAAACAGTATTGTCTTTCTGAAACATGGTACCAGCAGGTGATCAAACACTAGTTGCCTCAGTATTTCCTGCCTCATGTGGATGCAATATAAAAATAGGTTGTTGCTCATCTCTGAGATACTGGGATGCTAGGCAGAGGAGAGAGCTTTGCTGTAAGCAGTGATGGCAGCACAACTGTCTGCAGAAGTTCACTGGGTTTATTGTTGCAACATGCTCCTGTCAGAATGTAGATCAACCTTAAAAAAAGCTGCAGCTTTCTCACAGTGCTGAGAATTTCAGTAAAGTTTGTTTTAAGGGGGTGATCTTTTCGGATGGGGATTGTAATGTAGCAGTTTGGGAGAAAATAAAAGGTCTGTTGCTGAATGTCTTGGGTTTTGCTCTGTTCTTATATTGTTACTGAAATTTTAGCTTTCAGACCTTGACCTGCTGGAATGCTCTGAGGGCAAAAAATAACTTTTAAGGACCATCCTTATGACATTTGCTTTCTGTTATATCTAGATTTCATTTTAAAAAATTATATAGTCCTTTTTTTTAAACACACCTAGCTGCTCTGTGTCAACTGTCAATTTACAAATCTTAGAGATAAGGGAAATAAGTGAAAAAAAGATCAAGGACAACTGGACCTTTTGGGATTGGGGAAGATTAGAAATCCTCTGCAGGACACAACAGGTTGATCTTCAGCACTTGGTACTTGGAAGGTTTCCTTCCATAGGCAGCCAGAAAGCATCCAGGCTCCTGATGGGCCACAGACCTGGGAGAAATAATCAGTAGAGGAAGCAAGATAAATGTGATTTCCTCTTTGGAGTAAGAAGGGTGATTTGGTGAAGCACCAGGTCTAACATGTGGGGGCCAACCACCCCAAGTGGCACCTCTGTAGACAGCCTGGCTTGGTGGTTGGATGTTGGAGCAGAGCTAGAGCTGGTGGTAGGTGCCTTGGATCCCTTGTAGATGCACTGTGGGATGCCTCAGTCAGCCCATATGGCCTGCAGCTGGGGATGGCTGAGCGGGTGTACTCAAACAACATCCCTCCAGGCTGCAGCATAGTGTCTGGCTTGCTCCTCACCTACAGACCTCGTTCCTGGCTTGAAGGTAGGTCTCTATATCTGATCTTTTGAATAAGTGAGCGGGAGCAGTACCATGGGAAGAGGAGGCGGTTGTGCCTGGCTCTTTGTTGTCTGATACTTGCAGCATTTATCTGGAAAGTGAAAAGTTGGGCCTGTACAGCTGTTCTGCATCTACAGGGGGATTTATATATGCATCTTCTGTTTTTTGGACAGCCCATGGTCTCCATGGCCATCTCTGAATATGAAGATGGGGGTTGAATCACGTAGGATGGTGTGTCTCAGGGTCTTGCTTTTGCTGCATATCCAAGGTTGTGTTGTAAAGGGTAAAAACTGGCATTACACCAATTTATTTGAAAAAGAGTGGTGTTAGGTGCTTTGCCCTTCAAGTTTGCCCTGACAAGTGCAGCAGACCCATCATGGATGGTGAGAAGAGGATGGCCTTTTCTCCTTCTGCACTTTTGGGCTCAGATATGACTTAGTCACCAAGGGCTGGAGCCTTCCTGAGACCAGGAGCTCCAGGAGTAGAAGGTGTTTAGGGAGATTTAGAGGAAGAAAGAAAGAGGGCTCTGGAGAGGTGTTCAGGTCTGTGCCAGAGGGTTCACACACAAGTGAAAGGAAGCAGTGTTCCTGTTGCTGCCTGGACTGTTCCTCCCCACCAGGCAGGAGGTATCAGATGTGGTCCTGACACAAGTTGGTAGTGGGATTCACTGTCAGAAAACAGTTGTAGTGAAATACTTTTTCCTTCAAAGAAAACACTTCTTTAAAAGAAGGAGCAAGAAACTACTCTGAGCTTAAAAAGGGCCTGAAATCTTGCCCTGGAGTTCAGGGGCTGGGACAGGCAGCTGGTAGCAATCAGGCAGCTGTGGGTTAATGAACCCCTGCTCATCAGCTGACTGGTGGCTAACTACCTGTGTCCTCCCGGCAAAGGGGGCTGAAGCCATTTAAAGGACTATGGATGTTGTAGTGTGCAGCTGGAGCCACTTAGGGATGAGGATGGGGCAGTTATGATGTCTTGGCAAATTTAGAGGTTGAGAGCTTGCTGGTTTGTGAGAGTTCATGTCAGGTCCTGCCTATGGAGTCCAACCTACTGAGATCAGTTTGTTTTTTCTGACCACCTGTGGAAAAGGGGAAAATGCCTGGAAGTTGACCCTCAGTGTGTCAGGAGGCAGACAGAGCTGTTGGGTATTTAGCTGTGTTGCTAGCATGTGGTTAATAGGCTGTGGATGCAGATGTGATCCTGGTTTCCATTCCTATGTGTCCATGGAGGGAAGCCTGTGGGCAGGTGCAGGTGCCTGCTGGGTATCCATGTTGCCACAGCTGGGGTATATTGTATGTTTTCAGGAAGGTAACATTTTAGTGGTTGCAATAAAACATGGACCAGAAGGAAAGAATTGGGAATAGTTTTAAAGTATGGTGTAACTGCATTGAAAATTTGATTTGACTTAGAATCATTTTGTTGTTGGTTATGGTGTCAGCAAATACAGAAATATTACAGGATAACTCTTCGTGGGAAAAATAAATGAAAAGTGTCATATTATTTATTTATTTCCCCCTCTAAGAATTGAGGGGAAATTAAGTCTGTATTTGAAGTTCTGCTTTTGAAATGCTTTCCACATAACTGGCTTTACCAAAATGGAAGGGTGAATTCATAGCTTGGAAGTTTCTAAAAATGTCTCTGCCAAATGTGTGCGGCTGCTATCACATGCCAAGTGGTCCAGAGCAAGCCAGGCAAGTCAGGCTGGAATCTTTGGGGGCTGAGAATATCCAGGGAGCATGTGCATACTTGTCTGCAAATGTGTGGGGCTCTTCTGTGGAAGAGGTGATGGGGGTGGAAATCAGCTTACCGTTGCTTCACATCCCTATTAGTAATGGTATGATTCCACCAGAAGAGAAACTTTAAGCAAACATTTTAGCAGGATGTGTGTCTTTGTGATTGTATATTGCTGCAAAGTGCACCTAGCCCTTTGTGTAATTGGTGCCTGGCTGTGTTTCTGTCCCTTAAAGGTAAGATAAGTGGTCTCCAAATAGGTGGTGGGTGCTGTGTCCCACAACCAAATGTGCTCTGCTGCCAGAGCAGAGTGGCAGCCGCAGCATGGGCCAGTCCTGATGCTCTGAAGTATAAATGCCAAGTATCCCCCAATGAACTTTTTCTGATTGCTGAAAGATAGATGCAGTTCTTTCTCTGAGGGTAGTTGGTGAGAATAGGAACCTTGCTTCAAAACTTATCCCTTTTAATAGGGCTGGAAGCTTTCTCTGCTGTTGTTCAGTTTCCCTGGTTATCAGTGCTTCTCAGAGCTGCAGACCAGTTGAGGTTGGCAGGAACCTCTGAAGGTCATCTGGTCCAAGCCCCTGCTCAAGCAGGGCCACCTAGAGCTGTTGTCCAGGACTGTGTACAGACAGATGTTGAATATCTGCATGGATGTAGACTCTGCAACCTCCCTGCACAGCCTGCTCCAGTACTCAGTCACACTCGCAGTAAAAACGTGTTTCCTGACGTTCAGAGGGAACCTCCTCTGTTTCAGCTGGTGTCCATTGCCTCTGGCCCTGTCACTGGGCACCACTTGAAAGAGCTTGACTCCTTCCTCTGTGTACCCTCCTTTCAGGTATTTATACGGATGGATAAGATCCCCTTCCCCTTGATAAGAAGCCTTCTTTTCTCTCGGCCCCCATTCAGTCCTTGTTTGTACTTTTTAGTATGGTACTTCTACATTAGTTGAGAAATAATGTCAACTTAAAAGAGGTGGAAAGAGCTTGTATTGATACTTCTCTCTTCTAATGCAGCAGTTGGTGATATCACTGAATATTTCTCGATCATGTATATCTTAAGGTATGCTTGTTAGGGAAGAATGAGATCAGTTGATGATGATGTAATCTTTCCAAGATTTGATGGCCGAAGGATTTGTCACTTACCTGTAAAGAAATAAGAAGTTTAACTGAACCTAAAATGTTCACAGGTGGAGTCAGACCTTTCTCTGCTGGGTATTGCATGGACCAAAGCTTGGTAGGAAAAAAAAATTCAAATGCCAATGCTTCCTGAAAATTAATCTCAAGTCGTATCATTTAAATTTATGTTGTGTAAGTACTATAACTAGCTACCATGGTATCTGCATCAGGGTCATCTTTATCCTTCCAGTTGCCCAGTGTACTGTGAATGTCCACATTCACATCAAATGTTCACTGAATAAACACTTCCCAAGCTGCTGGTCAAGCAGGGATGACACATTCCTGAAAACTAATGTTCTCCCGGTTGTATGCTGTGCTGGGATCTTTGACTCATGGACTAACTGCAACTGGGAGTCACATAACCAGTTGTTACTCCATCTGCTATCTTTGCATCTGTCCCATTGTGCTGTTGGGTTCTCAGCTTTATGAAATGCATCCAGGGACTCTTGCATCATCCTACCTCCATCTAAAGCTGTTTGTGGACTGGCTTAATGCAGGTGCCTGCCCCTGCAGCTGATTGTGGACTTGTTCAGGCTAAGGCTGTTACACTGAACAAACTAAACTTTATTATTACCTGCTTGCTTATACAAAATGGTACAAACAGGGTCTGGGCTGCTCTGTGCAAGGCAAAAGACAGTCCCACTGAGCTGAGGTTTTAGTTTTTTCCCGGGAACCTGTGATGGAAGAGTTTGTGCCGATTTCTTTGGGTGATGCATCGAGAGATGCTCTGGATGTGCCAGTGCACTGCAACTGTGCCTTGAAGATTTGATTCTCTTCCACATAAAGAGAGCTGCAGTCTGAGGAAGGGACTGGGAATCTTTATTGACTTAATTGGCTTTAGGGCCTGGCCCTTCATGTGGTGTACACCGAGCTCTCCACTCAAGTTAGCAGAGACAAAGCACGTGTGGTTAGACAGTAAAAGACTTCATAATTATTCACACTTCTGCAGAGTCACTGGAAAATGTTACCTAGTTGTGTCTGTGTGTCTCCACGTAAATGCACTTGGTTAAGGGCAGCAAAGCCAGCACTAGTGTCCCA
This sequence comes from Phalacrocorax carbo, assembly GCF_963921805.1. Lineage (NCBI taxonomy): Eukaryota > Metazoa > Chordata > Aves > Suliformes > Phalacrocoracidae > Phalacrocorax > Phalacrocorax carbo. The sequence goes on along the minus strand of NC_087520.1, from coordinate 11,817,752 downwards.
GGCTAAAGGCCCTCCTCTGCGTTATGGGCTGCGGCCGCTGGTCCCACCAGCATGAGCAATATGTAGAATAAACCCCCAGCTTCTGGCACCATGTGATCATGAAAAGTACAAAATTCTACATAAGCAGATATATGGTCTTCACAGTAGCAAACGCATTAAATGTGAACTCTCTGGAACGCTTCATTAAAAAACCCAGCTTTTAATTTTATTTGCCTCTGGTTGGGCTTTGCTTTTAATCTCACAATTTTAAGTCTATCATGTAACCATCAAGTGCCTAAATCATAACCTTGAGCATTTATGATTGCCAGTTTCTTTTTGCCTAGCTACACCCTCACCCACTGGCTATTCCTACCTACTCCACGTGAGCAGGAGGGGCCTAGCCTGGCCTTCCTGGGCTTGCGTCGTGTTGAGGAAAATGGCACAGTTCCAGCGTGGACCTTGGGTGCTGGTCCACGCTGATCCAGCAAGAGCTGTGGTAATCGTGGCCATGCTTCTGCCTCAGAGTGATGGCTTGGGTGCTAAAATGCTGGGTGAATCATGAGGCTCGTGTAGCCATGTAAAATCATTAAAATCAATTTCATAGGAGTTTTGAGAAGCGAATCTGGTGAAGGTCTGTCCCTGGAGTGCTGTGACATCCCACCATACCTTAGACTACCCCAGTCTCTCACTTCCACTTGGGCTTCCTTTTATTTTTAACCTTGCAACGTGAGACTGATCTGATGTTATCGCTCCTGACCTTTGTCTCCTGCTGCAACATCAATGCTGACTTGCGTATCCCACTTATCTCCTGCTTTTGGAGGCTGCCAGGCAGGGTCGCGGGCTGTGCCGTGGTGCTGCGGAGCGCTTTGCCCTGCGCTTGGTGTCAGTGGCTGCATGAAAGGAAAATGCCACTCGGCTGCTCTGAGCCTGGCCTGGTGATAATGCTGTGTGCGTCCCCCTGGTCCCGCGATAAGCGCCCAAAGGGCAGGCAGGGAGAACGTCTCCTCGGGGATCAGCGCACACCAGGCCCTATAGATAGAACCACATATATATAGAACAACATGAAAGCTTTTTGCTTTCTTCTTTTCAACAGCATGATGGCTAAGTATCACATCCAGGGACGCTTTCGGACCTGACCCCTCCAGGGGTCTGGTCTCGTTGTAGCCACAAGTTCTTTGGTTTGCATCGTCCCAACGGCAATGGAGATTTGAAACGAAAACCCACACGGGCTGCAAAGCGTTATTTTGTAGTCCCAATAAAATGCACAAAGACCAGAGAGGAGTGGGTCGGTTTCCCTTTCCCTTTTGTCCTGCTATCCATTTTGAAGATAAATTTTTCTGTTTGGGTTATTGCTTTTCATAGCTGTCACCCAACTACCAAAGAGTTATTGCTGCTGCTGATGGGAGATAACTCTGTCAGTGGCATCTAGGTGCTGACATTATGGCTAGCTAGTCCAAAATGAAGATAAGATTTTTCTATATTGAGTAAGTCTATTGATCCAGTTGGCCTCCTGTCCTGTGTCTGATAATAGCAAATACGTGATGTTTCCAAGAGAAGCGAGCCTTCCCCCGTTCCGTATATTGTAATGTATTGTGTGTATATGTATATAAAAATTATTATATGTGTATCAATACTGTATATTTTGGATTAACAATGAAGAATCCTTTCTGAGCTGTGTTCTTAAAAGCATGCTGCTTTTGCTTCTTTTCACTTGGATATAAAATTGCAAATGCTGCTAAGGATCATAATGTTATTCCCATTTGTTTAAATATTTAAATGTCAGAGATGATATTTGAAAATAGCTGAAGCAAAAATCCAAGTAGCTTAATGCCAGCTACTCCCAGCTTTCACTGACTGGTTTGTGCCAGTAATCTGTCTGCTTATTCAAAACAAACCAGCCAAAAAAAAAAAGGGGGGGGGGGGAACCACAAACTGAAAAACCACAATTTTCTTTACCTTCATATTTGTTTAAAATAGTTTTGTCTTTGCACCAGTATCTCTGGTAATTGCAGACTTTGACACAAACTTAGTTCCTGATCTTCCACAGACTTAATGGTAAATAATTTTGTGGACAATGAAGCGCTATTAATGCTTGAAAGACAGCAAGTGGGAATTTACATTCTCATTACTGCAAGTTAATTAATTTCTACAAAGATGCAGGTTTGTAGATTTCAGCAAGAGCTTCTGGTCTTATCACCTTGTCAAAAAGACATTACATTATGTGTCTGTTAGAGGATTCCAGGAAAGATAGTGAGCTTTGGGAGAGAAATTGCCAGTTAGGACAGCACAACGCCTGGAACAGCAAGCAGTAATATAGAATACTCCTCTTCAAAAGAAAACACTTCTATGTTCAGTACTAAACTCAAGATGAAGACTTTGCTTCTGTCTCTGCAAGGGGGGAGTGGCAGCAGATCTGTTTTTGCGGATTAAAGCCAAGAGATATTAGCAGTCCTTTCTGCACTCACCCACAGCGCCTAGGGCACTGGATTTAGTGTCGTTGTAGTAATAACCACACATGTATTGTTAATTAACGTATCTGAATCGTATTCCTGTGAGGTACCTTGTCCATGACTTTGCAGGAGAAAAAGCTCCCCTGGGTGTACAGAGCCGTGGGGTCCCTCCTGCAGCCCAGGCACAGCTCAGAGGCTCTGCAGCTTCTCTAGAAACGTGTTCATCAGCCCCAGACGCTGCTGGTGACAAATGACATTTTCTTTGCCTTTGTAGACTTGGGAGTAAGATGTGACGTTTACATTCAAGATCAATTATTTTTAACTGAAGAATGATAGCCCTGCATTTAAATTATCTCAGAGCTTAATTCACATCAGTTAAACCTTTTCAAAGGCTTATTAAAATTCCTTAAGTGTGTCCAACTTATCAACAGTTGAGTGTCAATGGCATTATACAAATGTTGCTATTGGAAATAACTGTTAAGTATTGTTTGACTGTATTATTCTCATATATATATATTAAGCCTGTGACTATTAATACTACTTAGTATGTACATGACTCCTTTCATCTGGCTATCATAAGGCATTGCCCAGAGAAGCAAGTACCATTCTCCCCTTTCTAAATATGGGAAAAATGTCACGTCCAGCGGCTGGGTCTCATACTTGGTTTTAACATCATCCACTGAATCCTGCCAGGCTTGGCTCTCAGTCTACCCTGTTGGTTTTTAACAGGACTTCATTTATTTGTGCTTTGTAGCACCTAAACCTTGCACCCCAGCACCCAGGCAGTGCTGTCTTCTGCATGGGCAAACACAGGGCACTGGCAATGCTGGAAAAGGGAGAGAGATCGATACATAGATCAATATAGACTGAGAGACACAAGGCAGGGAGGAGGTGATACTGGGCCATGCAGAAGATGGTGGCAGCAGTTGCTGAACTGTTGCAGAGCAAAGGAAAGTTGGAAGGAGCGAGGAAGGGTGTTTGGAGGGGAGAAGGCTTTGTGGCTCTCTCTGACGAGTGTCCTGGTGCTGGCAGGGAACCTGGGAAAATCTGATCACACGGTCTGGCATTAACATCTTGATGCTGTGAGAGAGGATGAAAAGGGGAGGGACAGTCTCTGAAGGGCTGTGACTGCCACTAGCTCCATGTGCCTCTGCTAATCCACAGCAGTGATGAGGGAGGAAAAGTCCCGGCTGTCAAATAAGGGTGCCGCCTGCCCTGGCATCCGATACAGCTGCAGGAGCTTGGGTTGGGGTTGTTGGTGTGCATGGGTGTATGAATATCCAGTCAGAAATGCTTGGGATTAGTTTGCAAGTCGTCTTATGCATTTTTTCCTTTTTTTTTTCCCTGTAGTGTAAATACATAGTTCATACCTTTCTCAGGTTTAGGTGTTATACACATTTTTGTTTCGTTCACATCCAAGTTCTGTACCGCAAATGCATTTTGACTGATCATTTATTCCAGAAACCACTAGGTAGCACTGTGAAATAAAGTTCTGCCGAGCCCCACATAATTTCTCCCCTTCCCTGCCCAGCTGGCCTCAGCAAAACAAAGACAGTGCAAGCTCCAGAACGTTCAGTATGAGTAAAGATAGCAAGGGAGGGTTTAAAACTTTCTCCAGTGTTGTGTCCACAGTTGCATGTGGGCGAAACCAGCCATGATACAAATATTACTAATATGCTTTTAAATGTTTTGGGTGCTATTCAGCAAAATACTCCAGCACATCCCTACCTTAGGCATGTGAGCTGCCTGCTTGTACTGATGAAGCAGACCAGAGGCTCACACAGATGAAAGCCTCAGTTTGGAAGCAGCAATATGCGTTATCCTTTATTCTGCTTGTAAGTGACTGTTAGCACTGAAACTCTGCAACACAGATGCTAGAAACATTTCCAAAGTGATTAATCTTTGTACTTCGACGCCGACAGCTGCATGTTATAGCTGAGTTGTACTGTACTCACATTTATTGCGCATTATTCACATAAGAAGCATTTTGCTCTCATAGAAAGTATCTTTATTGGAATATAATTTTCTAATTTTCATAGAGGAATTATGAATGGTGTCTAATAAATTAATTTTTCTGTTTGATACTCAAAATGATTTTCAGTTAAACTCTGAGTTTCTTCTATCTCGGTGAGATTTATTAATGCCTATGAGATCCATTATATTTCTAATTTTAATTGGAATAGGCCACAAAGGAAAATGTGTTGTCTTGGTTTATTATATTACGGGTTATTCTTCCAAAGGAATGGAGTCAGGTAAAAATGGGTGTTTGATTATTAACTTGTTTTCATTAAAATTACTTTAGTTATACCAGAGAAGTACTTTGGATTATTAATGCCTAGATTATTCTAAAAATAAAATTGGCAAGTTATCTATTTTAACTTCTGAGCTTCAGCAAGTTAGTTAACTTTCTGCATTTTGTTCAACTTGACTCAGTATCATCAACTGTGTAATAGCCTAACTGCAGAACAGCTTATGCACATTTATATTTAAATATCCACCAGCTAACTGTAACACGTGTGACTGCATCAGCACCATATCACTGCTTTTTAAAATTAGACCTCGCTCCGGCTGCCGCAGGGAGAGGAGACATGATAAAGGGATTGAGCATCACGCTCTGCAATAACTGCTGGGCTTAAACGCTTGAGTTACAGAAACCCTGAGCTGCCACCACTGCTGGAAAGGTTCGCTGTGGTCCCTGGCTTCAGGGGTTATGGTATGCATGCTGGTCATTGTCAAACACTGGAGAACTTCAGCATCAGCATTAGCTGAGGAGCTGGAAATTAGGACTAGGAGATTCTTTTTTGTATCTGCTATGGCTGTACCTAATATAACAGCTTTCTATCTGCAAAATAATTACATTCACAAAAAGAGTTTTTTGTGTTGTGTGTAATCCATGGCTGTCAGGGAAATGCATGGAAAGTGCTGACCAAAAAGGGCAAAGTATTTATACTAAAAGCTGTCTTTCATCTCATGCAAGCCAAAGATGCCCCAGTTTAAGCTGAAATAAAATGTCCTTGTTTTGCCCTGACCAGGGTCTGAGTTGCTTGATGTTTTCACCTTTTTATAGGTTTGGCCACCCTGGCTTACAGCAAAGTAACATTGTGGCATCACCTGTTGCTCTAATGGTGTCTGTTAGCACTTGCTGAGCAGTTGCTTTACCTTATCTGGTTACTTCTGCAACATCTGCAAGCAAGTTATGTGGTATTTTCATCCTCCTGAGGATTTATGGTGACCTGTCGGGGACCTTAATCATTGGATCAATACGCTTCTGACACCTGTAGATCAACATAAACTTGACCCTTGGTCTTGACAAATCTATCACCACAATGCCCTTTTTTTAAAGCATCCCCATTGTGGGGAGCAGAGGGGGTTTGGGCTGGGTGGAAGTGTTGATGGTGGCAGGGCAGAGCCCCGTCCGTCTCAAGGTCAAAAGTCAAAATGATAAAGGAAGCATCTGCCTGTGGTACCCAGATGGAGCACCGGGGTAACGAGGGAGCGGCTCAGGGAAATGTCCAACAAATGGCTTTTGGGGCAGAGCCAGGTCTGCAGAAGGAGTGGTGACTCACCAAGATGCTGGCCCTGCGGGTGATCCCAATGTCTGGGGGAAGAGCTCTGTAAAATGCCGTATTCGGTGAAAGCGCTGTTCCCTTCCTTGGGGACTTCTGATAAGACGAGATCTGCTGCTTTAAAAAGCTGCTGGTTGCGCTCATCCTATCTTTAGCTCAGGTCATCAGCAAGCATTTTCTCTTTTGAAAAGTCAGTTCCTCTCTGTCCAAAGGCTTTCCTGCACTCACCCCTTGCCCCATCCATTTTTCCATCCAAGTGCTCCAAAGCAGGGATTTCTGTCCATGTCTTTGCAGCCTGCCTGCATTCAGCAGGCGACAGGGGACCCTTGTTCCTCACCTGAACTGTCTGTAATGAGACACATGAGGTTAAATGGCCATCTCAAGATTCTGCATCAAATGAATTTCAGAGTTACAATTAAAATAGGGTCTTCCAAATTTCAAGATCTCACTGACTCTGAGTTTACTGAAAAAAGCAAAGCAACAAGCAGTGCATGCTGCAGCAATAACAAGCATAGGTAAAGAGCGCTCTGCAAAATAGTAATTACAGCAAAGCTGTGTTTTCACAGAGTGATTATTATTATTCCCAAAAAGTTTTCTGCAAAATGTCAGTGACGCAAAAATTCCCAAGTCATTGGTTCTGGGTTTAAGAAAAAATAAAAATACAGAATGAAGTCCTCTGGCCCACATTGTTTTTCTCAGCTGATTTTGAACATCCCCTAAATATTTTCATTTTCCCTCAGGAGGTGGGTGGGATGCTGCTATCTTGGCTGATAAAACAGGAACGGTCTCAAAGGAGACTTTTGGCTTGAAAGCATCTGGCTAATGCATTTTGAAGCGGATGATACTCTCCAACTGGCACCCACCAAAATCTGCAATATTTGTGTGATGTTATTTCACCTAAAAAGAAAAAAGAACAAGGTGGTGTAAGTGGGAACTAATTGCTTGAATGGCCTCTCCAGTCCCAGACACCTGTACCTCAGTCTAAACTTGACTCCTGTCATTTATGCGTCCTAACTGTGTCATGTTGACTTCTGGATGAAAGGACTGAGTAGAGCTAATGAGTCCCAATGTCTTGATTTCAGCTGCAGTTGGGAATAGCTGTGTGAAGGGAAGGAACCTGCCTGGAAAATTAAAGGAATGGCCATCTGGGAGGCAGGGGGAGGAGGAGAAAATAGTCAGGAGACATTTCCTCTGCTCTGCAGTTAATCAGGGTCTCCATCTTTCAAGACAAATCGTGGAGGGCTAACTTGGCTTTCATGGAGAAGAATCTTTAAACCAATTAATTTTGCACTTGTAAATGTGCATTTTACTACTGGGAGCAAATAAGTGTCTGACTTTGCCAAAATACCCTCTCTGTTCTGTTGGGTTATACACTAAGGTTTGAATGGATCTACCCCCAAAATACCTTTCTACTCAAGACAAGTTGAGCATAGCGGTATTGACTTTCATCAGAAGAGTATCCTATGTCACCAGAACTGAGATCAGGGCTTCTCTGTGCTGTAAAGGGCCTTGAACTCAAGTTTGAGTCTGAATTACATGATGTTTAGAAGCATATTTGTATCCAGCCTTGCTTTGGGAGCCCACTTGCTCCATCTAAAGGTTTTTAAGGCCAAAGAGGACAAGTAAGATGGTCCAGCCTGATATCTTCTATGATACAGTCCAGAGTGTCTTCCTCCTCATGATTTCTTACCTCTGCTATCCAAGATAACAATAATAGCATTATAGCTATCCTTGCAACAAACCTTGTATAACTCTTCCCCTGACCAAGAAGTTAGCAAGTCAGATGCATTGGGAGAAGAAACCTTCTGTATCATGGTAATGATGGGTGAATGTGTTTGCTAAGTGTAAGTAGATGGAGTCAGGGTAAAACTGAAGCCCCTGTACACCAGAGGTCCAAAGCACTAACTTGTCATCTTCTAAGGAAAAATAAGAGAAGCTCTGGGTGTGTAAAAGGAAAACTGTTTCCATTTCCCAGTGATTTTTATGGGATTTAAAATAAGATTGGCATCTGAAATGGATTCTTTTATTCAGAAATCTTCACTCCTCTAGGGCTCAGCCATCAGTGCAGAAACTTTGATGTGAAACTTTGGGATTTCACCTCTAATGCTCCCTGATCTTCTAAGTAACTTGAGTTAAATCCCTGTTTCTGGGTGTATCATCTAATCAACGTGTGATCCCAGTAGCTCGTAGGGATGGTGGTGCTCAGATAAGTAACACTTGTGTGTGCAGTGCTTTGAAATGCTAATATGAAAGAACTGAAGAAGCTGGTTCATTCTCATTTTCTAATAGGACCTAAAATAGGTATTTGGTGGCTGTAGCCATCAGGTGTTGTGCATGCTCTGCTGATCCCCCAGCACAGGACGGGTTACTGCCGCACAGGTTGATTTCGGCATGTGTAATCTGGACATGCACTGCCAAAAGCCATCCGTCATCTCCTGCTGTGACCTTGTACCACCTGTCTCTCCCATGCAAGGCCAGCAATTAAAATGTAAGGTAATGAAGACAGCAAGACATGAAAGGGCTTTTCACTAGCTGATCAAAGGGCAGAGCACAGTGTTTTCACAACCAGAATATTGAGACCAATAGGACTGGAAATGTGGTTAGGAAAGAAGGAAATGCAAGAGGATATTTGGAAATGAACCTACAACTGTCCCTGTTGTGGTGGTGTGCTGCACTAGGGGTGATTCTCTCATGTGCTCTTACCTTTTTTTTTCTGGTGCAAAAAGAATGAAGTATTTACTTCTGTCTTTTTCTTATGGGAAATAATGTTTGTGTGTATAGAAATAAAATGCTATAGATAATGGTACTGCCAAGGACTGAATAGAAATTTGGTTTCCAGTTCTAATGCCTCATTGTGTAAGAAATCATTTAGGCTTAAATTCTCAAGGTGAAATACTGATGGGCTCTAAATTGGTCTAACCAGACAAATGTAGTCACCTCAGGCCTGGCTCTTGGAGGTGCCAATGACCAGCGGCTCTCACTGTTTTTTTTTTCTTTCTTCTGTGTGTTCATCTAAAAGGAGAAATTAGCCCAAGGTCCCAGACAGGCACACTGGATGCTTGTGAGCATTGGATGAGAGATATGGCAGAATGTCTCTTTTTATAGCAGTAATTCTGTTTTCATGTCTTCAGAACTAGGGTTAAGTAAAGCAATTTTTCTGGCATCACTTGAAAAGGGCTGTCTATAAAGATCCCATGAGGAACCTGCATTGTGAGCATGGCTGTGTGCAGAGCATCTCTGTACGTTTAGCAGCTATAGGATGGAGACTCCTGTGGGACGCACTGATGTACAGGGTATGGGTTGATTTCTGGGCATGAAATTGGAAAGAAAAACTCAGATGTACCCCTTAACCCAGAGCAAGTATAAAAACCCCTCTAACCCTCACAACCAGAAATAAATAGCAGAAGGATACTGGAGCCTCAGCATGGGAGGATGCCAGAAATGTAGCCGGGTGTCAGCATGTCCACTTCCACTCTGAGCCCTCGTATGCTGTCCGTGTTGGTATGAGAATCTTCAGTGGGATTAACCATGTCCATAAAGTGAAGTGTGTGTAATTGTGGGGTGGATCCGGACCTGTCTGTATGGGTATGCGGCAGAGAGAAAAGCAGCAGCTGACACTGCACAATGCATTAAGCAGTACATGAAACCTTAAGTCAACCAAGATGTATGTTTTCCTTCCCTGAAATAGCATAAATCATCTCACTGGTACCGTTAGAACTGACTTGCTGAAGCCAGGCAGTAGGACTTCATTCTAATTTTTTAGTACTTAAAGAAATAAGAAACTTTCTTATTTGACCAAAATGGGTTTGGATTTTTTTTTGTGACCTGCTTTTTAACGGCTTCTCTTGATGACAGCCAGCCAGCGCTATGCACATGTCTTTACACCGCACCTCCACCAACTGCAGCAACTGCTCTGAAAGCAGCTTTTATTTTTCACAGATAGTAAGGAGTACAAAAAAATCCTGGCCATAAAGGTAGGATTTGGAGGCAATTTCTAGACCCAATACTGTTACTTAGTCAAAGCTTATGCTGGAGGACAATGCAATCTGTTTAGGAAATGTCTGCTGTGCTAAAATAAACTATGGCATATTCCTGCAGCAAGAGAGTGCACCAAATCATATTCCCAATACTCAGAACACCTAGAAAATGTTTCTGAGAGTGGGTGTTTTTAACTGTGATAGTTAATAATATGCTAAACAGCCAGACTTGCTGGATCTAGGACCAAAACTCTGAAATGCCTTTAAGTTATGTTTGTTATGTTTCTTACTAAGTAGTAGCTAAAGCAGTTCACAGAATTTGAAACACTTGACAAACTTGCTTTTGTTTTCCTATCCGAGCCTGTTAACTCCTGACCTTGCCCACTGTACAGTAGTGTCATTCATGCTTGTTTCTCCTTTAGCCTTCCCATCTCCACAAACAGTAATTTATCTCCAAGATGTCTCCACAAAACCAATTAATTTTATCCAACCCTAAGCAATAAAATTATTTTGGCCACTAAGAGATTCTGCCCCTTTGCAAGTTAGTTTTTATTTTGTACAACTTATTTTCCAGCACATCAAACTAAGCATGTATTGAGCGGCCTCTGCAAATCATATTGGTGAACCCCTGCACTTGCATGGCACCTGCTTACAGTTCTGTAGGAGTGAGGGTCTGCCTATGCTGACCTTCTTGCAGACATGATGCCCCTCTCTAATGGAGCTGGGAGAAGTGCCCAGATCTCCTGACTTGCAGACCTGTGGTTTAGCCATTCGACCATGCTGCTTTGTTGACATCAGAAAAAAAGTTATTTTAAGCAGAGATGACTTAACAGATGTGTTATAGTCTTGGTGGAGTCAGTGCATCAATTGCTCAGCACAGAGCTGGTTTAAAAATGCCCTGCTTTGCTTTTCTGAATTTCATGTCTTTTCCTGGGCTTCTGTCAACTTTTCCTCTTGCTCAGCGTCCCCAAAACAATTTATTTTCTGTCTTATTCTGCCTCTTAGCATATTCATCCATACTTCGTTGACATGGTTTGTATGTCATTTGCAGTTCCAGTAACTCCTTTAGGCAAAGACAGAGAAACTCGCCTGTTTTTACTCATCTCAGCCAGCCGACTGGCTCTAGTAGCCATCTCAAGCAATAGTCTGGGGGCAAATCTCTGTCGTACTGTGATGGGAATGGTAGAGGTGCTTTAAACTGGTCCGTTAGCTAAGGCACAGCAGTACAACCTTTACTGTAGCTCAAAGCAGCAGCAATAATCTAGTGCAGCTGATGCTTTTGCTCTGTTTTTCTGAGAACTGCAGCGGGAATTGAGAAGAGGGGAGTTTAAGATCCTTGAATATCCCTTGTTGGGATCCAGAAGGAAAAATCTGTGTGGATCTGTGCGCTACCCATGAAGTAGAGGAAGCAGTAAGGATGACACCTCTCTAGAGGCTGGGTTGGAGTTTGTGCTAAGATAATGAAGCAAGCTGTTTTGAGAGACAAAAAGCTGGTGGGGAAAAAAACCCACTGGAATTCCTTTTGGTGTGGAAGTGAACTAGGAAGAGATTAGGAAAGGCCTTTGGCTAATGGACTGCTTTGAGGATGATCTTGTAGCAAAATAGGGCTTTCTTACTGAATAATGCTCTGGAGTGGCAGGGTTTAAAATGACTGCAGGAGACAGGTAGTGATTTCCAAGTAACTTATTCCATGTCACTTTGCTAAATCTTGATTGATTAACTTCCACAAATGAATTGACAGTGCTTGATCTTCTGTTAGGAGAAATCTCCATTTTCCTCTTTCTGCATCAAAATGTAGCATTTAGTTCGTGTTGTAGTAAATAACTAACTACCCAGGAATTAAAAATCAGGCTTTAGGCTGAAAGCCTACCCCTTTCTCACTCCGGAGGCAATGTGGAGTAGCATTTTAACGGTGTTGATTCTTCTTAATAATCCCCATTAACAAGAAATCACTTAGTGCTGATATTGATCTAAACTCTTGTCAGTGAGATTAATTGGGAGCAGGGGACTAGGGGGGAGAGGGTTGTTGATCTGTTATTTTCTTGCTGGGCTTCTTAGGAACATGGAACCATTTAGCTAGCTCCTGCCAGGACCATATCACCTTGTTTTCTGACTTCAGAGAGTAACTTTCTATGTGAGAACTCCTTGAACTTAAGAAATAAAATTCTGGCCAGAAATGTACTTCAGGAACTGCAGGGGTGTTATTTGGGAAAAACAGTTACTTCAGTTTCTACAAAACTGCTAAAGGCAAGGGATTTGGTATCAGCCCTTACAGCTGACAGCTTATTCCTGTACAAATTGTGTGAATTCTGAAGAGTTTGTATAAACCTACCATATGCGTTTGTCTGAAGTGGTGCTGAGCTGCACTTGCTCCTCTTATTTTCAGGTGGAGTTTGGGCACTGAATTCTTCTAAAAAAGCTGGTCTAAAACAGAAATGAATACCAGTGGCAGGCTGTGCCATCCAAAAAAAGCTGAGGAAAGGAGAGTGAGATCAAATCTAAGTGTAAATCTTACTAAAACCTCTGTCCTACACCGCTTACCATGCCCCTAAACACTGAGAGAATCTGATTTCAGGTTCCCTGTGGAAACACCGGTATCCTGTGCTTTCTTCTGGAGTAAGTTTTCTAAGTACTGTTTTTCATATGGCTCTATAGATGTGAAACACTTCAGGCTTAGGCAGAGAAATATGTTGAGTTTGATGTATTCAGTTTTTCTAACCATTTGAGAGGATTGGACTTGTGAGAGCACATCACACTGCTGTGCGTGCCGACGGCCTCGGTGCCTTCGGAAGTCTCGGGGAGACCTTTTACCGCTGCCTGACCCTGTTGGCTGTACTGGCTGCAGAGGCTGTTCTTGCTGTGGAGCTGCAGCCGGAGGTGAGGCAGACCTGGAAGAGCGGGACTAGCAGCAATGGGATGCTTCTGCATGTGAAGACAGTGAGCCCCCCTTGGCCAAAATCAGCCTGCTGGGGGTTAATTCCTACTATATATTTCTCTTGCACTTCCCCATAATTCAGCTAATGAAAGGTCTTTAACTGTGCTTCGCGCTGCGGCTGCTGGTGCCTCTGCCAGAGCTGGGCTGCTGTGCTGAGCTCGGCCTTGGCCAGCTGTGCTGTGTCCTCTGCCTAAATCGCTTTCTGAACCAGCTCCAAAGCTCCAGCTGCTGTTCCAAGCCCATCTTATCCTGCCCTGCATCTGCTCGTGATGCAGTTCCTGCAGGAACGGGGAAGCGTGGGGAGGAGGGGAGCGTGCGAGCAGCAGTGTGGGCAGGGGCTGTAGTACATCCGTCCCTCTTGAGAATAAGCACAGTGCAGTGTTGGAAATTGGACCCAAAGCCAGTGCCCAGAACAGCCTCTGCAGAATGACAGCAGGCCAAATCCTGCTGGACCGTCCATTCCCTGATAGCAGTAGCCCTGAGATATTACTGGAGAAAAATAAACAAATTTGGAGAAATTAAGGGGTCTGAGGGAGGGGAAGGATGTTGAGAGTATGTGGAGAAGGGTGCTGTGTTGATGTGTGGACTTACTTTTTCCTGTGGCTTTTCCTGGAGTCTGAGTGCAGCCCATCTTGGTAGATCACTTCATAACGGGCCCTCCTGAGGGCCAGCTTCTGAAGGTAGCAGTTCAAGTTTTAGCTCATCTTAATGCTCATGTTAACTCAGGACTTGTCCTCTCTCCTGAGGGCTCCCTGTGAGCTCTGATCCTGGCCAAGCTTTGCAGTGGCAGGATCCGACTGCCCGTGATACCAGCATCAAGGAATGGGATGGCAGCATTGTGCCCATTTTACAGATCAGGCAAACTAAGGCACCAAACCGCAGCTCCCCCACAGCATCCAACAGTGGCAGAGCTTTCTCCTGCCCCCTCCCATGCTCTTTGCCCAGGGGTCTCTGGAAGGTAGACACCCTTGGCCCTCGGAGCAGAGTATTTTCTGGCTAACCTGCTTCTTCTCTACCATCTGCTGCAGTTTGTGTGTCCCTCCAGTGCAATGCAAAGCCTGTGTGGGAAGAAGGCAAAAGTCATCATGCAGCCAGTGCTCCCAGGATTGGAGAGGTTTCAAATGAAAGGTAGCCTTTGCTTCTTCCTGGGCTGCACAGCTGTGGCACTGGCCCCAGCTCCTGTGCACTTAGGGGCAGGCAGCCCTGTGTCCCTGCTTCGAGCTGGCAGGCTCTGGTCCCCTTTGTTGTACCAGACCCAATGTCCCTGTACCTCTCTGGGGCAAGTGTCCCTGAGGCAGACTGTCCTGGGGAGGTGGCAGAAGGCCGCCCTTTGCCCAGCCCTGAGCCCCAGACAGGTGCCTATGCTCTACACTGCTTTCAGGGGGCTTTGTGAGCAGCACCCAGGGCTCCTCTTCCATTTGCAGAGATAGGAAGGAGGTTGGAGCCCCTTGTGCAATCCTACCTTCGGGGTGTGTGTGGGGTTGGTCCCCTTGGGAAGGGGGATAGAGGCTGCAGGCGGCTTTCATTCACCGGCAGCCTTTCATCCTGTGTCCCAGGGCCACAGCCACCCTGTCTCCATCCCTGTTTACTGATGGGGCCGATACGGCCCCGGCAGGAGAGGTTGCAGGTTCTCCTAATCGCCTTATCACCGGGTGGGACAATCTCAGACACTCAGAGGATGTTTTGACTGCGCTGAATTACAATGTTTGTTGTTTCTCACTCCCAATAATTGACATTTGATAGCGACTACTGTAAAAGCGGCCGAGGGGCTGGGGCTGAAGCAGAGGAGAGGCGGGGAGCCCCGCTCACAGCCCCTGCGCAGTTTGGGGACAGGCGGGGGGGTGTCCTCTGCCCCTCTCCCCCATGGGGACAGGGTGCGGAGGGGCTGCCGAAACCCCCCCGCGGATGCGCTGGGAGCAGTTCCGCTCCAGCAGGGCCCGATCCCCTTGGTTTGTGGCTTGGGGTGTTTGTACCATCCTTGCACCGCTTTTCTGTGCAGGGAAGAAACCAGCTGCTCCCCCTCCCCGCACACCCCCCCCCCCCGAAACTCGGAGCGAGGGGTCACGGATCCCAGCCCGGGGGAGGGGGACACGGCCGGTGCATAGCTGTCCTGCCCGGGCGGTGGGCTCAAAAAGCGGCTTTAAAATTTTTTTTTTTTTTTTGAAAGACGTTAAAATGCAAACACCGGTTGCATGCGTCAAAACGGGAACTAATGAAATTACGGGAGGGTAAACGCTACACAAAGCGGTTTGGGGGGCGGGGGAGGGGGCACCCGCAGGGAAAGGCTCCCGGGAGCAGAGGAGGCGGCAGCGTGCTGCCAGTGAGAGCCCCCGGGGCGGGCGGCTCCGCACCCCGCCGCCCCGGCGGGATGGGGGGGGCCGGGCGGCGCAAGGAACGCCAGGGACGCGCAAGGTTAAGCCACTCACTTTAATGACAACTCGCTGATCTCCATCAGCTCGTACAGCAAAGGGAAACGCGAACGGTCGGCGGGGCGAGGGGCGGACAGTGCATTTCAATACTAACTCACATTTTAGTGCATAACCCTACGGGGACCTGGCGGGTCCGAGTGTCTGTATTCCTCGGCCGAGGTGTGTGTGTGTGGGGGGGACTGGCCTCATCCCGGGCTGGCGAGAGCCGCCGCCGGCCCCACTCCCGGCCCGGCCCCGGGCGCCTGCGGGGCGCAGCCCAGGCCGGCCTTAGCAGCCTCCCGAGGGGAGACCTGGGGGCTGGCGAGGTATTTAACCGGCCGGAGAGCGGGGACCGCACGGGAAGTGCAAAAATTAAATGTGGATCTCAATAATAGAGTAAAAAATAAAAAAAAAAAAGAGTTGCAGGGCTTGGCTCGCTGGTGTTGGGAACAAGTCAAGCAAAATGACGGGCTGCTTCGTAGGAATAAAGGAGGGAAATTACCGGGGCGAAGTCCTCGGTGGAAGGGGGAGCGAGAGGGGCCGGGAGCCGCCCCGCCTGGCCCCGCACGGGGCGCCGCCGTCGCCCCACGTACCGAATACCTCCCCGCTGGAAATGGCCGCCCCGGTACTGAGCTCCGCCGGGATGCTACACTGAACCGCCCTCATCACCCCGCAGCCTGGCAATGTCCCGAGACCGGCTCGCAGGCGCGGCCGAAGCCCCTCCGCCCCCGACCCGGGGGTCTCGCCGGTCGGTGGGGTCCAGGGAGGGGAGCGGGCTGGGCGCGGGGGCAGCTCTACCAGGCTCGGATCCCGTGCAACGTGGAGATCCCCGCGTTCCCCTGCGGGATGGGCGTCTGCACCGCGTTCAAGTCCCCTACGCTGAAGTTCATGAAGTTGTTGCCGGCCGCCGAGGGCTGCATGGTCTGCATGGACGGGTAGTTACAGTTGTAGTTGGCGTTGCAGGCGGGGCTGTTGTAGTTAGTGTACGCGGGGTAGGTGTTGTAGCTGTACGGGTTAATGCTGACATTGTACGGCGAACTGTAGGGAGAGGACTCCCCCAGGCAGGGCTTCCCATCGCGCACCAGCACCGGCACCGCTATCCGCCGGGGGGGAGGGATGCCCACCATTTCGAGGGTCTGATCCTGTCTCTGCCTTTTGCATTTATACCTTCGATTCTGGAACCAAATTTTCACCTGGGTGGAGGTGAGCTTTAGGACGTTCGCTAGATGGTCCCTCTCGGGAGCCGAGAGGTATTTCTGCTGCTTGAACCTTCTCTCCAGTTCGTAGACTTGGGCTTGAGAAAAGAGGACGCGAGGTTTCCTTCTTTTCCTCTGTCTGGGGCGCTCGGGATCTTCCAGGTCCCTTTTCTCCTGCTCCAGGCTCTTGTGCAGGGAACACAGTTCTGCAGCAAAATAAACGGGCAAAGGAAAAAGGGGGAGGAAAAGAAAAACGTGCAAAAAAATAAAGCAATGTTCAATAAACCGCGTGCAGCGCGAGTGAACCCCGCGCCCCGGCCCCGCTCCTGCGGCAGCGGGACCGGCCCTGCCCCGCTCTTCAAGAACCTCTTCAGCAACTTTCCCTCGGTCTTTTTTTGTTTGTTCGTTTTTTGTTTGAAAACAAGGATGCTCCGTGCACTGATTTGAGTCGCGACCGCCTGTGCCTCAGCCTGCATTTATAGTGTGGTAGCCTCTGTACCTGATCCCATCCCGACCCCACGGGCGAACGCTCAGCCCAGCGATTTAGCAACGACCTGCGTCTCCTGATTTCCCTCTGGACGAGCTGGAGGCCTCGTGTTCCGTCCCGCAGCTTTGCCCGTCCCGCAGGGCAGCCGACGTGGCCGCGGCCCCAGCCCCGCGCGGGGGAGCCGCGGGGGTCTCCCGCGGTGGCTCCGTCCCGCTCCTGCACGGCGGGGGCCTGGCTGGGGAGGAAGACGCTTTCGCTCCCTGCGCTCTTCCTCGCCGGAGGCCGGGCGGGAGCCGAGGCCGGGCGCGGTGCCTCCCGTCCGCAGCCCCGCACAGTCCCCGCTTCCCCCGCCGCCCCTGCGGAGCCCGAGCCGCCCCTGCGGAGCGCCCACGCCCGGGCCGGGGGTCGCCTTCCTCCCGTTCCCCCTTTCTCAACTCGGAGGCCACCGGCGACCCCCGACCGGCACCGCCGCCGCTCTCTGGCTTTACCTTTCTTGTCCGCCTTGGCGTCCTTGGCCGAGTCCATTTCCACGTAGCTTTTAACGTAGTAAGAGCCGGGGAAGGCGGCGGTTTTGGCCGGGTGCGGCTCGGGCAGCTCCTCCCGCAGGTCGGGCAGGGCCGGGGGCTCGGCGCTGTACGTCTCCTGCTTGAAGGTGGCCAGCATGCAGGAGGGGGAGGCCAGGGAGGAGAGCTCCATGGAGGCCAGGCCGCTCTGATGCTGTTCCAAGTTCAAAATATCCTTGACCGAAAAGGGTGTCGTTGTCACAGGGCTAGGAAACATTGCGGAGGAGAGCGGGGCAGCGGCCGGAGCCCAGGGTCATGGAAAAGTGGGTGAGGAGCAGCCAACCTGGAGCAGTGGTGCAGCGTGGGCTCACGGAGGGGGCACATAGCATTCCCGCGGGTAGCCTTGACTTGTGCACTGAAGGCAGGTAGGACCAGACCATAAGGGAAGGGAAGGAGGGACTAGGCAGTTTTTGGGTGACTTTAGCTTTCTATTGGCCAACATTGCAGTGATGGTATGAGAGATGCAAAGTTCCATGTCACCTAATATAGTAATACATCTCAAAAACATCCCCACTCATTTAAAGGGGCGGCACTGTATTCATCCAGCTTTCCCCTGCTGAGTTTGTTGATCCATTAAAAAAAAAAATCCAGAATGGCCTAATGTGTACAAAACCACTATCTAATGCCATCTATCATACAGTCAGATTAAATAAACAGGCCGGGAGGAAACCATCGACCAAATATGTGCTGATTTCATTTTTTTTTAAGCGAGGGAACGGAGGTTTCATTTTTAGTTTTCTGCAATATCCGATCGCAGGAACTAGAAAATGGGAGTTTGCTGTTGTGCAAAGCGCACTCAAGGGAAAATCTGCACTTTAAGGTTTGTACAGATACACTGAAGCAGCACAACGCCGGCAAAACCCACCTGACAGGACAGAGTCCCTGAACAGCCTGGCTTTGGAGAGGGACATGCCGGTTGGTTTCCCCCCACCCCGCCTGTTTTTAAAGCTTTCAAACGAAAAACCGGCACTGTCAGGGGAAAAAATAAAACAAAAATAAAACTCCAAAACTCGGGTTGAAGGCGTTGCAAAATATACCGGGGTCCTGGGGGCAAGAGAGGAGCAAGTCAAGTCAAGGCACCCGGCGGCGCCCGGGGCCGCCCCTGGCGCTGGCCGGGTCCCGCAGCCCGGCCGGGAGCCCCGCTGGCCGCCGGGCCCTGCGCTCACGGGCAGAAGTGGGAGCTCGTTGATTTAATGCGCTTGGAGTCCCTAAAATAAACGTCAGCGGCAAAGTCGCAGGTTGAGGAGGGGCGTTACGGCGCTTTCTGGCTTCGGGGGGCAAGGAAAGAAAACCTAAAAAACCTTTTTTAGCGAGTTATTCTGTGCGGAGCACCCGGCTCGGAGAGGTGCGGGCACGGCCGGCGGTGGGGGGCGACGCGGGGGCCGGCGGGGAAGCCCTTGGAGGGATGCGGCGAGCTGGGGGGGGTCCCTCTGCCGGGCCCTGCCCGGGGAGGCCGCGGGGTCGCAGGGCGAGTTTTGCAAATCCTTCCTCCTCCCGCAAAGGGAGGAGACCCTCCGAAGGGGCTGAAAACGCGGGCACCTGCCCGCAGCTGCCCTCTCCGGGTTGCTCCTTCCCGAACGGACCTGCTGCTGCCCCCCTCCCCCGCTCCCCCCCCACCCCGAGACTTTGTGTCTCGGCACCCTCGGGCTCCCTTCTGGAGGGCTGAGTTACGGATATTTTTGCGGGCGATGCTGTGAGTGTCCCGCTCTCCGGGGACCGCCGGCCGCTGCCACCGCAGCCCCGGCGCTCGCAGCCTCCCGCTGCAGCCGTCTGCCGGTGTCCTGCGCGCGGTTTGTTCGCGAACCAGATCCGGATCTTGCGATAACAGTGGGAGCAATCAGTGTGTGCGGGGGGAGGCCTGAACTATTGCTACTGAATGAGGGGAGGGGGGCGGCCAAGCGGCCGTCTCGCCTTTCGCGGCTGCGCTTCCCGTGGACTTCCCTGGGAAGCAGTTCGGCGGGGACTTTCCTGGGTTGCAGGAGAAGGGGTGAAGTGCCTGGGGAAGGCGGAGGAGCCTCGGCTCAGGCCAGAGGCCTGCCGGCAGGGCTTGGCCGGGTGCCTGCGGCACCCCTTGCCCTCTGCATCGCCCGGCGCTCTTTCTAGACAAGTTGCCTCATTTTATTACAAGCTAATCGGAGTAGGTTAGATAAATACTAAAATAACGAAGTGATCGCGATGCCCCCCATCCCTGAACCGCGGCCGCAGGTTCGCCTGCCCCGGTGGCACCTCTCACCCTCGGGAGGGGAGAAGCGGGGTCCAGCGCTCCTGTCCCCCATCCCGCTCCCAAAACTCCCTTCCCGGGTCAGGTCCGGAGCACGCAGGGCAGCGCCTGGCTCGGAGGTCCGTGTGTCCCACCCCCCACCCCCCCCCGGTGCACCGGCGGGGAGCGCGGCCCCGACCCGGCGGGGGTCGGACCCCGAGCGCCGCAAGCCCCGCCGGCGGGCGCTGGGTCCGCGGAAGGAGAGCTGCCGTCCGACAGCCCCCGAATCGCTGAGGATTGACGGGCTTCCTCCAGACCCCCGGTCACACGGCGGCTCCCGATCGATGTGGGCCCGGCTGCAGAGGGTGGAAGTGATTAATTGAACGATAAGCCGGAGCTATCATTTGGAATGTCATTAATGCGTCGGGGAGACATTCATTGGAGACAGACAGCGTTATCTCCGCTTTATCTTCAACAGTGCATCACTTTTAATACTGCAGTTTAGAAACAAATGGGAGCTTTAGCCTTAGCCCTTCTCTTCGTGTTTATATTTTTGGAAGAATCACAACTAGTGGGAGTCCTGGGCTCGGACCCCTGATAAATGAACATTAGCACTTTTTAGAACTACTGTATCAACAAAAAGAGCTGCAGGGCCGCAATAATTGGTGAAAAAGCAAACACTCCGCAAAGAGAGGCCAGGTCTGCTCTGCGTCCAGCTGATTGATGAATAAGTTACTGACACACAGCAGCTCACGGACTTTCCGGGTCGGGGCTCAGCACCCACACCTCCCCCCGGCGCTCTCCAGCAGCGCGCTGAAGCCAGGCTCCGGCTGCAAACGGGGTCTCGGCCGAGGGGCCAAAGGCGAGCGGTTCGCCCAGCTCCGGACCCTGCCTGCAGCGCTCAGGCTCGGTGCCGGCCCTGCCCAGCCCGGGGTGCCCCGGCCGAGCCCCGGGGCAGGGCTGGAGGAAAGGCACGGCTCGGCCCCCTAGCTCAGCCGCACCGCCTTTGCCCTCTGTGGGGTCGCTTTTGGTGGCAGGCCAGCGGGTAGGAAGTTAGAATCGCGTTTAAGTAACACGCAAAAAGGAGTAAAGGGAGACAGGACCCCGGAGGAGCACCCTGAAACACCTTCTGCAGCCCACCCACGCAGCCGGGAGCCCCGGTACGTGGGGAGACAGAGCAAAGCCGCTGCTCTTTTCCTGGCTGCAAGGGAAAGGCGAGGGTACCCCGCTCCCGCCCGCCGCCTTCACGGGGTTTGCGGGTTGCTCTCGCTGCCCTCTCGGGATGGAGCCTGGCCCCCACGCCCAAAAAGCCCCTCGCAGGCGAGGGTTGCCTTCCACATCCGCTCGTTGCTTCTCTCCGGGATTGCTAAATGCGATCCGTCGGGTCTTTTTTTTTTTTTTTTTTTAAAAAAACCCAACTTTTATTGCTGAAAACAAACAAACAGGACAAAAACCCCAACCCCGCAATTAGCTCCGGAGAGCACATCCTCTCTCCCCCTGAGCTTTCGACACCTCGGACTGTTTAGAGAGAGATGGGGCCTTTTAAAAAAGTTTTCCTCTTAATCCCAGTCGGTTAAGACGTCCAGGCCCGCCCCCCCCCCCCCGCTCTAATTCCCGGCTATCTCCCGAGGACTCTGTTTATACCTCACCAGTAAACGGCGGGGTTTGAAACCTTGTCACTAATTGAGTGCTAACACTTCAGGTGCTATAGATTTGTTAAGAGCCAGTAGTCCAGAAATAGCCTATTAGGGTTTCCTTGCAGGAACTTGTGCCAGTCTCCCGTCTCCCATCGTGGGCGGTGGGTGCCGCCGGGAGCTCGGGATCTCTGCGGGTCCCCGAGGGCTGCCCGAGTTCTTTTGGCCGGTTGTTTCTTTCAAACTATTGGAAAGGGATGCTACGAAACGGAGAGCTTTAGCTGAATAAATCCCTCCGCCATGTAGCTGGTCTGCTGTGCCTGGCCGCCGTGGCGGGGTCCCGGGGGGCCGCACTGCCCGCTGCGGGGGGCGGCTGGGGCCGGGGAAAGGTTTGCTTTCAACTCTCTGGATTTCCGCAGAGGAAAATGGTTTGGAGCTGTCCAGGCGCTCCACTCTGCTGCAGCTAAAACCTGCTCCTTTTCTTTCTACCTTTTTCCTCCCCCTTTCCTTACCCTTACCCCCCTTCCTTGTTCGTTTGTTTCCTATTCCAGCCCTAACGACACCCGCCCCGCTCCCAGCGCCGGGGCTCCGGTGGGGAGAGCCCCCGCGCTCCGCGGCCCTGCCCCCCCCGGCCTCGGGCGTTGTGTAAGAAAAAGAGAGTTTTGACCTTGACGAAGGGCCTCGCCTCTGCCCGGTGGTGGGAGCTGCTGCCCGGGAGCCGGGGGGCTCCTCCGGGACGGCCCCGGCGCTGCCGCCGCCCGGCTTCCGGAGCTCCCGCCCGCCGCTCTCGGATCGCGGCCCGTCGCTACCGTGCCCGCGGTGGGGGCACATCGGGCCCTTCCCTCCTTGCAAACCGGCCGGAGAGCGCTGATGGCAGGGCACAGCAGGCGGATGCAGCAGCCGCAAAGCACCGAGGTGCCTTCCCTCTACTTCGGGACGGTTCCTGCAAAGCCCGGCGTACCCCGTCCCGTGTTGCTGCGGCTGTGGTAGCCCCACACCCCGCTTTTCAGGCAGGGCGCGGCCGGCCCGCCCGGAGACGGGGTCACCTGGGCAGGGGGACTTGGACAGCAAATGCCTCCTGCCCTGGGCTCCGTGCCTGGGATCTGACGATTAAGCTGGCTTTTGCACCTCGCCAGGCGCTGGAGGTGGGTCTCCCCCCTCCGCCCTCGATGAAGGGAAAGCTGAAAGCCGGTTAGAGAATTAAAAGCTTTCATTTTACCCTGCTTATAAAGTTTTCTGACTGTAACTGCGCTGGCTTCGCTGGTGAAGAAAGAGGCGATGGGGGATTTCGTCGTCCGCCCCACCGGCCCTGTCCTGGCGCTCCTGCCCCGTCCCTGCCGCTGGCTCCAGGACCCGGCGCCTTCCTGCGCTCGAGTAAAAGCTTTTTAATGAGGCCAGTTCATTACAAAAGCGCTTGTTCGTTACATTTCCAAGGGGAGCGCACACAGGGCAGAGTAATACAGTTGTTATAGGGAGGGCAAAATTAAACGAGCGGGAAGACTTGCACGTTTAGTAAATACAACAACGGTTTGACACTCGCGTCCAGCAGCCAGGATGCGCTGGTGGCTAAGAATACTGTTTTAAAAACGAAATACCTTCCAGGCACTATGAGGCGTGGGCTGTTTCGAAGAACAAAGCTCTAAATGTGGCTGCCCCGCTCCCTCCCTCGGAGCTTTGGCCCGGTTTCCCTCCCCTGGGCGGGAAGGTACCCACCGCTCCAGCGGGAACGGGAACGGGAGCGGGGCTGGCTGGGAAGCCTGAGCCCGCCGCAAGGGTTTCAGGGTGTTTGCAGCTTGTCTGTCCGCACGATGCTTTCCAGAGGAGATAAAGGTCTGACTTCTGGGATACTTCCTGCTGGCCGTGCAAACCCGATCCGTCTTGCGATGTCACCGTGCGCGCTTTGCGCTCGCCGGGAACGCGGGGGGGGGCGGCGGGGTCCTGCTCCGGACCCCCCCCCCGGGTCTGCCCTGGGCAGGGGAGCGCAGCCTGGAGGCGCGGGTCGGGCCGGGGAGGGTGCCGCGCGTATTTAACGTGTTTGGCCTTTATTTGTTTTAAAAGTGATTCCCCCCCGCGGAGACAAGGTTCCCAGCCATCGCCCCGCCCGGGGGTGCCGGCTCTCAACCCGCCTCCCCCCCGGCCGCGGGGTCCCCCCGGGACTCCCACAGTAGGACCCAGCCTCTTCCCGAGGGGATCAGCTCCACCGAGACGGGTGGGAGGATGAACCTGGGCGAGTAGAGTTACAGAGCCCTGACCCCCACCTCTGCTCCGGCGTCCCCCGGCGGTGCCCCTTCTGCGCCGGCAGCCTGTGAGCCACAACCGGAGAGGCATGAAATCGGCTGCCCCAAGGGAAAACGGGAGGGACGGGGGGTCCCTGACCCCGACGAGCTGCCCCCCCGCTCCCGCGGGGCTTTTGCGGGGCGGCTGGCTCTGCCTTTCCTCCTTGTCCCCCTGCACCGGGCAGGCGCCTTCCCGAGGCGGCCCCGAGTCTTTCCCTGCACTTGCCGCTGGGCTGCCCCGGGGGGGCACGGGCGGGACGGGACGGGTCTCACCCCTGCCCTCCAACCCTGCCCCCCAGGGTGGGTGCCGCTCCTGGCGGAGCGCCGAGCGTCTTCCAGGTAATAATAAATAATTTTTTAAAAAACACAACAAAACTCCCCACAAAAACCCCAAACAAACAAAAAAACCCCCCCGAAACTTAACAAAAAACAACCCCAAAAAAGGAATGTAACCCTCGCTACCCCGGGACGCTCGGACCCACTTTCATGTTTGCCCCAGTCGCGCGGGTTTGGCGGAGCCGGTTCCTCCGCTCCCGCCGGGACGGGAGAGCCCTGCACACGGAGGCGGCGGGAGCGCGGGCTGGGCGCGGAGCGGGGGGGCCGGGGGCACTGCCCGCCCGCGCAGGGACCCGGGGCGCCTCGGCCCCGGGAGCAGGTTTTTGCGTCGAAGCGGGGAAATTATCCGTTGTTCGGTTTTGTGGTGCTCTGACGGGGAATGGGGCGGTTTCTCCGAAGAGTCCCGTTTCTGTCTCCTCTCCGTGAAACTAAAACTCCGTGCGCTCCCGCGGCTTGTTCTGCAGAGAGAACAACGGCTGGGAAGAAATCCGTGCAAAATTAGAATCTACGAGAGAGAGAAACTGGCAAATATATGCGCGGGAAAGTGTTTGCATCAGCCTGATGAACATACAATTCACCGAACATGAAATACGAAATATTCCAAGCGTGTGTCAAGAAGAAAAGAATGGAAAGAAATGAGAATCTTGTAAAAGTTCTTCTAGATTTGTACTCTCTTTTTTTTCCTGGGTAAAATTTCCAAGTTTCGGATATCTTCACAAGTTTCTTTTTAAATTTCAAAGGAAGGTCGCATAAATAAAACCAGATCTGCAATTTCCCGATTCCTGCGTTAATTATCAGCCCGTTTTTCAGCGGTAGAGGGAAAAGCACCATTTAAACGGCAGCCTTTTTTTTTTTTTTTTTCTTCTTGGAGCCCCAGCAATACTGTGGAAAGAAGAAAGGGAGGAAAGGCGGGAGAGCTCCCCGCGGTGCCTCGCTTTCTGCCTTCCTCCTGCCAGGTCGGCGCGATCCGCCGTCCGTCCCCAAGCCCAGACGCCGCCCGCCTTTTCATTTTGTCAACTAAAGAACAAAAAAAAAAAAATCCGAGCGAAATGCCTGAAACGATAAACGCCCTTTTATTTCGCGGATAGGGTTTATTTCTTCTAAAAATTGGAGGGATTGGGGTTTGGCTGTTGGCGTTTTCTTACAGCTTTACACACTGTTCTCCCGGCCTGTCCTCGGGG
This sequence comes from Phalacrocorax carbo, assembly GCF_963921805.1. NCBI lineage: Eukaryota > Metazoa > Chordata > Aves > Suliformes > Phalacrocoracidae > Phalacrocorax > Phalacrocorax carbo. Next base: position 11,792,564 of record NC_087520.1, on the reverse strand, counting down.
ATTACTTTTGGTTTTTAACTGCACCGTATCTTTCGTGCCCGAAAGTTAAAATTAGTGGGAAGCCGGGGCTGCTTGTGGGGAGGGAGGAACCAGCGGAGCTGCCCGGGGCAGCCCGGAGGAAGGGGATGCCGCGTCCTGGCGTCCTGCCGGGTGCTTGGGCTGAGCCGGGCCCCGGCGCCTGCGGGGATGAGGGGAGTGAGGGGAAAACCTAGGACCTGGTACCCCGTGGGGCTGAAGAACCCAGCCCTGGGCCTCGCTCTTGGGTGTCAGCAGGCCGCGGTTACAGCGCTAAGCACGGGGTCTGGGCTGGACGGGGCTGTCTGGAGCCAGCAGGGCAGCAGGCGCTCTTCAGCACTGATTTCGTAAGCCGGGACAGGGGTGCCCAGCCCCTGGTTGCGTTACTGCTGTGCTCGGTCTCCTTGCAGCCCCAGGGCCGCGAGTCTCCAGAGCTATGCAGCTCCAGCGTTCCATGTCCTGGTGGCGGCATATCCCCAGGGCAGCACCTGCTGCAGCTGGCGGGACGAGGGAGCGCTGGTGGGGGGTGCTGGAGAAACCCCACTTGAGCCCATCTCCCAGGCCCTGTCTCTCCAGCTCTTCGAGGCAGTGTCTTGGGAAAAGATCGCTGGGAAGGCAGTGCAACATTTCGGGGCACCTTCACATTGAGTGTTAGAGCCGGAGTCAGAGAAGACCCCTTCCTCCCATTTCTGGTTGTTTTTGGTTTTTTTTTTTTTTTGACCCTGGCCTGTTGCAGTTTTAATATGCAGCCCTGATCAGAACTCAAGAGGATATTTCCTCCTCCAGTGTTTCTCTGGGCAAAGAGGCACCAACAGATTTTTTCCATAATGATGAAAACATCTGGCTGTCTCCGAGCTGTCAGGCTCTGTATTGCTTCTTCCCAGATGCCTTCTCCACTCCAACCCTCTGGCCGCCCAGAGCAGCCTCTGTGTCCGGGGCACTCGCTTGGGCGATGCACTCCCGACCTCCGGCTCCAGTGAGAGATACTCGACACTGTCTGCACAGGGGGACTGAAACCTCCAGGATCCTCACTGCAGCTCCTCGGCTTTGGAAACACATTTAGACACAGCAGCCTGGGGAGGTGGAAATCTCTGTCCCCAAGTATTTTATAAGGCTTTTTCCCTTCACTGGGTCCAGCAGAAGTTGTTTTCCCCGCTACCCCCATACGTGTAGTTCAGGATTAGCTACCCTATGGCTTCCAGCCCTCCTGTTTGGCTCAGTCCATCCTGGAGAGGAGGGATACCTCCATGCTTTCAGCCAGGGCCCTAATCTTCACCACTTGCGCTGTTAAAATGTGCTTTAGTAAAAATGTGCCCTTGGTTTTGTGTGTATTGGAGCTGGATTATGCATCCACTTTTAAGAAAAGTAAAAAGACAGTACACCCCCAAAAGAGAAATAAGGAAATATGTAAGGGCTGATTCAGTGAGATCCTAAAGTGCTGGTCAAATTTTAAATACCTGAATTACAAGGATCACTCATGTGCTTGAAGTATCATAACAGAACTGAGGCCCAAACTAGGAACTCTATTACATATTGTGATTTAAAAGAAAAAAGTAATGAAACTGAACCACTCCTGGAAAGTAAACAAGGTACATCCAATGCCTGAATGACTGAAAAAATAAATACTTTCTTAGGCTACAAGAAAACAGTCTCAAAGATGCATTTGGCTTCAAGCAGTCAGAGCAGCCTGAGCCCTGTCTAGGGTGACTCTTAGAATTTCAGTATTTAAAAAGGAAAAAGGGGATGTCCAATGTTTAAAAATATGACTTTATTTATTCCCAAAGATGAATAAACAAAGCAAAGGCAAAAACCTAATGCCTCTAGAGAAAAAAATGTGTTTAACCACAATTCTAAACTATTCTGTTCCTTCTCCCTCCCCACTTTTTAAAAAATGGACAAATAACAGCCAAGCTCAAAACCATTGTGTCGTATTCCAGCCTCTCTAGCTTTGCTCTCATTGATGCCAAAGTTCATAAAATAACCATAACATTTACAAAATATGAACCTGATCCAGTAGTTCACATTTAGGCAGCACTCTGCACTTAAGGTGATGGAAGTTGCGGCAAAACGGAGCGGAAAATGACCATTTATCTCCTGTCTTGGGAACTTAAATTTCATCAGGGATGTGAAACCTCTGTTAGACTGATCCTTGGCTGTTTTTGTGCTGAGACTTTAGGTGTTGTGCAGGAGGCAATGGACTCATCACTGATGGGGTAACTCCATGGTGGAGATCTAATGGAAATAGAGTAGATCCATTTGGTTAGTTGACACTCTCTCCTGTTCTCATTCCCACCATGTTCATTCTGAATGACTTGTTAGCATTAGCTGGATTAAAGTTCCAATAGGATAAAATGTCCTGCAATACAGATTCCTGCTCTACATTTTGATGTGAGTAAATGATGTTGGCTCTGTGTACTTTTAAGTTATAAGCTCCAGCAGCCCTGGAGTAAATATGCATTTTGAAAAAGCCTGTTGTATGACCGGAGTCACTCTGAACTACTTTTTGTATGTATCACACATGAGCAAAAATGAGGCAAAAGTGACATTGCGCAAGCTGCAAAGTCAGGCACTCAGCACTCAGGATGTGACTCTCTGTTGTCTACAGACCCCATCAGGCTTTTGGTTTTATTTCAGCTTCGCTTTTTCCTTAAAACTTCTGTGTCGCAAAGTGCACAGGATGCACAGTGCTTGTGCAACAAGCAGCCATTCAATAGTTTTATCCCTCGTGTTGAGCTCCAGGTCTTGTTCCACAGTGAGCTGCTAAACCACAGAGATGGAGCTTTTCAGATCCTCTTTCATTTCAGGGGGGTCCGGGTGCTTTGAAGGTATGAGCGGTTCCACATTTGCCTATCCCATATGTGGGGAGGAGTTTTACCCCCTACTGCCTAAAGAATTTAAAGTGCAGAGTTTGAGGTTCAGTGCATCCATTGATTTGGATGCACCCCAACACCCCGTGTGAGATAGCTGCATTGGGAGTTGAAAGTATTTTTGACGTTAAAAGACGCTACAATCTTCCAAGTATGTAGAAAGCATGGATAAACTGCTGTTTAGCAGGGTGTGTAACTTCGCTACATTTAGGGAGATTCTCACTCAACAAAAGACAAGGTCAAATCTTTTCCTAAACGCAGAGGTGTTTTAGTTTCTCAGGGCAAAGTTCCCCAGGATTTCTGTTGTGCATAATTTTCCAGCCTTGCTCTCCCTTGAGGTTTTCCAGAAAGCGAGCAGGTACCATTTTGGCTCAACTGATAAAAAGTGCTCAGCAGGAAAAAATAATGGAAATATGGGGCAAGTTTCCATTAGTGGGGAGCCTGCTCTGTCCAGAAGCAGCCACTGGGTTGTTGGGCTGCTGTCCCTCACTCTGTGGCCGAGTGCCATCTTGTGGGACCTGCAGCCCTGCCTGGGAGCCCCCAGGGCTCGCAGGGTTTAGGGGGAAGGGGCTGCGGGTGCAGATGGTGAGCAGAAGGCTCTTGCTGCTGCCTGAGAGGCTGGGTGTCCTCAGCAGTGCAGAAGAGCACCCCTAGAGAATAACCTGGGGCACGAAATCAGAAAAAGCCCAAAGTGGAGCAAAATGTCATGCAGCCCCCAACAGCCATGTAACTCCTGTGTCTTTGTCTAACTGAGGGCAGATTTTATCTGAGGCCATCAAGCAACAGGGATGAGATATTGTCTCCAGATGATGAGCTTGGAAAGCTTTTTGCATGAGCAAGCAACAGGCAAAAAAATAGGCTTACTTTAGGTAAGTGCCCTGAACTCATCGTTTACAAACCATCCTCCCACTCAGGCAGACCTTTTTTTTTTTGGGATGAGACAGTCTACCGCAGACAGGTGCTGCTAGCACCTGTGTGCATCTGCCTGTTTTGCAGACATTGGGACTGTTCTAAAGCTAGAAAAAAGTGGAGCTCCTTGCTTGCTTTCTTTTTGTTCACTTTCCATTTTGTAAAAGTTAAATCGATCTAATTAGAGTTCTTCAAGTGAATAGCCCATTTGTACAAACTTTTAGCATCCTGCTTACTGCTTTTTACAGGGAATACTGTCTCAGACTGCTCTGTATCAGCTCTATCTGGTTTTGGACACCCCATCCTTGGAGTGGGTTTACTTATATCAGTCATGGTGGTACATTTTTCTGATGGGGAAAGCTATCCTTAGGAACAGAAGCTGTTACCTCTTCAGAAAGGTGTTAGGTGGGCCTAGCTTTTGATCACTTTATTAACTCAGACTTGATGGGACTGCTGTGGCAATTGCATGACCAATACACCAACGCATCCTGTCAAACCCATCCCACTCTCCTTTCTGCCATCGAAGTCTTGAGATAAGCAATAGTGAGATGTCTGTCTGGTTGATGGAACTAGCCGTTTCTGGTCTAATCCATGCTGGGCCACAGCCCAAGTGTCTACCAAGGATCACAGAATAGTATGTTTTATGCGATACAAGCTGGCAGGTAAATTTAGAGTTGACACTCCCTTCTACAATTGGAGGACTCAAGGACAGTCCTATCAGGTGGCAATGGCTGGGGGAGTATTTATAATCCATTTGCTGACTGGAATTAATATGAATCTGTCATCCCTTGTGCCACTTGGGAAACCACATAACTGAGTGCTGATGATGCCAATAGCTGTTGGTGATCTTTTCTGGCAATAGCTGAACATGTTGTTCCCAACTGATTTCAGAAAAGAAAAGTTGTCACCAAGATAAAGCACTGTCTGGATCCTCTTTTCTCTGAGCTCTGCAGACTTGGCGAAATGGGACATTTGACACGGTTGGTAGATTGTAGTCTGGCTGTGGCCAAGGCACAGCTGGCGGGTTGAAGGAGCTGACAGCTGTCTACGGAGCAAACTCAGAGTGTCTTTCCTCTTTTAATGCAGAGCAGCATCTCGTGCTCCTGCCTGATTTCAGCAGGTAATGTGCTCTGTTATCTGCGTTGGCATACGTGGAACTGGGACCTACCCTGTTTTAATCAGGTGAAATACAGCCTGGGCAGGTTCTCCAACACACTGCTTTGGGTTTAGTGGATCCAAAGGTTAATAGTCATGTCAGAACAAAGCCAATTAGAGAGGTGCTCTGAGCAGAAGGACAAAATGTTAGTGCTGGGTAAGATCCACAGAGAGATGGGGGCTGTTTGGGGTCAGGATGTCAGAGGAAGGGTTGATGAACTGATTTCTATGGAGGGCACCAGTGCTTGGAGCATATTCCCTGCAGCCAGGTTTAGGGGGAGTCAGGGGAATAGGTACTGCTTTTTGGGTTTTTTGGGGGGCATGTATACAGCAGTCTAGGAAATGATAGGACTGTGAAGGTCCTGAGAGGAGTAAGCTCTATCTATGCCTGCCCTGCTCCTCTTTCAAAGCACTTTGAGGAGCACTTGGCACTGGTAAGCCCCTCCTGCCTGTGTGCCCACATGTCCTAGGATAGGATGCATCTAGATATGAGAGTGCCTGCTTCTCTGAGAGCAGGGCCTGCAGCTGATCTTGCTCTGGATACTTAGCAAACCCAGGCTGGCTGCTTGCCATCTGACTTGGCTGCTTCTACATCTCCTGGAGAAGCCATGCAGTTCATGTGACATCAGGGATACCCACAAACACGCACTGGCCTACACCTCCTGGATGTTTGTCCAGGACTGCCTTCCAGCTTGTTGGCTGGTTAAATTAATTGTATTAGTTGTCTCCTCCCAAACAAATTGAACCAAAATAGCACAGCTAGCTAACCTTTCCACAAGCTCCAGGTCCATCCCTTCTCTGCTGCTTTCCTCTATCTTCCTTATTTCCTTTCTTTTCAGCTTGAACCATTGTATTCAGCCAGAATTCCCCTTCTGTTTGATATGAATGCCTTGCTGTAGTGCCTTACCTCTACCGTGTGGCTTTTGTATATGTCAAAAATAGTTGTGAGTTTCATCAGCGGGAGTCCCCTATAAGCAACATGCACCCACAGTGCAGAGGTCTGTAGTCTGTGAACAGCCAAATACCTGCGTACTCCTGTTCCACAGGCACTGCTGGGTTAGAGCTATTGCTCACCTGGGAGAAATGAAACCTGTGTATCAAGGTTTCCTGACAACATCCCTTGGCTTTCCAGTTGGGTAATCCTGTGTTAACATTTGTCATCCAGTACCCCTAGCACACATCCTCCTCTTGTTTTGGCCTCTGTAGATGTGCACAAGGAAGGCTGCCTCAGGATGTGCTGCAGATCAAGTCCCAGTCCGATGTACCTATGGTGGGTACCATCCCTGATGCGATGTGACAGTAGAAGGGAAAGAGCGATTGCTGGGTAAAGCCACAGGGCGTGTGATCAGATTACAGCCTGTCTGGCAGGGAAGCAAAACAAGCTGCTATGGATTTCAGAGTGGGGAGTAGCCTTCATTTACTATTTGGCAGGAGACAGTCATGTCTGCAACCGTAGGCAGCAGCAACCATTTGAGAAGTGGTGAAAAAGCCAACTCAGCGCCTTATTTCCTCCATGGCTGGGTCTAGCAGCCACACAGACATACATACGCAGGGATACAGGTGTACAGGAATTTAGGTAGCTCTTGTGTGAATGGAGATATTTAAAAATTCAACGACTGTCCCAGAAGGAAAAATGGAAACCGGGGAGAAAGATTCACCATGAAAATATACAACCCTTTTAAGGTGAGTTTGAGTGTCAGGAGACTGTATACTTGTTCCACTTTGCCAGTAACATTAATTAGTTAGAGTAGATCGAGTGGCTGTTCCATATTTGATAGCCACATGCTTCCGATGCTGTCATTATCTCAATAGAGCTACTATATTCTCACAGCATAACGCCCCTGCGCTGGGAAACACACCGATCTGCTGGATGCAGCTTGCTCAGTTGGCTGCTAAAAAATACAAAGCCCTGACAGACCTACCACAAACAGGAGGATATGCAGCCCATCGAGGGGTCTGACTTAGGCAATAGGGCTTGTTTGCCATGGCACGGCTCTGGCAGCTCCAGGGCAGTGCTCCCAGCGCCTCTCCTGAACTTAAAGCCTTCCTAATTGTACCAGCTAAGCGGGCGCCTCTCTGGGGGGATCCAAATCTGACTCTGCTTCACCTGCAAAATGATGATAAGACCCTGTCCGTCTCCTTGCCCATTAATGGGAAGGTTAAAGGAGTATGATCTTTCTTTTAGTGTACGCTTGTGCAGCACTTACACACCAGCACGGTCTGGACTGGGCTGTAACCTGTTGTAACAGCTTTTCTTAAACAAAACACCACAAAATACAAATGCAAATACTTTGCAACATTATTTTCAGGCTTTTTGGCATTTATTTTTTAGTTTAGGTTGGCTTCTAAGGTGCTTATTTCCTAAAAGGAAGGATGAAGCATAGGTAAAAACTTAAGTGAAAGTTGTGGACTGCTTTCTGGGCTGTTGGAAAAGAAGCAACATGATTTGATGATTTTAAATTTTTTCCTCAGGCCTCCTACTTTAGTAGATCTAATAAATGGAAATAAAAGCTGTTACAGCTGAAAGTAATTTTATTTAAAAGTAACAGATTTCTCCTGGGTTTTGATGTTTGTTTTTGCATTTCATTCTGTTCGCAAAGGCAAAGAGACTGCCTCCGTCTTTTCCTCTGCTTAGACACTAACCTCTTTCCTTGTCAATATTGTTTAACTACATTTTATCTCCAAGCAATAAAAGTCAAGATATTTTAAATCCATTTATAACATACTCTAAGACCATCCTCCCAGAATTTAGGCCTAGAAAGTGGAGACCTTTAAGAAAAAAAGTTTATTCAGTGACAGTTTCCTGGAGACTTTCCTGAGAAATAACGGGAAGCTGGTGGCATCCCCTAGGGAGCCACATGCGTGTCCTCTGCTTAATCCTCAGACGACCCTCAGCCTGGAGAGCCAGGTTCCCCCCTCGTGCTGACTGACGCTCTCTCCCAGCATTGGCGGTGCAGCCCCTTGCCTGCTCCTGTGCCCCAGATGGACATGGCCAGGTTTCAAAGCTCTCTCACCAGCGTGCTGGGACATTTGGAGGAAAGATCAGAAACTGGCCTGAAGTTTCCAAGCAGCGTCTTAGATTTCATTTCCTACTATTTTCCGCCCATAGGCCAGGCAGAATTGGGACCAGACAGTTACAGAGGCAGTGCAGGTCATTAGATGAGACTTCTTATTTTGCTGTCTCTGTCTCCAAGGCCCTGTGCGTGCAGTGGCGGCTCAGCATATGCGCTACACTCTAGTTCTTAAAAGTTTCAGATGTTGCTTCTAAAAGCAACACAGGCTGATGCACAGGGAGAATTGTTCTTCCTTTAGGGATAATCCGCACCATCTTCCCAGACTCCCACATCATCCTGAAATGGGAGATTTTGCCCCTGAGACCTCTTAGCTTCTTGCAGTTTGAATTTGGTTTGGTTTGTTTTGAAGAAAAGTTAATTTACCATAATTGTGCCTGCTGTATCTGAGGATCTTGCATCCTATGGTTTCAGATGAAAGTTCCTAGAAGTTTTAAATGAAACTTCAGGCAGGTTTGATGGGGTTAGTTTAGGGCAAGTAAAGTAAATGTGGATAATATACAGAATTTACCACTTAGCCTGAGACTGCATGGAAAGGGATGCAAATCTTTCTAGTTTGACATATTGCATGCAGGTAGAGAAAACTGTATTGTAACCCACAGCTTGCTTCACACCAGATCTTTTCCGTATCTGAATTTGACTTCAAGCCCACATACATTTCAGAAGAGAACTATATTCTGCATCCCTAAATCACATGAACTGATTTGTCCCCGAACAGAAACCAGAGGAAAGGCTCCAATCCAGAGGAAAGGCTCCAGTCCAGAAAGTCTGTTGCCAGATGGTCATTTTGAGCAGAAGGAAAGGAATAAAATGTTAAATACTGCTCTGCTTTGAAGAGTGGTTTCATAAGTGCAGCTTAATGCACAGGAATGTTATTGGTTGTTCTTTCCAAAGTAGTGTCAAGAGGTGGATGTATGTAATTTATCAATGTGTCTGTTCCCTGAAATGAACGGAAAAGACATGTTTAAAGCCATGGACTCTAAATTTTTTCTATATTGTATCTCCTTGTATTCGTCTTCTCTGCATAGAACACATTACCCTGTTATACCACTCACTGTTGACCAGCCCATGGGTCCTGCTACTTGTCTTGGGTTTTTTCAGGTACTTAATTCTCCAGGTATTTTTCCTGGCATCACATTTAAGCAGATAGGTCTATAATTGCCTGGTTCCTCCCATCCCCTTCTTTGGAAGAGACATGCTACCTTTGCCCTTTGCCCGTCTTCTGGTATCTCACCTGTCCCTCACAAGTTCACTAATGGCTGAGATAACTGGCTCCCTGAGTATCCAAGGATAAAATTCCTCAGGGACAGCTGATTAGGAAATATCACTCTTAACTGCATACTTTCTGGCTTGTCCTGTTCCCACTCAAAACTGAGCTCCCACTCTTTCCCTACTATTAATTGTTGTCGTTATTGATGCTTTTGGTGAAAAGAGGAGCCAAAATAGGCAGTGAGCACAGAGGCATCACCCAGGGACCTGCGTGCTCCCCACGCAGCTGTAGATCGTCTCTTTCCTGCACTTTACAAGACTGTGATTGGAGAGCGGTGAAATCACATTTAAAGGAGCTAAGTGAAAAGTCAGCAGTGTAGGAATGTTGATGAATCAAACCTTATAAGAACAGTTAAGTTGTTTCTTCTCTGTGCCTGGAGCTCAGCCTCTTTCCACCTGCAAGGTGGGATGTCTGTTGGGTGAAGCAGCTGCGGTGCTTTCCCAGCCTGGTTCTTTTTACAGACATGTGTGGCGCAAGGTTGCCTTCAAGTGAAAACAGAAAGGTACTGCAGGGAGGGGAGGATGAGAGCTGTGGATATCGGGAAGGACTGAAGCAGATCTGGGAGCTGCACTCACAGCTAGAGCTGGGACACGCAGTGTTCAGAGCACAAGAAAGTCTGTGAATAAAAAAGACACAGGAACAAAAAAAAGCCCAAAGCAATAATTTGAGAAAATGTACATAACTCTGGTAATCCCGACTGTAATCTGTGGCCTGAACAACCCACTGAGTTTAGGAACACTTTATACTCCTTTCCCACTGCTGCGCGCAAATCTGAGCCGTGGCTTTGTGGGAAAGTTGGTGTGGTCAAAAAGAGGCGAAGCTTTGCCTTGAGAGTCAACACACAAGGTGGTGGCTCTTCTCAGCCCTCCTCTGGTTAAGACCTCAGGGTTTTTCTTTAATAGAAATAAGTTTTTATTTTTATGTGCACTCACACTGACTGACACAAAGGGCAAAACGCACCCTGCAGTGCGCAGAAGGATGGGCTTTGCCCTGGTTCCCAGCTGCATGCCACTTCGCTTTTCTTTTACTGGAGAATTGAAAAATCTGGTGTCTTGGTGATAGGTAATTTTGGCCCATTTGAATTATTTCAGTCATTAAAAAATACAACTAGCTTCAGAGCTAATGGCACAAATGGTCTGAGCATAAATTTCCCCAAAATGCCTTCTTAAATTTTAATTTACTAAAATGGCTCTTGAAATAATCACTTAAAGCTTACTTAAAGTTAATATCAAGTTTCCACTGTTTCAGAGCCCATTGGCCATTTTTGGTGGCTCTATATTAATATTCTTCCTATTTTAAGTACTTGCACCTCCTTTGCTGTTATTCTTAGAGTTATCTGAGATATCTAGATACTGACAGGAGAAAGCCAAGTTCCCCTCCAGAAGTGAGGAGATTTAACTAAGAGCGTCATCAAACAAATTGAAAACCTGAAGCAAGCACCTCCATGCACTCTGTGTCCTCTCCCCATTCTCGTCATGTCTGATATTGCTTAAGCAGTGGGAGGCAAAAGAGTGTAAAGGGTCATTTTGCTGTTGCTGCTATGGTATCAGTCACATCCTTTGCTCTCCCTGATGCTCTAAAACTATGTGGGAGAGAGGATGGAAAATTTGGGACTGGGGAACAAGATTTTAGAGGTTGTGGAGACATATATTAGACTTTTTAGACTCCTGCTGCTGCCTTTGTGTGGACAAGTCACGCTTGTTTCCTTTCTGTCATGGATGGGGCTGTGCCGGTCCTGGGCAGGCTGGTGGCTGCCGGAGGGCTGTGCTGGGAGGAATGCTCACAGGGAAGGAAGTTCAAGCAGAGAATTTAGCAAATATCTTCTTTTCAGTTGGGTGAAAAGCAGCCACTAGCAAGGGAGGTAGGCAGAAAAGGGGCTGTGAGGGTGGAAGAGTTTAACAATAAAATACTGAATCCTGCAAACTATTCCCAAGTTCATTTGAACCTCAGCGCTGATGCTGGGGTTTGTCTGGGATGCTAGAGGCCGTAACTCTCCATCGCTAATCCAAATCTTTCATTTATTGTCTGCTTTGCTCCCGGTTGCAAATGCAGTCCGGACTGCCATGTCCTTCAGGTCCACCTCTCCCTGTTGCTGTCTGTGAAAGGTGCTTTCCTCCCTCTTGCTGCAAGATGGTGCTGCAGAATAGGGAAATACGTCTCTGCGAGAGCTGCTGGGTTTCAGAGCCAGAGCGTGCAGCAGGATTTGCTGCTGGAGGACAGGGCCTTCCCTGCAAAGTCCGTGCTTATGGCTGTGAGCGGGTGCAGGAGCTGCTGGCAACATGGGGGTACCTGGTGGGGCAGGGTGAAGGAGGGCTGGTGAGCCCTGACAAACCTGGGGTGGGCTGTGGGTTGCATCTAACCTGCACCAGTTCTTCCTGCCCAGGGAAAACCGACTAACTGGTGATCCCTCCATCTCCTGCCTGCTCTGCTGATATGGGGGTGTCAGGGCAACATGGGTGAAAATTTCTTGTCTGCCTGTGCCATATTGCTGTCCCTTTTTCTGCATCATGCACAGGAGGAGAAGGGCAGCTTTGGTGTGAGCATGGTGGGCTGATACATATCTGAGTGATTAATATCACTGACATTATCATGCTCTAAATTTTCATGTTGTGAATTCCAGTTCTGCCTCAGACTGATGTAGGTTTTAGTTATTTCCTTGCACAAATCCTGATTCACACTGTCAGGACTGTTTGCAGTCAGACTTTCTGGCTAATATTCTCTGGTGAATTTAGTGACAGCAGTTTAAGATTTTACTGCCCCCAGTTTCCCATCTTGTGTTTTCTTGTGGGACAGGATGAGCCACAATTCCAGTTCTCCAGCCCAATAGCTTGTTTTCTGGGGGGCAAACTGACCATTGTTGATGGCTTAAGCTGATGTAACAAACTCCTCTCTGGAACTCCCGAAATGGAGGTGTGCGACCCGTGGTGCCGGTTTTGCTCCAGGAGTGGTGGCCGTCAGCAAGCCACAGCAAAATTCTTTGGACGTCTTAAACTGGTCTGCTGTGGTTGACCAGAGGACGTAGGTCAGAGCCCTAAATACAGCCCTTGCACTACATTTGTTCTGTTTTTTGCCATACCTGTACATATTTACTTACACAGTTATACAACTTATCATATTTTGATTCAGATTCTTAGGAGGAGACTTCATTATGTAAGAAAAAGATGCATAGCACCTTTGGGGGGATTCTTTTTTTTGGCGGGGGGGCCAAACTTGGTTTTCTTTTTTCTTAGAATGTATCAGGATTGAAATGGGAATTCAGAAAAGAAATAATGAGAAGGAATTTTTGTCTAAAGGAAATTGTCTAATGTTATCAAATACATATGAAAAACAAAGTAAGTATATAGAGGCCTGTTCTGTGTGTAAAGCTGATGTATTAAGGTTATTTTTTAAGTAGTGACTTAAATGAGGTATTTTTCCTGGTCAGGGTCTTCAAGGTTTTAGTACTGGCAGAATGGATTCTGATATACTTTTTCATGGCTAGAAGAGGAAAATAAACTTTCCTGCTTTTTAAGTAATTAATTAACACCTGAATGATAAAGTACCTCAATCAAACTGATTGAATAAATCAGAATGAACAATTCTGATTGTTTTTTCCATCCTTGCAGTAAAAGTTATTTTCATCAAAAGCTTGTTCAGCTTTTTGGTCATGGTCTGTGGCTTCCATCATTTCAGCAGTTTGACTTTCCTTTAAAATGCTGTCATTATGTATGATTTGTGCACTTTTTCCCTATAGTGCAAAGGATATCAACAGACTAAGGTATACGTTTGATTCTATTTCTAATGTAATTTAAAATTTATGTAAGCGAAATGAAGAAAAAAAAATTAATAAGGATAAGTTAAAGTTTATCTACACCGAGAGCACCCACTGGCTATCTACATGTAACCCAGCAGGTTGCTTTTAGGCTGACACAGGTTTTGTTGACGGCCTTGGCCTTGACTGGGTACGATGTCTTATTTTCTATTCTCATTCTCATGATATTTATTCCTAAAGCACACAGCCCTAAGAGTTGTTGTGAGGGATTTGGACGTTTTTCCTCAGAGCCCACATGACTTCCAAATACTGTATGGAGTTGTTTCCCCAGCACAGAGAGTTGAATCCTTGCGTGGGGAGACAGCCTGGCCTGAGGCATCAGACACTGCCCTTAGAATAAGCCTGTAGTCAGTTTTGCGAAGTTAGGTGTCCTACTTGGCCTGCAACTGCTGCTCCAGAAGGCCACTGGTCTCCTGGAGGACCCGGGTCATAGCTGCCGGCCCCAGGTGGATGCCTTGGATAACTTAGCACATATCAGCTGGCTCCTGACCCCTATATTTTGGCAACAAATCCCTTCCATCTTGCACTAGATGTTACTGTTGTTCTGCTGCGTGCTCTTGGGCAACTTCTCACTGCTCCTTTCATCCTTTGCTGTGGCTGTTTTGAGAGTCATCTCCTTGGTCCATGGACTCTTGAACCATGTATCTACCCAGACCTGAGGAGGAATAACAAGAGTAATAATCATGTGGCCCAGACCTGCTTGCCAACTGCAGCAGGTCTGACAGGTCCAGCTGGCCATGCACGTGCACAGCAGGCTCCCGGTGTGTGCAGGGCATGGCTTGGGGACTGTGCGGGGTCAGCTTGCCCAGAACTCAGGCCCGTTTGAAGCTGCAGCTGTCCAAAATCTGGAAATTGGGTAGGGTACTGTAAGAGATGGGCCGGGGGGACCAGAAAATTGGTGGATGAGAGCAGGAATAGCAGGAGATGTGGTGGTAGTAGATGCAAAGTTATCAGAATTTTGGGTTTCCCTTCCTGGTGGACAAGCACATCCCTTTGCTCTTGGGTCAGTTTTCAGGGACCAAAGCAGCCTCCCTTCTGCACCATGCTGTGTGCACAGGCCAGGCCTCATTAGCAGCTCATTAGCAGTACTCTTCCCTTTTTTATTACATTTTTTTAGACTTCTTGAGCCTTTTACAGCAGCAAGCAGCCAGCAGAGTCAGTGGAGAGGTAATATCTCTGAAGTAATTTCTTTACTCTTCTGTTGTCTTCTGCATCTGCCTGGTCTCTCCTTGCAGAAGATGTACCTCCTCAGGGAAGGGATGAGTTGAGTTTGCCTCTTGCCATCAACCCACAGTGAGTGATTTCTGCCATCAGCTCCACTCTCTTGATACTCCTTTAAGAGGAAATTGTGGAGCAGCTAAGGGTTCCCATTTGCCTTTGCTTCTTTCCCTATCTTCTCTGTTCCTTCCCTTTCTTTTTTGACTATTCTTACACTTTCCCTTCTGTTTGTTATTTCCCAATCTGTTCCTTTCTTCTTCATTCTTTTCTCTCTCCTTTCTCCCCCTTCTCTTCCTTTCTCTCTCTCTTGCTGCTGGATGTTACGAGCAGTGACAGCAGCTGCTGGGAGCTGGAATCCAGGGAGATAACAGTATTGCCATGAGAATCAGTCTGCTCAGCTACAATTAGCCCTGCTGATATCTTTCACCTGGACAGAGCTGCCTTATCATTGCTACTTCTTGGAAAATGAAGGGTCACAGATACTGATCGCAGATAGCATGACTCTGGCATTTCCCTCTGGTTTTCATGTTGCTGGAATCCCTTTTTGGCTCCCTTCTCTGTATGATTAGTTTTGCATCTCTCTTGTTCAGCTGTGCTGCTGTCAGATGGAAAACAGGCACCGAAGCTTTCCAACGATTGTATGGCTGAAACAGAGACCCTGGATAAATTCACCTGGTGTGAGTGACGGCACATGTCCATGAATCCTGGATGTTTCTGAAGTTCAAAGCCAGAAATAACGCGTTAGTGCCCCAGGGCCTCTTTATGGTAAATCGTTGCCCTGTCTTTGGAAACTACTGAGAAGGGCACAAGGCAGAGGTAGCTGGGCTTGTTAATGTTGGGCTGATCCACCCACCCTTCTCCTGGCTGATTGTGCAGTTCCTGACTAGTGATGTGAAGATCACTTACACAGCTTTTTTTTCCATCATGATGGGCTTTAGCAACTGTTTCTTGAGTCTGGAGGCAGTGGGCTTGTCCTTCCTAGCCTTTATTTTGGTGGCAATTCCACCTATCTGATAAAAAGAGACCAAAGCAGTTAAAGGCAGCTAATCCAGTCCCTGCTTTCCACCCCCCCTTTCTCCTGATATCTTTCTTTCTATTGGCCTTATAAGTGCAGCTCTGCAACAGGAATAAACCCTAATTCCTTACCTTTCTGGAGCTTGCAAGCACCTGAACTGCAGGAAAAGCTTAGCAGCAGGGCCACACGTAGCAGAGATGACGTTCTTACTTGTGTGTCTTCTTTTTCTCTTGCTTTTCATTACCTTAGAGATGCAGTTGCTGTTGTTAGAAATCTGTCAGGTTGCAGTCAGATATTAAGTATAGAGTTATTGAAATTAAACTAATGGCACTTGGTTATAATCAGAAGAGAAAACCTGGACTTGCAGGGAATTTGTGCCTCACAGACCTTTTAATAAAGCCAGCCTTCAGGACAGGTGCAGGGAGGCTGTTAATGCATTTCTCTCTGTCCCTCTCCTAAGGGAACGGCAGAAAGATGTGCCAGGGGAGGTTTAGTTTGGATATTCTTCACCCAGAGGGTGGTGGAGCACTGGAACAGGCTCCCCAGGGAGGGAGGCAGCCACGGCACCAAGCCTGATGATATTCAAGAAGCCTTTGGACAACGTGCTCAGAGACATGGTGTGAATTTGGGGTTGTCCTGTGCTGGGACAGGCGTTGGACTCAATGATCCCTGTAGGTCCCTTCCAACTCAGCACATTCTATAACTCTATGACTCTATGATTGTCCCTTTCCCTCTCTGTCTGGTTTTGCTACAGAATTGCTCCATATGCAGCCAGCACTGAGTGGGAATCAGCACGGTCCTATGGATAAGAACCAATGTTTCTATGTCTCTACTTCTCCTCTACCTTCTCCCCTGATTTGGTTGGACTCTAAGTCCTTCTTTGCCATTTTCATATGAACTCAGGACAAGGGTACTGCAGTCTCTGTTTGGGCCTATTGTAGTATTACTGCCAGTAGCCGCATTTTAGCTAATTGCATGCTCTGTTACTGTAACCTGTGAGCTGATGCCATGGGTATCACAGACCCTACTGACTCTCTGCACTACCAGATTGCTTGGTAGCAAACATCCAGTTGGGATGCACCACATTGGCATACTTGTATTTGGTCAGCCAGCGGGAGCACACAGTTTGGAGCCAGCTTTGTGCCTTTTCGGTGATTTTGGTGGGTTGGGAGACTTTAATCAGAATTATTTTTTATTTATCCAGTACCAGATACCATACTGGGGGCTCCAGCCCCTGTGTCACATGGCTGCAGAGTTGCCAGTTCCATAGGAGGGTCCCTAAGACTGGCCCCGCTGTGTTTCTGCCAGAGGAGTAAGCTGCGTTTGCGGGTGCGCGTGTCGTCTAGTGTGCTAGAGCTGGGGTTACGTAAGCGCTACTATGGGTGTACCACAGCGCAGCTACGCCTGTGGTGCTGCAGCCACAGCCAGGGGACAGCCTTGGATCCTCCGGCTTGCGCCAGTTACAGCCCTAAGGACAGGCTGTGCTCACCACAACAAATGTACCTCATGCGGTGTGCATGCAGGGGCGAGGGCTGGGGGGAGTCTGCTGGATTAAACTAGTGTGTACCTTTTATGTAGCCCTCCTTCCAGCAATTCTGTGCCTCACTCTGTGGTTGCTGCATTCAGGCTGCTGGGCACATGCCGTGTCTGTTGCAGATGAGCCACCTCTCAGGTTATTCCATCCCTTCCTGATGCTGTTGCTCCAAAGTGGTGGTACCTGGTTTACAATGGCTTGGCAGGTTTTATGGCCCCTGAAGGATTTTAAGTTGGCTCACTTTCTCATTCTTAAGAGAATTGCAAAGATCGGAAAATACTTGCAATATAGATAGGATGGGTGTTGCTTTGGGGTCTGGGGTTTCCTTTTCCTATGAAGTTCAGGTTTTCTATTGCAGCCTCCGCCCTCTCTGTACTGTCTGTGCCTCGTGCCGCTAGAGAACGTGATCCTCCTGTTAGCTGCCCGCTATCCCCTCGAACCCTTAGTCCCGACAGACAAAAACATAGGTGAATCCCAGAGGAATGTGAATCCAATACGTTGCGACATTTGTATGTTTTTCTGACCTTCAATGTTTACCAATTTGGCTGGCAGTCTCATGAGAGAGGGTTTGACCAACTTATTGGTCAATTGGACCTTAATGCTGTTCTTGCTTCTGGTCAGTCTGGCAATGCTGTAAGAACAGCTTGTTCCAAGCAAGCTCCCAGATGAATTAATGTGCTTAAATGGCATCAACACATATTCTCAGTACTGTCTTCTGGTTCTTTTTTTGCACTGCCCTTTTAAGTTTTCGACTTCTAAGGTATTGCTTAGAATAACTGCTGTATTTTCTCAAATAAATGGTGTCATCCTGCTACCATCTTCATTGGGAGGGTATAGCTGGTCTTTTCTTCCAGGCTGTACTAAAGCCATGCTACATAATAAACAGAAGGAAAGGGAGAGGCCATTATGCCTAGGATGGCCAGAATTCAAACAATATGGTGTATAATGTCATAAAGCCTTGTAAACTTTATTTCAGGTCTTTAAAAGCAGCATTTAAGTCTTATCTTTGTCATACTTAAAAGCGTCTCATACAATTCCTGATTCTGTTGAAAGACAGTATAAATTGCCTGCTCTTCCATGGTTTGCAAATGGTCCATGCTTAGGGAGTGCTGCAAAAAACCCCACGTGCCTCAGATCCAGGCATTTCTGAATGTGGGGTGTTTGAGAACAGATAATTTTCAGCCTCATCTGTTTTCTGATTTTGTTAAATCATTCCTGATAAGCCTATGCAGTCAGGAAAGCTTCAATGATTCCCAGCTCCAGGAGAAGCCTAATCCTAATGTCCTGTTATTATCAATAAGATGTTTTACCAGAGGCTTTGGTGAACCCAAGACTGGGCCTTTAATTATTAACCAAGACTCATTCCCCAGTTCTGGATCGTGGGCTGTGGCCAGCTTTCACTATTCCATGTAATGCAGATAGCCACAAAATACTTCTCCTCTTCAAGGAATCTGCAGAGTCAGCCAGCTGCCGCCGAGGGCTGCCCGGACCCTTGGGAACCCTTTCTTGCTGCAGAGCAGTCTCAGTTTACCTGGGCACCCTCTGCCCCCTCCAAGACATCCTGATTGCTTTAACTCCCTCTTTCTGTACAGGCCAAAATGCTTTTGATGGGCTTCTGCAGACTCATCACCCATTAATGTTAAATTTTGGACCAGTAAGTGTAGGTGGTATATTCTAGCGGAAAACACATAATTCCTGTGATTACTGTTCAGAAGCATCTTGTGCAGTGAGTTAATGCCAAGAGCCCAGGTAGACACTATTTCATTTTCTCCATGGGGAGGCAAAGGACAATGTTTCCTTTTACTGATGAAATGGAAATTCTTTTTGGCCTTGCCTCTCTCCTGTGATACATGGATTGGTGGCCCTGAGTCCTGTGATATATGGATTGGTAGCCCTGCGGTTGGGACTTGCTGACAGCCAGGAGCTACTGCTATTTTTTAATTCTTCTTCTTCTTCTTCTTCTTCTTCTTCTTATTATTATTATTATTATTATTATTATTATTATTTTCAAGAAGGCTTCAAGCATGTGCACTGCACCCCTCTGCAAACTGATTTCGTAGTGGCTTGATTTCACGTCAGTTTAACAAAATGCTGAATGTGCATAGTTCTTCTTCATTTTGTCTTAAAATAGGACATCTAAATAAGGCACTCCGTAGGCCTTTCCCAGTCTCTCCTGGCTGTCAGCTTTCACTGAGCTTCCCCACACCTCCCACTGCATTTTTCTCCAGGGTAGGAAGAGACTCTGCAATGTAAGTGGGATTATTCATGGGTGACAAATGTAGCCCGGTGTGATTGTGGGATAGAGAAAAGCAGATACAAACTGCAGAAAATTTGAGAAATGGAAGTGAGGTTTATAGAGGGGATTACGTGCCATAATGTCTTAGATAGTGGAGGGCTGATCCTCTGCTGTGTTAAACTGCAGCCTAGTTTTAGCCTTTCCATCAGCTTGTGTTTCCAATGACACCAGGGAAGCTGCCGCTGTCTGTGCCATGGGGGCATTTTGTTCTTACACCATGTAAGCCAACCCAGCCTCTATTTCAACCCTGTTGAGGTTCCTATTCAGAACCAAGTGTCAGACCTGATCTCTGCAGTGGCACCAGAGCCACTGAGCTGCACAGCAGCACGGTCCAGCATGTTCACTGCAGTGGCACTGCCCCTAGGGCAGTAGAAGAATACCCTTAAAAAAAAGCTATATCCCCATCTATGTGGAGAACCTCATGGCAGGGTCTCCAAAGATGACTTCTTATTTTAAAAGAATTTCTAATTAAACTGCAAGCCACATTTTTATAAGGGAGGATGGTATTTGCAGAAAAGGTCAAGGCTATAACAGTCGGCATCCTTGGAGACAGGAATTCTCATCCCCTGCAGCTTCCCATAATTTGTCATGTCTTTAAACCCTCAAGTCCCCATTTTACATTCCCGATCAAGAAAGACATGAGGTTTTGATTTCGGAATGAAATGCTCCACTGGCTGGGATCTTTCTCCCTAAAGAAAATGTATAGAAACAAAAATGGTTAGGATTTCACTAATTATATAGTTATGCTTAGCCCCAACCCTGTGCCAGGACCTGTTAACGCTGGCACCGCAGGAACAGACCTGGGAGGGACCTTGTGAGACATCGGTAGAGCTCCTGCCCCTGGGGAGGTCCAGCTGCACCCCCTTGCATCCCCTCTCCATGATTCAGTTTTGGTTGGTCGCAGGGCAGGTGACCATGATGGGTCTGGGTGATTCAGGCTGCCCAGCATTGCTCAAAGCTCGAGATCTGCTGTATATGTTGCTGGGGAAGCATGCAGCAACTTCTGACTTTAGCAGGTGTGAGAGAAGCCTTTCCTGCGAGAGTCTGCGAGGAGAGCATGGAAACATGAACATAACTAGCAGTGAAAACTGAGTGGGATTTGTGTTTCTGGTGAGGTGTCAGGAAATAGCTTTAAAAATGCACTGCTGAGAGGCTTCCCAGCAAGCTTTAACTATTCCCTCACCTGGGAAGATCGCTGTGATGAATTCATCAGGCGTGACGCAGCAGAGAGTTGATCTGGAGCTGCCTTGGCTCTCTGGCATCTCCAGGCATGGGCTCAGGGAGGAGAGTGAAGGGCAGTACCTAGGAACCAGTAAAGACAAATGCAGAAGCACTGGCGGTAGGTTTGACTCAGCTCACTATGTGGGCTGACATATGTAAATTGCCATATACATTTGTAAATGTTTTGGTATGCCTGAGCGAGCCAATATCTGGAGTTAATTATTTTTCTTTTGGGAGGCTAGAAAAGGAGCCTGTAGGAGAATAAATCCAAATGGACCACATGGATGGATCTTGGTGGGATTTGTGCAAGTGGATGAGACCTGTGTACGAACGTGCATTGCAATTTGAATTGCTTTGATTTGGTTTTCCTTACCTCACTTGCAAAGTGACTCAGACCAAATTGAACTAAGATCATTCCAGTCTCAAAGCAGACTTGTATGCTGGTATTAAACATATCTTAAGTTATACACTTCTCAGGGTTGTGCAATGCAGAGTCCCTGCTCTGCAGTCTGTTTTAGGCCACCTTTTTCTCTCTCTGCTTCCGTACATGTTTAATGTCAGCACTCTGTTACTTACTGTGCTGTTTTGTGAGATGCGATGCCCTAAGGGAAGGTAAGGGTCACTTCTCCATCACTAATGTCTAGCCACTTTTTTGGAGCAGTATGCAGCCTCACCACTTTATGCATCGGGAGATAGAAAATAAATTTTCTAGTTGAAGTTGCAAGGAGGATGGTAGAGGGCAGAATGCAGTTACTTTAGCTGCATGACAATCACTGTGCGGACCAGCTCCTGCAAAAAAAATGCAGTGGGATCTTTAATGCCAGTGAGTGGTCCAACACCAGCACAAGCTGCTCCTTGGCGGTAGCCTGGCTGCAGGCTTGTCTGAGATCATACCCCCACCAAACCCTTGTCACATCTCTGCTGGCAAGATGCACTTTCCCCACTCATGTTTGATGACAGTCCATGGCAGGATTATAAAGAGCTGTTGCACCTAAAGGCAAAGAAATTATACAGGTCCTAGATTCCAAATCACATTTAGGCTTGTGAAGCCCATCTTATCCAAAAGCTTCAACTGGATTAGTTATTTTTAAACCCCACAGAAGGAGTGTTAAAAATGTGCTTTTTCATGCAAGCAGCCTTAAAAAAACCCCGTGCTTTATGTTCTGAGGTGCTTTCTCGTAATTTCCCCATCCCTTTGCAGCCTACACCCTGATGCTATATGAAAATTACTTTGGAGACAACACAAAGTGCTGTTTCTGCAGCTTGCTTTTTGTAAATCTTAGGATTTTACTTTTCTCCTTTGCTGCAACTCCAGTAAGCATTTAAGATTTTGATACCTGATCACGCTGGGATTGTGATGGACTGATTTGAGAGAGAATTACAGCTACTGTATGTGCCTGTTACATCCCTGTACTGAGGCACTGACTGGTACTTATTAATAGATTATTAATAGCTGACAGTAGAGAGCCAAATGGATGTCCTCTGTTTTTAAGGTAAAATCTTGAATGGGTAACTCTTGCTATTACATGAAATGACTGGGCTTTTTATACACGCAGGACAAATCTTATCAGCTTTTACAGCTTTTAGAAAGCATTGCTGTTGTATTTGTTAATGGGTCTGGCTGAAATCCAGCGCTTAGGGCTTTCGCCCCGTGCTGGGGGCCATAGGTGGGTGCTGGGGTCAGCCAAGACCAGCCCTTATGAGACGCTGAGTTGCACCTATAGCCAACTCAGCTGAGCACAGCATGGTGCTACTGCCACCTCCCAAGGGAATTTTGTAAACCAAGATCCTCCGGGCGGTGAGAAAAGGAAACCGGTAAGCATCTGCATCCCCCTACTGCCTTCTGAACCTGAATACAAATTTAAAGCAGATGAGGTGGCTCTGACACACTGCAGTGAACCCAATCCCCAGATCCTGATAATGAAAAAACCTCCCAAAACGCAGAGGCAACTGTCCGAGCTTGGGAAGGACAGGGGCTTCTGGTCCCCATGTTTTTCATCCTCTGGTTTGTTCTGCGTCCTCCCTCTCTGCCCTCAAACCAAGCTGCCAGGTCCCAGCTAAGCAGCCAACAAGGTCTCCCTCCCCCAGGGGAATGACACACTGGTGACAAGGTCTCTGCCCCTGCACCGGCTCTCCCCAGTGTACAGAGAGGAAGGGCTGGCTCCGTCCCTGCGTCCTGCCCCAGCCAGGGCACCTCTACCGCTGCCTGGCTGGCACAAGGGATGGGCTCTGGCAGGATGAGCAGACAGATTACCTCTGCCCCCCTCGGCTGAAGCTGCTGGCCCTGCTTCAGAGGGCTTTTCTTACCCCTTATCGCAGCAGCTGAAATTCCAGCTAGACAAAACCCAGCCACAGACGTATTCAAAACATTTATTAGTGTTTAAGGAAAATAATAGTGTGAAAGGTACAGAGCTTTGTCTAAAGCCGTATGCATCTTCTTTTTTACAAGCTTATTTGGCTGCAAATTCTACATGAGATAAAACTAGTACTCCCAGAGATTTGGAATTAAGGACAGTTTGGGTTTTTTTTCCCTTTTTTTTTTTTTTTCCTTTTAGTTCAGCACTTTAAGTTAGGACAGCATTTTCCAGGGTTTACTGCTATCTTTTTCCAGTAGGCGTTTTGTTTCTCCCAGTATTTTCATTCCAGAACAAGGCTCATTCCAGATGTAATGAGTAAAGGAAACATTCATACCTTGGCTTTTAAGCTAAACCTCCTTCATGAACAGCAAGTTCATAAGGAATGTTAATTAAAGCATCATACAGTATCTAAATGGACATTTTTTTTCTCTTTTATAAAGAATTAAGGCAATGTAGATGTCACAATAAAGTAATCTCAGGTAAAACGCACCCTATTTGTTAGATATGAAAGAAGGTTTAACAATAAATAAATGATTTATGCTGTCAATAACATTATGGAACTGTATAAAACTATATTTACGCAGCTTTAAACATAAAAAAACCCCATACTAGTGGCATGAATATATACAACACAGGTCATAACATACGTTTAAATTATCATAGCCAGCAGTGTTCTTTTTTTAAATGGAGACACTATAATAAATAGAAATGTTAAATATTTACAATAATAGCATATGTGGAATCAGTAGATGAACACATAAAATCTTCACACACAGAGGAAAAAAAAAGTTATGCCTTATACAAAAATCCCTCCCACCCACAGCTTGCCCTACCTCCCCCCTCAAATTTTCATCAACTAAACAAGGGGAACATAGAGTTTTCCCCACAGAATGAATGAATACAAGTAAAACTGTATGTATGCTGAGGTGGTATGTTGACTGAGACATTCAAGGATGTAGAACTATATGTTTGGTTCCCATTGATGAATCAGACCTCTAATGAGAGAGGGATCTTATTTTAGTTCAATGCGAGAACATGATGTTGGTAGTGAGTTGCTGTTTCTGTTTTACTTTTTTTTTTTTTTTTTTTGCTAAAACACTTGGATTGTCTTTTTGGTTTGAGCTTGTTCTTCATCGTGGCTATATGCCACCGAGGGGGAGAGGACGCTCACAGGAAACCCATGGAGGCACGCTAGAAACCCACTTATGGTATCACCAGCAGCCACTTAGTTTCTGGAGCAGAGGAGTTGGCCATCAGAGGCAGGCCCAATCCAACCTTGGCAAGCTCCTCCGTGGGACAGCCTGGGTGCCCCATCCGTGGGAGAGCTGTACTACAACCCAACGGGGCAGCACGTACTCTCGCTGCCCGGAGCTCCACTCCTCAGGTCAGCATGGTCTTCGCCGCTATAGTACCTGGCCTGATCCCATGTCTTCCCAATTAAGTCGAATGACAATTTTGTCACAGAACTTAGCTAAAATCAGGCAGGATCAAGGTCACATCCTTAAACAAAGACCTGGTGATCACACAGAGACACACCTTTTCGACTTAATGGTCCTCTCTTGCTTCCTACGTGGCTTCTATTAAAAGCAATGCCTATAACTTCTGCGGGTGGATACATGCATTAAACCCTGAATATAGCTATTAGAAGCTGTGTTCACTTAGCAGTAACTAAAATCTGAGTTGGAAATTGTAGCCAAATTCCAACACCCTCTACTGTTTATACAGCTCCTTCCCACCATGCGACAAGACGTACGTTAGTTCACTGGGTACGTTCTGTCTCTACTGAACTGCCTTCCTGCCCCCACAGTTTTCTTCCCAAACTTTCTAAATCTAAACGAGAAGGCTCAAATCCCTGGTGTGATTCCCACTTTCTAAGAAAGCTCACATTTTCTCTAGAGGAAGCTGAAGAGCTCACCCTTCTGTCCTCATGGATGCTGTAACCTCAATTTCCAGTACAATATCTGGGGATATAGGATTGCAGATCTGCAACCTGAGAATTACAATTGCATAGGGGGTAGGAGAGATGTGTCCAAACACCTCACTCACACTTAAAACTGCTTAGAGACAATAAGCTCTTGACACTTGTCATCTTTAGTGACTTGTTCTGCAGAGATTGGTGGTTGTTATCTGCATGATGATTGAAAAAAACCCAAATCAACCCCCTCTCCTTATCTTTGGCATTTGGATAAACCACAGCTGATAGGCAGGTTAGAGTGGGGCTCCACATCCCAGCAAACCACATCATGCTACTGCTAAGGAGAGACAGATTTCTGACGGGCCCTCCAAGCAGCCCTACAGGCTAAGTATATGGGATCCTTTGCTGTCTGAGCCTACACCCGTCCTTTTAAGCTTGGGCTGTCCATAAGGGTGGGGGACCTGTATCACTGAGTGGGTAGGTGTAAGCAGAGCATACGCACAGGGTTTTTAGAGGTCCACAAGCATACCCTTGGGGGTCCTCCATACTGTGCAAGTCTTAACAGTCACATTGCCTTGTCTGGAAGCTGACTTACTCGCCTTCGATATGCTGAAGTGACTGGATTAGCAAGTGTCAAGTTATGCAGTGGTTAAAAAAAAAAAAAACGGGGCACTTAAACTAAGCAGCATCACCCAGACGGGAACAATGGCTCAGAAGTTAATTAAGAGAAAGCAGTGGAGCTCCAGACCACACGGTTCCTGTGCAAGAGACGGGGTAGCTATTTCATTAGAGTGCGGCACATAGAGAGCCTTGAGCTCTTGCGTTCCCAGCCACAGGCAGAAACCATATCCCCCTGGAATTCAGCCATCTGCTATAAGGCTGCGCCCTAAACCTTTAGAGGTGCTAAGCCACAAGCGGCCACATGCAATCTGGCAGAGCCCTCTTGGAACCTTCTCCCCAGCCAAGGGGTCCAAATTTAAAAAACCAAAACAACCTAACAAAAACCCACAAAACCACAAACCCCCAAAACAACCCAACCCCCAAACAATATCCTAAATTTCAGGTGATGTCCATTTCATAAAAAAGGGGAAAGAATTTAGTCGGAGACATTTTGCCATGTTTGGTGGCTGCTCAAGTGTCGAGTTTGCTGGATCAATAACCCATTGCCACTGCTCTCCCTTTGCTACTATATACACTGTTGCTGAGGTCCATATATATCTTGCAATGCCCTGTGCTTGACCTCTGAATGGGAAATGCTTTGGAATGTCCGTAGACAGGAAGATGGGACTCAACGGAGGAGGTTTCCAGTGGAGGGGGAGGATGGGGGGAACAGGGAGTTGGTGCCTTTTTTCACCTCCGGATGTCAGAGAAGTCGGACAGTTCTTCTGCCCGGTCCATTATCCCATGTGCCCCTTTGGGACCGTGGCCCCCAGCTTTCACCCGGGCATGGGTATTCAAGTGGCCCTTAGTACCTCTCTCTCCCTTAGATGCTCGCAAGCTTTCCCTAGGGTCGGAGTCGGAGTGGGCCAGCATGTCCCCACGGCCAGCAGCAGCTTTGCTGGCTTCAGCCGGCTTCTTCTCGGGACCCAGGATGGTGTCACTGTGCACAGACGAGGTGCAGAAGCTCAAGATGGAGCAGAGACTTCCCCAGTTCTGTTCACACTGGGCCTGGACGCTTCTTGTTATTGCCTTTTTCACCTCCTCGCCACAGGTGAGCAGGATATTCACTAGGTCAACATACGGCCTGGAGGCAAAGGAAACAGAGAGTCAAAAATATATAGAGGGTTATCTATCAGTAAACAAGCATAATGGCCTCTCTGCCTTACCCCCTTCGTGCACAGCACAGTTCAGTAGTGTTAGCCCCCTGCTACGCAATGACTCAGCAGCCTTGCAGACCAATTCTGCCCCACATGTTTATTATGCAATATTATATTCTAATCAGCCATATCGCTGTAAGAAATGCACATGATGGCATCCTGTCAAACAAAGCTTCACTCAAGTGCTGGATCTGTCTTGATTACTCCCCCACCAGAGATACTCTGGGATAACTGTAATGTCCACCAGAGGAATATATGAGGTCTACATGCTTGGCAAGTAGGGCTGTCAAATGGAAGAACTGCTCTCTCACATCTTCAGCCTCTCTCTCTTTACATGCCCCTTCATCTTTATTAGTCAGGATACACAACAAAGGAAACCTGCTCGTGTCCAGAGCCATTGACTTGATCAAACAGCTCGATATCTCCAGGTGAATGGTGGGTACAGAGCATACACTGATGACTAGTCTGCAAGAGGGAGGCATTTCCTGACCTCTGAAGAGTAACAGATACTCAACTAGAGGTTCTCTGGCTTTTCCTCATCATCTTTAGCTCTCCCTGAAGCATCAGGTGTTGATCTCCACCACAAGTAAGATGCTATCTGGACTCAGGATCTGACTGCACAGAGCTCAGACACATGGAAATCCACTTCGGTGGCACAGTTTCTTCCCACACCAAGGTTTTGGAATTTTTTTCTTAATTTCCTCACAGAGTTGAGTACAACTTTCAGTATATACCTTTTCCCAGCCAAACAAGGACCCCAAATGAGCCATGGCCAAATACTGTTTCTGCTTCCCACCCGTCCCTCTGTGTCCCCCACACAACGCAGCCCGAGTGCAGGCCCTTCAGCTTCCTCAGCCACAGGTCACTGAGTGCAGCAATTTTAAAATAGTTGCAGTCGCAAGTTTTGTGGGTGAATATTGATGTTGTCTATTGACACAACCGCTCAGCTGCTAGCAGGCCCAGAAGGATGTGCTTAAAATCATCCACAGTAGGACCCATCCACAGTGCAAGTGAAGAACTGCCTGGGGTCAGCAGTCATGGTTGTATGGGGTGGTGGGGGTGCACCTTCTGGGCACATCTGGTGGCTGTGGACAAATCTAAATCTCTTCCCATGAACTAAGTCAGAAGAGATGAGGAAAACCAACAGATTATAATCAGTGTCTGACACTACCCTGATTTTACTTTGCCCAACTGCTTAAACTCATTTTGAATGACTAATCTTGGAGAGCCACTATTCCCCTATCTCAAAATATTTCCCATGTTTGGATTATTTCTGCCATTTAAAAAAACATTACTTGGAATGCAGCAGCAACTGATCTGCCAGGGCCTGTCACCACTTCCACCATAGCATATCAGCCTGACCCCCACCCCACCGCAGCTGACTCAGGAGGAGACTTCACCGCCCTGACTGCGTTTCTCAACACTCATCGGGAGAAAACAGCCAGAATAAAATAGTCAGAGAACAAGTCTGAGAGCTGCCACTTGCTTCTCTGCTCTTAGTTTTTGTTTTAAACATAAAATAGAAGATGAGAGAGAACTGAGCACATCGCATTAAAAAAAAAAAAAGAAACCCAAAAGAAATCAGTTGTTGAAATTGGGCATAACCTTTACAAAAATCTTTGTATGAAAAGCGTTGCTGGTATGACTAAAAAGTGGCTCAGCTGCCAAATATTTCAGGTATTCAGCGTCTGCCAGAGCCCTGTGGATTAATACTGGCCCATTTCTCCTTCTGTGTTTTACTTTCTGCATTTCAGCTGGCCTGACCATAGTACCTGAACTGAGCACAAGGCTGCAAGTCAGCAGACGTGATTTTATTTCCAGCTCTGCCACACTTGCCTATTGATCTTGAACAAGTTCCTTAGTTCAAAAGCTTCAGAGATGGCCTCTAAATTTAGGGGAGGGGAGGAGGCTGGCTCGCTTCTATTTGGGGAGTCCCGCATAGGAAAGCTAAGCTCCAACTCCGTGAGATGCTGAAAATGAAGTGTAGGAAGCTCTAAATGAGATCATGCAAATTATAGGTGTTCAGCTGAATGATCCGTCTCTTCTCAAACCGAGAACCCCCCAGTTAAGCTCCCCAGAAATAAGCAGCTGCCTTTGAGCATTCTTGCTTTAGCCTGTTTGTAAAACAAGGATAACTTCTCTTTGGACAGGCCTTTGACTTTCACAGTTCTTCTCATCTCCAAATGTTGGGGGTGTGTGTGTTTAACTGGTACCAAGTACCTGATTTATAGCCTACTAATACAGCCTGAGCAGTGCCCACAGAGAGGTGCTGCTGTGCAGAATGGAGCCCCGCTTCCCCTCTCCCCCAGGCAAGTGGGATGCTGCCCTTCCCCCTGGGCACAGACAGCAGCCCTGGCAAGGCCCAGATCTGCCACCAGCGATGCCTTTGATCCCACCTTCAGGAATGCCCACAGAAAGGGCCTTGCTTTCAGGCCACTATGTTCAGCTTGTACAAACCACAGCAAACAATTCTGAATTTGAGAGTAAACTGGCATCAAAGCACCTCTCTGCAACTGCAGCTTAAGTATTAGGGGGATGGTTTTCAACAGAAAGTAAGGGAATTGGGGCACAGCTCCTATGAAGACCAATGAAAATGCAAGGCTAAAAGTCCAGAAGAAATGATTCTGTAAAAAAAAAAAAAAAAGAAAAGAAGAAAAAAAAAAAAAGAAAAGAAGTATGTCATGATCGCTGGGATTTGGGGTTTCTGTGCTAATATCTGCTAGGGATAAGAAGGCACAGAGGCGTGGTAGGAAGATGCTCTAAGGTAAGCCTGCTGCCAGGCTGTGGCTCAGCCTTCTTGTTTGGGAGTGAGACGTTCACCTGCAAGAAAAACAGGCTCTGATTTTTGCATCTGTGCACAAAGAGTTGGTACAAACAGCTTGTGCCTGCTTTGTTGCTGTCATGTAGCAGCTTTGATCAATTCCAAATAGGACTTGTGCCTGCCATTCCTCAGAGGGCAGCTGTGTTCCCAGTCAGAGGGATGAACTCCTGAAAAATCTGACTGTGCCTTCATTTTGTACACTTCCATGTTTTATTAAAAAGCATCTGAGATTAATAAGGAATAAGATGAATGGGAGATTACCTGGGGGACTGCAGCTCTTTCAGGGACAATTAACTGCAAGACACTTGAAAGTATGTATTTAAAGAAGAAATTATCATCTTACTGACAACTTTGCATAGACCTTCTTCCCAGTTCTCCTCTAGCTGTCATCTTTAACAAGATACTGGGGTCCAGAATGGTGCCTTTGAGACATTGTGAGATGCCTCTGGAAACAGCAGACACTGACACTGTATTTGCTAAAGAACCAGACAGCCAGATCCAACTTTGACCCATTTCATTCCCTTCCACAGTCATATCTAAGACTTCATAAACAAACTAGTCTTCAAGGGCCCCTACGAAGAAAGCATTACCTTGGTCTGGTACATGGGGAAAACAAGACATGCTTAAGGCCAGAAGGAGGTGAAACAGCTCTTGGGCAGATGCACAGCCCGTTGGCACCATTGTGCCCCTGAAAGGAGCTCCCATGCCTCTGACTGCACTAGCACAGAGGCACTTACTCATGCTGCAGCAGGTCTTTGAAGTGAATCATCTCCACAATGACCTGGACGTTCTCCTTGGCAGCGGAGCAGAGGTCATGCTTCAGGTAGCACTCCCGCTGTAACTGGAACACCATCTCTTTAATGGCAGGGCACTTACGGCTGATGCAGCTGAATTTATGCCTCAAGGCATGAGCCTTACACTTCAGAGCGTCTTTAATGAAGGATTTTCCCTGAGAAGAAAAGAAATGGAGTAGGTCTGTATTTTTGTCCATTAAGCACAGCAGCTGATTTATGCCCAGCTAGCTGCTCCTCTGCAGGACAACGCCAAGGGTTATTAGATTGCTAAGGGTACCACTTAATGGCTTTTCCCCCTCTTCTTTTTGTTTCTCTGCCCTTAAAGATCATGCCAAGTTACCTGGCCTTGCTATTCCAGTGGAGCTGAACACACAGGGCTTCCTCACTGGTATTTTTAGGTTTCCTCTGACCCAACAACTGAACGCTCAACAAGGGAAAGGGCAAAAGTAAGCACCTTGAAGTAATTCAGTGCTTGAGTTACTGGCCTTGTTAGCTTCTGGGGTGTCAGCACAGCAGGTTCACACAAAGGAAAGGGCATCCTGCCATGGCTGAGGTCTCCAGGACCACAGGCAGATACCCATTCAGTAACTGCAAATTAGGTTTTCTTAATTTTAAAATTAGTTTGCAAACCCATAGACAAGTATGCACCATCTATATGCACATGCCCCATTCCCCATCTGCCAGTATTTTTGCTACTACCACTTCCTAAGAGAGGGACTCAAATCAGCAGCGATAACCCAACAGTGTCTTGATGTCTGTTTGCTACAAGGAGTTCTAAGTGAGATTAAAAAAAAATAATCAAGAAACTAAAAAAGTAAGTTGCAGGAAAGCTGCTTTAGCAGCATCTCTTTAACCACTGTTGTGACTCCTTCATCCAATTGTGCAGTGACCATCTAAACCATGTCTTCCTTTTCTCTCGTTGCTATCTGATACTACAGCTGCCATACACAGTGAATCTGTCGCAGTCCCACAGCTCTGCTCAGACTCTGTACTTTGCTGAGCAATAGGTGTGTGGAAGCCTCCTGCACTCCCTGCATCTCTTCATTAGCTTCAGATTATCTTACACAAGTGCTTCATGAAGACCAAATTCTTGTTAGCCTTTATCCGAAGAGTACACTGGCACAGCTTCGCTAACATTAACTACGATTCACCCAGACCTGCAAGCAGATTTTGTCCCCAAATTGTTTCAAGACAAGATTATTTCAAGCCAGAAACATTTCTTGCTGATCAAAGAACTGCTTCAGTCATCACCCCCTGCTATTTCCTATACCGAAGGCACTTACTTGCCCTTCCCTTCAGTAATAAACATGCACAGCACGTTAGGCAAATAAGGAGAGAAAAGAAAATTCTTATGCAAACCAAACCTGACATCAGGTTTCAGAGGGAAGGAGAGCAGAAAGCAGACAACAGAAAATGGCCAATGCTAGTCTTGTCATTTAATGCAGCTTGAAATAACTGTAGATGATACAGAGATAAGCCATGAAAAGCCATGTCATAGCAAAGGCTAAAGTCACCTCTATATTAAATAAAGCTCCAGGGGTTTGATACTTCTATACTGCAATGGAGACAGCCTGGATGGGAAGCGGGCTGTATTTGATTAGCAATATCTGGGGATCCTGGGGAATAGGCTCAGCCTTCGTAGGCACGTTTCCCTCCCCTCCCAACAGGGCTTACTTTTTTGGTCAACTTAGTTCACTGACAGAATATTGTGCAAAAATAAAGGAGCATTTTCTGGAAGCCACTTGGAAATTAAGTTGAAGGTTTTCAGATACCCACAGAAGAGACAACTCCTGTTTTAATGGCTAGCCAGACCCTTTGTATGTCCTTAAGAATCGGAGCCTAAAACTCCAGCACTTCAAAAGTGTCTCCTACTGGGTGGTCCCACCATCCCTCATGGAACAGGCTGAATCCTAAAGACAGCTCTACTTTATACCACGCTTTTAACAGCGCCATGAGGCTGGTGCTTTTAGTCAAGTTATACTGTAAACTGCATGGTCAAGCCAAATGCCGCTGGCCCGTCGTAATGTTCTCTTCCCTCCACACTGAAATGGGAGAGTAGGTTTACAAGACATAATAACAGGATGTCTCAATGATGCATAAATGGTCTGGGGAGAAAATGAAGGAGACAAACTTAATACCGCATACCATGTAAGTAATGCATTTTAACATCAGTGCTTGATCCAAACACTTATTTGAATACAGCAGCTTTAGGAGGTTGCCTGTACTGGTTGTGTGCAAGTCTCGAGAACCAACTTTAATAATTGCACACTGGGAAATATTTCGGTAAGTCTAAATGAATTGGATGCTCAAGTTGCATTTCAGAATCAACTTTGAACAAACATGGTGTAAAAGCTTAAGCCGCTCAGTGTTTCTGAAAACCACGTTCAGCTACATTAGAGTTCCGATTTAGTTATTTATTACATATTAGTTATTTAGTACAGGAGGAGAAAGTGAGAAAGGCAGCTGTAGCTAGAGAGAGCCTGCCTCCTGGGTTGGGTGCACACCACTGCTCTGTTACTGTTCTTGGGTCTTGATTCTGGGCCCTTCAACAGAAAAATTCTTATTGAAGCTAACTTGCAAAATTATTATAACTTGCACGTTATTATTATAATGTGCAAAAGCAGATTTGCTCTGTAATGGTAACCTTTTTCCCCAAAGATGCGTTGAAGAACTAAAATACATGCCACATGTATATTGGAAGCAAGCAGATACATAGGACATTTCACTGTATTACCTGGGCATCAAATTTTCCAGCGTTGTGCAGGAATGTCATGCAGATCTCGTGTAAGCCTCGGATCTCGCAAGAATTGTTTTCAAAGCATTCAAACACTCCACATCCCACATCGCCAGCATTAACCAGGCAGTGCTGGATTTCAGCTAAAATGAGCATTGATTACAGTTAATTTGAAGAACTGTTCATAGAAGCTGGTGGTGGATAGAGAGGGGAGGGAAAGAGTTATTTTGCTAACATCATCAGTTCAAAAGAAAAAACATGTGACAACAGTTATTGTACCCACAGCATGCCCGCTTTTTGCGGAAATTAGGCCAAAACTTGGGTGTATTATGTATGAAAGTGATATCCAAGAAGTAAATGCCAAATCCACTATGCTTACGTCAAGCTCTTTCACTTGAGAACTGTCTAATGCTTTCGCATTCCTCAGAAGCAAAGGACAGGCATGGTTTTTGCTGGCTGACTTGTACGAAGTCCCCCATCCAATTCACATACCAAATTGCGAAGCCCAGGACCTAGCCAGCTAAAATGTCTCATTGCTGGTACTTTGAGCTAGTTTTTGGTGATTTAGCATGATGTTTTTTACAGACCACTGGGTTTCCCGTCGTGATTTCTACGAAGTTAATGGCAAAACTCCCACTGATAAATACAGTCCTTCGCACTGTGCTGCGTAAGGCTGCAACTATGTCCTCACCTGTGCAGAAATAAGTTTTCTTTTTTTTTAATTATATATGTAGTACATAAAATAGATCTACTGGAGCTAGCTGTTACATACATGTTTTTTCTGCCCTTTCAGATGTTATGTAATACTGTAAAAAATGCTGTCTAATACTCACTTACCAAAAACACCCCAAAAATCTAATTCTTAACAAGACAGCTTCTGGTCCTTTAAAAAAAAAATGGATACAGTAGTACTGCCAGAGGGGAGGTGTTTGCTGAAAAAGCCTGGGGATAAAGTTAAACAGGGGCAGCTTTTAGACTAGAACTGAGGATGCTAAGAATTCCTGTACGCTGTGCCCTAGTGGTACCTTTAATTAAAGCTCGCCCTTGGGAGCCAGCCTAATCCCCCTCTGAACCGCAGCACGTTTCAGACATCCCCAGCCTCCCCCTTTGCCATGCGGTCCATTTGCAAGTCTTTACAGCAAGTTTCGGTCTAATTTCAGCCCGCTGCAAGGCAGAGAGAGGAGCCGGGGATGTAAATGCGGAGTCTGACGGAGTTCACATGAACGCCCCCCAGCTCAAAGCCAAATCACTGCTGCTGCCTTCCCCCCCCCCGCCCCCCTCTACCTGCCCCGAAGAGCTTCTGGGGGTGGGACAGGGGAGCCCCGGGGTCGGCTCCTGGGATTGTCTCAGCCAGACGCGAAAAGCTGCGCAAACACACACGGACCGGGTGGGGAGGCGGGGCGGGGGGGGGGGGGGAGCGGAATGGAGCTCTTTGTGGAGCGCTGCAGAGCGCGGAGCTGGGCTTTTTTGGGGCCGGGAGCTCAGCTGTAGTGCTTGTGTTGGCATCCGGATGCAAACCCTTTGCCGGATCACATGTCCTGGCTCCAGCGTGCTGAGAACTGCACAGTGCCGTGATTCACATGTGGCAGTCCCTAATGGGCATTCGTGCATTCCTGCTCGTGTGTGTTTAAACACGTCTCGCAGCACGGAGAGTGTTAAAAAAAAAAAAAAGGAAAAAAAAGGAGAAAGTGGGGGGAGGGGGGAAGGGAAGCGTCTGGATCCCGCGCTCTCTTTGCACGGCTGGGAAGCGATCCAGCAAAGTGCACGCCTCAGCTCTCTCTTTCTAGGCAGATAATACCCGGGGGAGGGAGCGCAGGGGGCGGGAGAGGAGGAGAGAAACCCCCGGTCCGTTGCATCATTGCACGGCTCCCTACGGAGGGGGCAAAACTCCCGGCGCTCCCAGCCGCTCCCCCGTCCCTCCCGTCCCCCCACCCCACCCCTCGACCCGGTTTCAAACGCTGCGCTGAGAAACTTTCTCCTGGCGAGCTCCAGCCCAGCAACCCCGCGGCCGGCAGCATCCCCCGGGCCGGGGCGGGCCGGGGCTCCCCGCCGCTCCCGGCCCCGCTCCCCGCCGCTCCGGGGCCGCTCGACACCCACTTTGTGCCCGGCGCGGCTGCAGAGGCGCTTCGCCCGGAGCGCTGCCGCGGCTGTTGCAAGGGCAACACGTGCTTGGCAAAGCTGGGCTTTAAAGGTAATTAGGAGCGAGCTCTTATTTCCTCTGATGATTTATGCCTGACAGTCGGACACCGAAATAAAACGCCTCTCAGAACTCAACACGGTTATTCCCCCGGCGCTCCAGAAGCGGCGAGGGGGGGGCACACACGCACACACAGACACGCACCACCTTTGCGCCCCCCGCCTCCGCCGTACCTGTGTTCTGCAGGGACAGGCGCCCCTTCTGCTGCGGGGTCCTGTCCTGCGGCCCCTCGGGCGGGTGGGTGGCCTCAGTGCCCGCCGCCGCCCGGGCGCTGGCGAGCAGCAGGGCCACCAGGGCCAGCAGCTTGCCGCGGAGCTCCGCGCACATGGTCACGCCTTCCCCCCGCCGCCGCCGCCGCGTCCTCCCCCGCGGGGTGCCGCACCCGGGCCCAGCGCGCTCCTCGCCGCGGCCCCGCGAACCGCATGTGCCCGGCGCGGCGACGAGCAAGCGCGGAGTGGCGGCAGCGGCGCCGGAGGGTGCCTCAAATATCCCCGCCGAGCCCCGGTGTCACTCGCATGAGGGAGCCGAGCAGGTGTCGCTCCGCGCCGCGGCCAATGGCAGCCGCCGCCCCGCTCCGACCGCCCGCCGGGGGCCGGCCCTGCCCCGCCGGCAGGTTGCGGCCTCCCGCCTCCCCCGGCTCCCCCCCCGCCTCCCCGGCCCCCCCCCGCCCCCCCCCAGCACCGCGCCGCGGGGGGTGGGCGTGCGGGGGGCAGCGGCTGCACCCCCCGGTGGCGGACACGGGGGGGGGGGGGCGGGACGGTGCCTCCCCTCGGCGGTGTGGTCGGAGGGGGGGGGGGGGAAGAAAGGAAAAAAAAGGTGGAAAAGCGGGGTTTTGACAAGCGAACTGCCTCGGAGGGAGGGAGGCAGGACCCAGCGGCTGGGCCCCCCCGCAGCTGCGGGGCTGCGAAGGCAACTTCGAGCCGCTCCGGGCGCCGCCGCTGCCCTCGCGGGGAGCAGCGGGGCGGTGCGGGGAGCAGTGCGGGGAGCAGGGCGAGGGCCAGCGGGGAGCAGTGCAGGGCGGGGAGGAGCGGGGCGGTGCGGGGAGCAGTGCGGGGGGCAGCGGGGCAGTGCGGGGAGCAGTGCGGGTGCCCGTGCCCGGAGCCGGCTGCCCGCACCGGCCGTCCTGCGGCACTGACGCCTCACTGCAAGACTTGGTGAAAAAGGAAAAAACCAAAATCCCTCTCCGAAGCAGCTATAGCACTTTCTTAGAAATCCTCCGCTTCCGCTCTCCTACCCCCCCCCCCCCCCTTTTTTTTTTCCTCCCCGGGATTTTGTACCCTGCGAGTTCCCAGGTCATTTGGGGCGAATCCATCACCTGGGGTGGGAGGGGGGACGTGGTACCTGAGCGCGAACCCTGACGGGTGAGCAGTGCCGGCGCTGCCTTCCGTGACCCCCCCCCCCCCGCCCCGCCGCCATCGGGGGGGAGAGCATCACCCTGGCAAGGCTCCCCCTCTGGCTGCTCCCTTCTGGCCGGTAGCTGGAGGGGGGGGTGTAGGAAAATCTCTAGCAGGTGATGAGAAGCGCCGCGCTCGCTGGGGAGGGGGCGTGCGTATCCCCCCTTGCCCTGCCGTAATGCACATCAGATGTTTCATCAGACCCCGCAGGCCCCATGCGGCTCCTGCCTCCCCCAGCAGCCCCCCAGCCCCCGGGGCGCGCTGTGCTGGGCCGGGGGCGGGGGACCCGCCGGGGGGGTGGGGGGGCACAGCCAGGAATGTCTCCAGCTGCTGCTGCCGACCGGTTCCTCACAGCTGTCAAAATGCTCTTGAGGAAATCCACTCACACCTCCCCGAGCAAGGGTCTCCTCGGCGGGACGTGACACCGCGCTGCAGGACCATGGCTCCACAGCTATGCACCAGCAGACTCGTTTTGACACCCCCCTTGCAGCCCCCGAGGCATCGCCGCCGCCTCTGCTCGCCTGGGCCCTCCCTGGTTTTGTCCCAGGCCAGGTTTGTTTGCTGGGTCTGAGCGGTGCAAAGTTTGTTTATCATTCTTTAGGGTTTGACTTCGAAACATCTTTTTAAGATTGAAATTCTCAACGGTGGTGCCGAGCTCATGTGGAAACTCCCTTTTACCAATATGCTGCTGCCTTGTAAACTGCAACTTGCAGCTTTCCTTAAGGAACTCGCTGTGCCGGCACGGATGTCTGCACAGCCCCGGTGCCCCTGGGATGGGCTCTGCCCTTTTTGACGACAGGGCTATTAAAGGAATAGGTTTTTCTTCTTCATTTTTACCTCACCCTGAGTGCCTGGTGGCCCTTCTTTTGTCCTTGTTCTCTTACTATTTATACTGCTGAAGAGTTTTACTATTTAATTGCCTTTGCTGGGTCTAACTCGCTTGACTTTAACAATTCTCATCTCCAATGTTCAAAGACCAGGGACCGAATGAACTCAGGAGCAGCACAGAGGGAGTACGGGCAGGAGAATGTAAGGGACAGCAGCTTTTCTCCGTTGGAGGAGGTAACAACCAATGTGCTGTTCCTAATCAGTGAGTTTGTATTATACAGCAAATATATATATTTTTTCTTGTGCCTCACAAACTGTGTTTTCTCCTAATGCCTTTTCCCTGCTGCTCTAGGTCTGATGCCCTCCTGCAGCCATTCCTCATCAATCTTTCTGCCTCTTTTTAAAGTTAAGATTTTTGGATGGGTTTTGCCCTTTTGACTTAAAGTAATTCCACGCATCCTCCTTGCGCCAGATCCCGGGTTCCTCCCTCTGCTTGACTTCTCCGGTCAGGTCTCATAATTTCTCAGAGCGTGTCCTTCAAACCATGCAGCCCTGGCTGCCTTAGTGCCGCTTGTCCTCCCCTTCAGCCTATCTTGCATTAATTGCTCCATCCACGGTTATTTTCGCTTAGGTCTCTTTTCCTTACCAAAACTGTGCCTAAAATAGCACCCCCTCGTGTCACTATTTGGTGAAGAAATCTGCTGGCTGTCAGCAAGTCGAGCGTTTCCCATCTCCTCCCGCTCAGCAGACATTGCTGGGTAGTGGGTGGCTCTCGGGGCGGTAGGATTTTTCCTTGCTTTTCTTTCTTGAGGTCAGTCGTCAGGGTGCTCCCGGGATTAGAGGATCTGATCCCACTGAGCCCTTCTTTAGCAAGGCGAGAAGCTGCGCCTGCATTTTAACGGTGAGCGCTGTCAGGAGAAATGCGCATGATACGCAAGTCATGCTCTAGCAGATTTGGCATCTCTTGGAGCACGGTGTAACTTGCTCCCTGGCAGCAAAACTGACTGCCAGTTTGAGTGCCAGGTAATTTTATAGAATAATTACCAATTCCAGTGATTTAGAGGCTGGTTTCCAGGAGTCTTGGGATGCCTGAATCCTGAGGCGCTGAGCCCGCAGCTTTGCCCCAGCAGCAGGGAGCTTGTGTGGACGCAGGCGCCTCATTGCAGGATGGCGTCCGGTTGCGAGGCGTTTGATGACGTGGTTAGGAATACACTTTTCAGTTCCCTTTAGCTAACATACATAGGTTTTATTTTTTAAGAGTATCCCATAATTTGATTAAAACTTTATATGATCAAGCAGCAGCACAAGCGCTTTGCAACTACCTTTAAATAGGAAACATGTAACTGATTGGGGTTTTTAGGGAGAAAAGCTACTTCCATGGTTATTAACAGGGCTGCGTCCCTGCAAGGCCTTTTCAGGCAGGTGAAGGCTGAGGAATGCTGTGCAAGAGGCTCCAGCGCACAGGGGGAGAGCGAGCACACCCAGTTATGAAGGATGGAAAGGCCAATGACTTCAAAAGGGAAGAGGATGCTGTGGGGAAGGTGTGCCGAGGTTTGGATTCTGGGCTTTTTATCTGTGACTAAATGCATTTCTCAGTAGAGTAAGCTGTGCTGTGCAGCCCCAGCAGCGCAATGGGATTTCATCAGACTTGAGAAAATAAGCAAGACAGGGGAATTTGTTGTTGCCTCTTCTCCTGGGTGATTTCCCCACCTCGGGGCTTAGTGCAAGGTGCTGACTTGCAAATGACACATCATTACGAAGCCAGCCCTGAGCTGCAAAGCATTGCTGGGAAAGCGGCTGGGGGAGAGCAGAGGGAAGCTGCCTCTTGGACTTGGTTCCTCCCGGTGCGGGAGCTGCTCTGGGAACATGTTGATTTAATTCCCACAAGTTGGTTCTCTGATGGTGCGAATAAAGCTGCTGAGAGTGACTGAAATGGGATTTGACACTGGAGAACCTGTTAGGCTCAGTAAATGTAGGTCTGTTGGGAAGCTTCAAAGGGTTGTATTTTAAGCCACTTTCCCCCCATCTATCATCGATTTAGTATTTTTGAATCTCTGGTAACTGTAGTTTTTATGACGAACGAGCAGAAGTTGACAATAAAGCCACAGAGAATGAAATGCAAGCAAAGTCAGAACTAATTATGTTACAAATTATACTGCCTTTTTTTTTTTTCCTGATTGCTTGGGTAAAAAACCAAGTATTTGAGAAATGGTCGCAATGAGTTATGCACCAGGTTTAAAGATGGGCTGGCTTCTTTGATAAAATAGGAACTGAAAGATTTATAAGGGTCAGAAATCTTGCTGAACGTTTTAGTATTTAGAGCAGCAGGAAACCACTCTGTGATATTTTTAAAGCAGGTATTTACTAAAGTAATTGGTTACTTTTTATGTGGAATAAGAAAACCTGGTGCAGCTATGTTGGACTTGACATAAAAGAGAGGTATGTAATTTGTGAGCAAAACAGGCTGGAATGTACACATTGTACCTGGGGAGGTATTTCGAGAAAGACAACTCCTTGAGACAAAAAGCCGAAACAACAGACACGCTACATTGCATGCCAGAATTGTTTATTCCTCAGTTAATCAGCTGTGTAATGAGTGTCCAGAAACAATCCCTTCTGCCCAGGTAGTTTAAGTTTCAAACTTTGTAAGCTTTGCGGCCTTCATAAAATGGATTACATGGAAGTTGGACAAAAACCACATGTTTCTGAGAACATTTTGATTCAAATAAAAAAAAAAAAAAGTGGCAATGTCGGTGCCAACAATTTACTGCAGAATATCTGAACCAGATGCTGTTAAACTATAATTCCAAACAATTTGCCAGAATTATGTATTTACTTTATTCTTTAAGTCAAACTAAAGATATGCATGGTTTTTATTACTTGTGGATATAAACAAAAATGTGATGTGATTACAAATAATATAAAGCAGATAATGCCAAACAGTCATGATTTCTGTGACTACTGCACTAGCTGAAGAAAAATGGAAGATCTGTTGGTAATTATGTGCAAAAGGGTCATCAAAATGTGGCTTTTCAGATTGAGACATATCAGACTGCAGTCTGCTTAGTCACCAGATAAGAGCCTTGGCCAAAAGCATCTATTTCTCCCCTTTTCTCACAGTAGTACATTATTTTTTTCCTCTGGGAGAATGGGGAAGAGATCTGCAAGACATGCTGAGTTACATTCTTAACTAAAATAATACATGGAACTGACTCTTGTTAGGAGATACTTGTAGACAATCTCCGACTTGCCGGTTCTTACCCAGATGAGCTGCTATGTGATGGCTGAAAAGACAAACAGTGACGTCAAAACTGCTGTCTTGAGAGGACAAAGTGAGTTTCAGCAGGAGTTTTTATGACATATATCATTCAGGTTATAAAGGGTTCTAGTTGGCACTCCCACAAGCTGAAACAATCTTTACCTACTGTCAAGAGCCTCTCAGAAAACCTCAAATAATTTCCTTGAGTGAAGTGGCTACCTCAGTCAGCCGCGGCTTGACGCAGAGAAGTGCTGAACATCCTGTAACACTCATATTCCCAGGTCAGACTCCAAATCAGCAGGGAGAAAAATACATCAGAAACTAGAGAAGAGGGTTTTGAGAAGAAGCTTTGGTTCAGAGAGTTGTTCAGCGAAGTCACCAAAACCGAATCCCCCTGTGTGTTATGAAGAAAGAAGAATCTGCAAAAGATTTGCAGTGGAGTCTCTGGTTTCATCCAGACAATGGCCTGCTGGGACACTGTGAGCTCCGTCTCCTGACTGAGGGCTGCAGTGTCAGATCCTGCTCAGAGGAGCATGGAAACTCATCACAGCTCTTCTGCAGAAATCCTCTTCTATTCGGGGAAAAACACGCTTTCATATAAAGCAAAAACGTTATCTGGATCCCCCTGTCAGAACACCACCTGGTATATACAGCGTCCCTTGGTTTTACAGAATTCAAGGTTAACACATGCTTCATTATGGGCAGGATCAAAATCTAGCTAGTTGAGCTAGGTTCCACCAGCCACACAAGATGTTTCTGCATTTTTGAACCCAACAAATCCTGAAGCAACAGCTGTAGGAGAGATGAGAATTACCCCTATGATATTAATGCCAAAGCCCAACGCAAATAATTTAATTAAGATTAAGTGTCACGGCTGACATATTTATTGGACACACCCAGCTTATGTGTGTTTATGATGCAGTTACGTGAGGCAGAAGTTAAAGATGGGTGAGATTTGCTAGTCCCAGGGTGTCCTTCTCCTTTGCAGTGCAAGAATCTTCAGATATTCTGGTTCCTCAGTTCCTCCTCCACCTCACCTCCTGAAGGAGCCACAAGTGATAGCTGCAGTCAAAGTGGACATTAACAACATTTTTTTTGCTCTGGAAGAAACTACCTTGGCATTCCTGGCCTTCCAATTCATACTAACCCTACCAGGTTGTGGCCAGGCCAAAAAAAAAAAAATGCTATCGCCCATCATGCTAGGACTATCAGAAACCCAGGTCAGGTAACGGGACTGTAATTCCATGGGGCTCGCCAAGAAGGAAACATGCCAGTGTAATTATAGTGGTAATTATAGCACCGTACTCACCGCCCACAAAGTACGACTCTCTGCATAGTACAATGATTCCAGAATCGGAGTCCAAACAATATAATGCTCTTAAATTTCCCTACCCGCTGGTCCTGGCTCTCAGTTGGATTGACCTCAGATTGAAAGTGAATCTGCCTCTCCCGTGAATGGCCGTGCAGATGCCAGCAAACACATATTGAATGGATGTTTTCCCTGCCTTTCCTGTGCTTTTGCTCCACTGATTCACTTCAGCCAACAGCTGATGCTGAAATTAAGGGTCAGTTTTTTTTTTTCATGTTGGACTCAACAAATTCAATGCAATTCTGCAGAGCGGATAAGAGCAATGAGACAGAAAAGCATCTCTACAGTCCCATCTTGGGCTTTCACTGGCTTTTCATAACCACATTTCACTTTGTATGTGTAGATGGTCTTCCCACTGCTTTGGGACTCCTCCGTGTAGATTGGAAAAGAACTAACCCATAGCTCTGACTCTTCCCATGGCCTAACTACAATTTCTTTGTGGGTCCTCTCATTTCACTTATATGGCATCTGGGCAGATGCTCTGACACGCAGCACAGCCTGTAAACCATGTTGGCTTAGAGACACTTGCATGTGCTGGTCCATTTGTGACCTACATGACACAATTTATGGGTTTGTATTCTCCCTGTGAAATAATGGCTACTGTGCATTGAAAGTCACATTAGAAAAAAAAAAAAAGCATTCAGTGAATAGTTAATTGACAAGCCCAGGCAGTTGAGACTAAAAAGATTCCCCAAATCTTATCAGTTACGAGCAGGACTTGCAGACAGTGTGTAGAAAAACCAGGGCCTAATGTAGCGAGCAGAGTCGTGGAGCCGCGGTCCTGCTGCTTTGTGGGTGTTAGGTGAGCGGTTACCAATACTGGAACAGGCAACTTTTAAGATACTAATTAAAGTCCTGCTGCTGTCACAGGGTCTACTGATTCCACTGGGATGACTTAGATGCAGGAACCTGTCTGAGCCCATCTTTTTGCAGGGCTGATGCTAATATCTGTTTTCAAAGTAGCTTTATTAATACCTTTAATTATTATTTGTCACAAAGTAACTTGCAGTTTGCCACTGTGATGTGCACGTTGCCTGCATAATCCATATCTGCGTTTATTCTGAGCATCATTTAATGTGTTTTTATTATGATTTATTAAGATTAGATTTTTGCTTGCTGTGGAAGCCTTTTATTTTGCAGTGCTGCGGTGGCAGGGGCTCTGTCCTGTTGTTTATACATTGCCATGTGCTTGCTCCAGGGATGTTGTGCACAGTGTATCCACAAGCATGCACGCCTGCTTTCAGTGGGATCTGATGCCAATGAAAACACATTCTTTGAAGAGATAGGTAATTACTTAAGACTTTGCCTAATGTTTTAGCAGGACCAATACACTATTTGAACCAGTTTAGTATTCATAATAATAATACATGGTTCAGAGCTGAATAAAAGGCTATAATT
The DNA here is from genome assembly GCF_963921805.1 of Phalacrocorax carbo. Lineage (NCBI taxonomy): Eukaryota > Metazoa > Chordata > Aves > Suliformes > Phalacrocoracidae > Phalacrocorax > Phalacrocorax carbo. The sequence continues at coordinate 11,749,299 of NC_087520.1, read as the reverse complement.
CTTTTGAGGGGTTCCGCTGACATAATAAACCACGAGAGCTCAGCTAGTCAGCAGAAAGCAAAGATTGGATTATAGCTGGGCTCATCAGCATGGGACCGTACATGGTAGTTTCTCATGTCTGCAAAGGGATTATTTCAGAAGGTTTTTTCTCCGTATTCTAAATTACTTTAAATCCATAACCCAAAATGGAAGAATTGCTGGATTCTGTTTTCTGTGAGAAAAACCCTCAGAGATAATATTTGCTGTCTTCTCTATTCTACTGTAATCAGATTTTATTCTGGAAACGTGTCCATGAATGGAATTCAATTCTTCCACTCTTTCACCCATCCAACTATAAATAAGCTGTGGTGCTGCAGCACTGTACAACTATAACTGCATGTCTGGCTGGTGCATGGGTGTCCTCCTGTGCTGTCATTCAGGTGGCTCTTCTCCCACCTGCTTAAGAGTTTTGCCCGTCTGTGGACCAAGACTGGACCCTACATTTATTTAAATGGATTCTGTATATCGGTTGGGTGGGTCCTTTCCTGGGGCTATTTCAGCTACACCCATTTTTGTAGCCAGTAGTGGGTCCCATGTACAAGAAATGCTTTGATTTTTGGTTGATGTCATATTGCATTTATAAGTAGTTAGGGACGATTTCAAAATAGATATGTGTTTGTATAAATATTTATATATATTTTTTGATAGCCTCAGGAAAACAAGTCAATGACTGAGGAAATAAATAGGCATGGAAAAAGTCATAAGGGTATTGTTTATGAGAAGATTATAGCCAGATGATAATAACAAGCAGAATGAATACATTGGAGAGACAGAATTGACATGATGGATACTAGCCTTAATACCACGTACTGAACTTTCAGTACATCTTGTTTTAGGATTCATATTTCTTGAAAATCCATAGGAATAAATTGGACTCTGGGTAAGCGGTTTAGACAGAGCTGTCTGGAGGGTGGAATGTGCAGAATGAGACCACAGACAGGGTGTCCATGGTCTTATGCTGCCTCCCGGGACTCCTCTCTGCCTTTTCAAATCTCCATGTTTAGTCAAGTTTCTATTCTGATAATTGATGGCACATTGGCCAAGGTAAATGTTGCCTATGCTTTTGTGTCCTCTTTCACCAGCAGCTTGGCTGGGCACCCTGAGAGCCTCTGCTGAGGTTCATCTGTGTGCATAACATCCCCAGCAGGAAGGTTGGCGTTAGTTCTCCCTGGTCCCCTGTGACACACGAGGTGTTTCATCCCAAGTGGAAAATGGGCTGTCTCTGGCTCAGAGGTGTCGCGGCTGTGGAGCAGACCCTGCTCCAGGGGCGCAGAGCACTAGTGGCCTGGAGGAGGACGCAGCTCCTGGGGGTGCATGGCTGGTGACATGGCTCCATGTCAACCTCTCTCACCCTTGGGTTGGTAAACATGATGGAGAATGGGCACAGCAGCCGTAACGCTGACGTCTAGCTGCCAGAGTCTTTTTGGGAAACTGCAGGGCATAGACTAGAGGCCGGTATAAATTGCACTGAGGCCAAGCTCAGCTTGGATGGCACTAGGTTTGGATTGCCAGAAAGTTTTTCAATAATAACAGCAACTGTCCTAACTAGTGACATAGTAATACTCATTCATATGATTTATGGGAACACTGTATGTAATGATTCCAGCATATACAAGCAGGACTGAACTTCTTTTTAGCCTCCTGAATAGAGGCAGCCGTGTAATACACACAGGAGCTTAGTACTCCTAGAAATATCCCACATTGCTTGTGGCTGGAGGAGCTGTTTACATCCATCATTTCAACCGGCCCCATTAGGAGTTTTGGAAAGCAGCAAAGAAATTTCACTCTTGCTGAAACTAGGAGACTAGGTAGCCTGCTATCTACATTATGTTTCCATGTTCATCTGCCCACTTGAGTAGCGTAGTCAGACATGGGGATGTTGTTTGTATTTGGGTCTAGATTATCAGTGGGTATACAGCTTGTATTGTCTTGGCTGGGCTCATCATTGTGGGCAGACTGTCTGACTACAGTGGGTTGAGTCCTGAGATCATACCAGCAATTCTTCTTCCACAGCCAGTCGCCCATTATAGCCTGCTGGAACACACGGGGGTATTTCCAAATTCTTTTCTGCATCTGTCTGGGAGGGTTACGGAGTTCCCTCAGCATTTGCCTTTCTTTCAATGAACGTGTGTGGCAGTCTCGATGTACTAAGCAGGCCAAAATCTTTGGTTTTGCATTTGCGAAAAATAGGCTGTTCAGTTCCTTCATTGCTGGGTAAGATTTGTTAGGTGCAGAAACCCCAGTGTACCCCCGCCAGAGCACTCCTTGCACAGTACAATCCAGGGCACCCATGGAGATGTATGGGTATACATGTCTATATATACTGGGTGTGTATACATTCCTCACCATGTGCCTGGAAAGCAGCATTTGGGGCAGATGTCCTCCATTCCGGGCAGATGTCCTCAGCTGGCTAAAGAGCGGTGAGAATAGATTCAAACTGGTCTTGTGACAGTGTTATGCAAGAACAAGTCAGGGAGCCCGAGTTACGTTTTGTGCATCCACAGACCTAACAAAAGAGAGCCAGACTTGGGTGGCTCAATGCAGCTAAATTTGTGCGTGTTATCCACCCTGCAAAAAACAGGGGGAGTAGATAGAATAAAGCACATCCCAGGGAACTCCAGACTTACTCTTGGTCTTCACATATAACATCTTTGCTAACCATAGGCTTCAGTTTAGTAGTGGACTACTGATTTTGATCTCAAAACCTTTACAGATTCCTCAGGTGACACAGTCACCTACCAATCATCTCAACTGGTTCAAATGCAGACTGACAGCATCTCGAAGGTATTTTGGGGGAGATGAGATGGATTGGTGATTGGAAATCAGCTTGGTTTTGAAGTCCTTCGAATTCAAATAAATGAGAAGGGATTGCTTTTCAGCAATTTTAACTGTCTAAAATAGATTGAGTATTCCTTTTTCCAGTCAAAAATCTCAATTAATTAGCTGACATGATAGTTCTGTGCCCTTTCTGTGAAGTTTTGAGCAAACCTGTACAACTTCCTGGAGCCTACAAACAGCTCCATCACCTTACTGTGTCAAAGTGTGTCTCCTGAAATGATCAGATGATTAAACATCCCACCAGGAGAATATGATTCCTCTCAAACTGATCTCTTTTATCTCATCAAAATGATTTGGAGTCTGTTACTCTCCTTCCAGAAGTTCCTTCTGTGTATTAAGGACACAAATGACATAATCTAAGTGAAAGTGGTTTTGCTTCTCAAATCTTGGGTTAGATCATGGATCATTCTCTGACATATCTCTTGAACATTTATGGGTTTGAATGACATGGGGTAGACCAGGACATCACTTGTTTTGCCTTGATATTTGGGTACTGCTTTAGTCCGATGGTGTTACAGGCACCATGTCTAATCTATGAATGGATTTCACTCTTTCTGTTTTATCCTGGGTGTCTGCTACATGGGGATAAGAGTGGATTTGTTTGTAAACGAAGGTTTCAATAGTCAGTGCATACGCCTAAGGATCTTTTGGCATTTCTTACTGCTGCAGTTGGGTCTGCTGAGGACAATTTAGGTAGTTGCCTCTGGCTGTGCTCCAGGATGTGATTTTGTTTCTCTTTCATTGCCATCCGACCAGTGTGATGATGACAGAGCCTCTGGAGAGCTCTGTCTGGTTTAAGTGCAGTCTAATGTTGGATGAGGGCTAGGTCCTAACTTCTTCGTTTCTGGAGAAGGGACTAGCGTTTCATGAAAGCTGCTTTTCTTGTTACATCATTTCTCTTCCTTCTGCTGTCACATCTGCCAGCCTTTAACTCACTGAGCTATTTCAGAACAAACCTCTTCTCTTGTGACACCAGGTATACTGAACTCTGTCCCTGTGATGTGACTTTCCACCAGCCGCACCTGCTACTTGGTCATGTCATTCTCCTGCAGAATATGGTTTTTGGTCCATCATGAACTGGTCCAGCAGTGAACAGCTGACTCCCACCAGCCAGTTGAAATGGCAGAAATGGAGAATCCTTTGTGTCATGAACGAGTTTTGCCGCAATTTTACTCAGAGTCCACATGGGGAGCAGTTAATCTCTGTCACCCTGGAGGAACAGTGGGAAACCATGAGTTGCCTCCAGAATCAGCACTTGTTCTTATACCCATCCACTGGAGATGTCTGGAAAACGTTCAGGGCAAGATGTGTTAGCACAGTTAACAGACAGATGAACTCGCTCCAAAACAGCACCTTACTCATTTAATTCACTTACAGTTCATAGTGGTAAAACAAAAGGCAGCTGAAGTAGAAGTCACTCGAAACCAAACAGCACTAGAGACAGTGGTCATTTTATTAAAAGTCTACCCCTTATATAGACATGAACTTCACTAAGAGCTAGATTTTTCCTGATGTAGCTGATAGTTATAGTTTATTTACTTCTTGCAGTTCCCAATTACTTCAGCTGTGCACGTTTCCGTGGGTCAGAGTTATTTCTGATGAGCAATATGGCTTTCAAGCTGTCAGTGTCATACCTTCAACGGCAGCTGAGTGGGCAGTGTTTTGCGTGGGCCTGGGGAAGACTTGCTGATGGTGACTCTGCTGCTTCAGCAACTTCTAGTTTTCTCCAATGTGGTTTCCCTACACTTGGGCAATCCTGTCACTTGTGACCTTTGCCAGTATACTGCCTAGAAATGCCATCTGGCCTCAAACTCACATGGGAAACAGACAGTCCCCTCCAAGCTGTGGGGCACCTACCACAAGCTTGCACTCGAGCCTCCTCCAGTTTTTAGCCAGTTCACTAATGATCCATTTTGGAAGGGCTTTCTTCTGCACAGATGATAGGAATGGAAATTACATACAGATGGGAATTAACAGCTGGTGCTTTAACAAGACCCCTATTTCTGCTTCCCTGGGAGAATCTATCTAATTTAGGTTCATTCTGTACCTTCTTTTTCTTTACCAATGCAGATTTTGAAGTTCCTTCATTCAGTTGTTTATGACCTGACTTTTCACAAAAGTTTTTTTAATGGAGCCCTTGTAAGAACAGGCATCTTTTCCCATTATGAGTTTTGCATTCAGATCAGTACAAGCTGCCTGGCAAATCCATCACTGGGCTGAAGTACTCCATCAGGACCTGCCAAACCAGTCTCCTCATGGCATGTTATGTGTCAGGTCCATCTCCTCCTTCTGTCTGGTGTTTTGAAAGGTTTTCATCGTAGCTGTCTGCAAAACTAAAGTCCATGCAAGGAACAGAGTAAAAAATATTTTAATAATAGCTATAGGTAAAGCACTTTGGTATAAGGACCTAAAATCCTTCATGCAGCGGCTTCTCAACAGCCCTGTAGTCCACGCAGCCCCCCACCTGATGTGCTTTTGCAGACTCCAGTTCATCTGCACCATCCTGCATGTCTTCACCAGTGGGGTAGCTTTTTCCTAGCTGAAAACCTTTACCAGCTGTGCTAATACTTGATTCTAAACTTGCTTACAGAAATTTCACAATTCCAGCAGGCAGGACTTTACTCTTAGCCCCTGCTTAAAGTGCAGGCTGAAATCCTGAACTTGGCCCTTTCTGAGAAGTAATTTCTTTCCCCCTGCAGGTGCACTGCAATGAATGTTCATTCCCCATTTCCTCATGTAAACCATGCATTCTTCTATGAATTTCAGTTAAAAAAAGTGTTGATTGTGTTCTTTGCAGTGAAATAAAAAGAAGTCCCTCACAACATATTTCCATCTTATTTAAAAGAGTAATTTTGTAGTGATTTAAATTTTGGGGATAAGAGTATTTTGTTGGGCAACATTTGATAACGGGTGCTGCTGTTATGCGGCTGATCCTGATGGATCATCAGCAAGTAGCCATTTACCTGCTTATCATCTCTTTCAACCATTTTCCTTGGAAGGCTCTGAGGCAGGAGACTGGAAGCATCCTTTAGCTAGTGCTTGAGCAGGCTGTATTCTCAAGGCAACTTACTCAAGTGCTGTTGAAATACTGTGTTAGGCTAAAAGCTAAGATCTCCATCAGAAACATGCAATACAGCAGGCATCTGCTGAGGAGAGTGTGCTGGAGAGAGGAAGCACGTTCCTGTTTACTACACCTGCTGTTAGGATGGTCCCCTGAAGTCTGGTCATTGCAGAAGAGGACGTGCCACAGCCTCCTTGGGAGTGGGGCTGACTCTGGTGCAGCATCTGAGAGAGCAGCACAGCAACGAGAAACACAAACTTAGCTGCCAACCTGCTGCTCTACTTGTGCAGCTCCTGCCTCTGCCAAGCTCTCAGGCGGGGGGATGGAGAGCAAGAAACGCCCTGCTGGGTGCCCACGTGGGAGCCTTGTCCCTGCAGCAGGGGCTGGTGCGATGTGCTAAAATACGAAATCATGGATAGCAGCAAATTTGGGTGGAGGTAGGGATGGGGAAGAAGAGAGAGCAAGGGAGAGGGAGACTTCATTCAGACCTCATTGACACCTACGATCTGTTCTGTCTCTGCCTTTTCAGCCTTGGGCTAATATTCTTCCATATTAATAGGAAAATGTACAGGTTACCTTCTGCTGCCCTGGTTTTACAAAAAGGGGAAAATTATCTTGGATTTAGGCTCTTACTTATGTCTCTGTGAGAGTATTTCCAGGATCAGGCTCTTTTGCCCACTCATTTGTTTGGATCTTCAACCCAGCAGGAATCAGTGCCATAATGATTAATACACAGTCTTTCTCTCTCTTTCATTATATTTTAGCTTTTTAGTTTAAACTGGGAGTTCTGGTATTTCTGTGCACCATTTCCACAAGGAATTTGTTGTTTTAAGCTTGATTCGCCAGTTGAGACAGTGTTTATTGCTGTGTTAGTATTGTGAGTATAAAGGAACAGTATGTTTTCATCTGTGATGTTCCTTTCCCGAGCAGATCAATCCCAATGAACCCTTACTCAGCAAATGATGTGAGTTTTACTAAACATTTGCTCAGAAAATACATTCCATGGTTAGATATACTGGCATGTTTGCTGATATGACCGTGCTTCAATAGTACACGACTGGAGCTCGTCTGTGATTTATGATAGTGGGGTTGATTGTAAAGCAAGGGTTTGTTTCTTCTTTATTTTAAAAAGCATTGGGTAAAGCAAAAGGGTAAAAATCAAACCACACTTTTAAAAGTATATGAAATTTAATAAGAAAAGACAAAGATGTTTTAGAGTTCAGTTCTGTGAACTTTGCCAATGCCCTTTTGAGTGCCCTATGACAAAAACAACCCCCAGTGATTCTCAGGGTGCTTAAAAGAAACAGGAGGAAAAGAGCCAGTCTTTCATGAGGCTCTGCCAAAGCCTCAAGTAGAGGCAGACGTTGATGTCAGAAGAGAGCTGCTGTGATTGTCTTGTTTCCTACGTGATTGACAATACATGTGACACCATGACACCATCTCTGTGCCCAGTCCAACTCTGTTGGAGTTTTTCCATTGGCTTTGGTGAGATTTGGCTCGAATCCTACATTTGTCTAATGTGTTAATGTGTTAACTGTGTCAAAAACTTTGCGACACCATTGACTATTGTACAGCTGATGATCTATTGGATGATAACTGTATCTGAATAGGACAGACAACCACAGGAATTTCCCTCAATGTCTGTTGCATTGTTATTAAAGACAGAACTATCCTATGGCTCTGACAGAGCGATTTCATTATAACAACAAGTAGATTTTCGAGGAAGTTAACTTTTGGGTTGCCACTTAATCACCAAACCAATGAAGCGTTGTTAGAGTGAACTGAGAACAGTTTGCCTTTGACTGGATGGTTATTATTTTTAAGCATCACATCATTTGCTGTTATTATTTTTGGTCAAGAATTAAAAACAAGTCTCTGGTTTCTGTCCAAGCTTTAGATAAAAAATATAGCAGAAATTATGGGAGGAAAGGCCTACACACCCTCCCTTGACATTCGTATCATCAAAGGGTTTATTGTTAAGGGTTGTGTCTTTATAACTGAATGGCTGAAGCACTTAATTTGCAGTTGTAGTATTTAACGGGTATTAAATAATGAATCTGTACAGCAGTTACATCTGCAGGGCAGGTCTGTCTTCTTCGTTCTGGGATGTTATTAGGACAAACAGTCCCCATAAGTTCAAAATGAAGCAATGCTTCACCCTTCAGCTTTGTTGATCGAGCCTGGGACCTGTGCCTTTTTCTTTGTCAGTGCAAAGCAAAGCATGTGGCTTTTGATGTAGTTTTCACTGCTCACTCATTTTGTTCTGTAAAGGTAATGCTTTTTTTGTTTTCAACAGCTAAGTCTTTTAAAGTCCTTGTAGCGACCATGGCTGAACCCCAAGGTCCTTTCATAGTCTTGACCACTCCCCTTGGTCACACTGAGCCCCAGTTGATTTAAATGGGAGTTTTGCTTGAGGAAGAGGGTGAAACTCGGGATTTGGTGCAGTATGTTCTGTGAAAGGACATTCACCCATAACCTATATTGCCTTGACTTGGCAGTATTGTTTTATCTTGTATATCTGACACTCTCCCTTTCACTGCTTACGTAAGAAAATCGTTTGTACTGTCAACAGCTCTGTTTAACCTTTAATAATAAAATTAGTAAGTAAAACCAAGAGGCCCAAGTCCTGAGGCCCATATTTGGGTAAAGTTTCCATTGAAGCCAATGGTAGTTTTGCCAGGGACAGGTCTGGAAGAGCTCTGAATTTTGAACTCAGAATTTACCCCAGCAAGATTTTTCAGTAGCCTCTGTTTCTACTCTACAAAGAGCAACTAGGACTACAGTGGCAGGGAGAGGAAACGTTAGAGTAACCTTTCTGAACTTTCCATTTAATGACTTTATTGGATGAGACGTCTGACGATACCAGGTTTTTCTAATTCTCATTTTTATAAGTTATCTAATGCGCAGAAACATCAGTTCTGGGCATATGTTCCTGTCCCTGGAGTCTTGTTCAGACATTAGAGAATCATTTTCTAACTCAAAAGATAAACACTTCTGCTAGAGTTCAGGGACGGAAATTGTTTTCATTGCAGCAGGTGTTGCCTATTAGTTCTACTAGAACTAAAACCCTAAGCTGGGCTTTAAGCGAGATGCATAATCAAGCTCTTACATCATTGTGAGATGTACCGTACTTGAACCTTTTGCTTGCTGAGACTGTATTTCCTCCAAGAAACATCCTGTTTTGCAATCCCCCAAATTCCCCATGTGCCATACAGCATTAGGGATTTCATCACCTCTTGGGCACACAGGCTATGCTTTCTGCCGAAGACCCATAGGGAGGGAGAGACAGAGAGCCAGACAAGTCAGAGGTTTCCGTATTTCCTGGTGGGACCATGTGATCTATGAAAGACAGCTTTATTTTTGTTCCCCCCCCACTTCACTTCACGCTGTTTCCATTCTAGACCTGAGTCTGCCCAGCAGGCTGCTGGAGGCTGCTGATTGCATCATTCTGAGGAAGGGATCATACTTTCTTCAGTCCTATTCAGTTGTTTCAGGTCCCATCTTGCTTTTAATGGCCTTGGCTGCTCTATTTCTGTCCTTCACCTTGCTGTCAAGCATGCAGTGGACAAAATAGTCGGGCTAGTAAAAGGCATCACTGTAGAGTCAATTCTTCAGCTTTCATTGAGATTTACTGCTAAAGGCAGTGGATTGATTTGCAAGCTCCATCTTGGTATTTGAGAACAGAATATATTTCTTAATAGCTTTTAAATTTGCATCTTTGCTGTAAATCTTTACTTATTTCTTTTGGACCTAATTTGACTCACCTAAAATCACTGGGGATCGTTAGTCTGGGTTTATAAAGATGTTTGCCAGACCTCAGAGGGTGCTAGCAGATTCTGACTGCCCTGAGCAGCTCCCTCTGGCCCCCCACCCATACACCCTGTGCCCGCTGGTCCTGATCTGCATTTAGGCTCTGCCCCTGCTGTTGTGGGGCTGTTGTGCTTAGCCTTGTGCCTTGACCTTCTGGCTTGATTTGGACTTGCCTGGGGCTCCGGACCATGGCTGACCTTGGCTGTGGACACTGGACCCGCTCAGCTCTTACCCAAGTATTAGGGGCCTGTATCTCTAGCTGGGGACGCTGCCCTGCCCTCATCCTTCATCCTGCTTGCCTGTCCCTTGCAAAGCATCCTGCTCTGTCTCCTCCCTGTCTGTGGGAAGCAGGATCTGGCCTTCAGTTGCTGCCAGCACTTTCAAGAGTGGTTTGCCCTAAGGACTGCTCACTTGTTATATTCTGTACAGCTGACCTAGGTCATGGTTTGAAACCTGTTTATAGCTCTGCTGCTTTTCACAGACTGTACCACAATTACCGTGCTCATTGTTTAGCTACAATATTCCACTTTTCTACTTTTTACAGTCAATTGTATTGGTCTATCGAATACATAGAGGAAAATGGGCCGAGGTGTTTTTTTTAATCTAAGCATTTTTGTTTGTGTGTTTTACTTTTTCTTTACAGCAAAAGAAAGGTATAAAGACAGTTACAGCCACTAATTCACTGGACTAGTCGCTGCTTAGTCACGTATGAAACTGTAGTTAAAATGGTACCGACTCTGAAGACTGCTAGGCAAAGCTGGAAGGAAAAGATTGTCCCTAAAGTTTCTTGGTGAAACTCATCAGGGCTGTAATCATCATTTAGAGCTGACATGCCTTATTAGCATGTATCTAACAGATGTGTGGAGAGTAGAGATAAGCAAAGAAAGAAAAATCTTAGCATGCTTCTCCTATATGAATGTTCCATCAATATTACAGCAAATTGTCCTGTGCTGCAGGATAAAGCATGTACAGGACAGAATCGCAGCCCATGAGAGCGGGGCTGTAAAAGCAGCCTGGAGCAGCACTTTTTCCTCATCCCACTAGAGGGTGGGTGCAGTTTGGACAAAGTGAGACTTTGGCTGGCTGAACTCTGCCTGGCTTGGCAAGGCGCACAATGGGAGTGCGAGCATTAATTTATCACCTAACAAGGGTGGTGGGGCTGCCAGAATCGGCAGTTGGTACTTCAGAAAATATTTAGCTCGGGGACGGATGCAAGAGTTTTCCCTCTTAAATTCAGGCTCTGTAATGAGAAGGTGCTATGAGTATTAATAATATATAGATTGAGGCAAACGTTTCTATTTTTAGTAGCTTAAAATAAGTGTTTATACTTTTTTAAAAAATTGAATTAGAAGTTCCTCGTGTTGACATATTCTACCAGGCTTGCTGGCACAGCATTTACAAAGTACTTGTTTCAGAGATAGGAAAAATAGAACAAATAATAGAACAGACTGTATTTTATTTTGATTTAATATTTGCAAAATCATTCAATTTGTGACAAAAAGACATGCAAATAAAACATTCCCCTCATCATGATCTCCATTTCTGCTTTGGAAATGAAGCACCACTTGTACTTAAATATCAGCAGTTTACAAAGAATATGGTTCATTGTATGGCCATCAGTATCATCAGTGCCAACTTCCCTAAACCGTGCTTCAGATACTACAGGCCAGAAGATATCATTTCAGGTCTTTTATTTTTCATTTTTCACCTGATCTATTGGTTTGTGTTGTAGGAACTGAGAACGCAATCTTGGTTTCAGGTAGTGCTAAATATTTTTGTAGCTGAACTTTATTAAGCTTGTCCAAGACAATGGGAAATAAATGTAGAAAAGAAAAAAAGTTTATAAAGTTTGGGGTGAAGGAATCTCTCTAAAAAGAGATCAAAGAGACCAACAATAATTTGGTGTTGAATAAGGCAAGGAAAGGGATTACAGCTCTGTGAAACAGGGAAAGGTTCAAGAAAGAATCCTATGAAACTGCTTCTTCATCTGTAAGAGAAAACATTAACATAAGTAGAATAATAACATAGCTTTTTGACACAAAATTGAATTAATTTGTAAAGTCCAGTCTGTTGAGAAGTCAAAGATTTGATCTTAAGAAGAGGATGTGCAGTTATATTAATCAAGCTAAAATAAAAAGGAAAAGAAGAAAGGACAATCCTCTGTTGTCATGTATTTCTTTATGGCAGCACCTGATAATCTTTCATAACTGGGATATCATAGTATAATATTGCACAGTTGTATATGAAGTAGTGGGGTTTTGCCCTGGGTCAAGGGCAAAATATTGCATGACAGACCCAGGTGTCTTGCAGGCTTCGTATCTCCATTTTTAATCTTCTGTTAAAGTATCAATGTGGCCGGCCTCTGCTGGAGACAGGAGACAAGGAGAAGATGGATCACTGAGTCTGTTCTGGCATGATAGTTCCTATGTTTTGTTCCATAGAAAGGGTTGTGATCAACAAAAACATTGCCAACCTAGGTCACTTGCCAGTTTATGAGCAATGGGATTGCTTTGCTGGTTTATGCAGCCCTGGTTGTTTTTGCTGTTATTGAAATGTGACATTGGCTGACAGCTCTGTGGGATCTCACATATGGAGACTTTGCTCCACAGGGATGGGAGAAACTGGACAAATTGTAGCGGGTTTTCACATATGGGGCCAATTCATGCCTGATGAACCCCTGTGGAAGCTGTTGGCTCTGCACCAGCCAAGAGGCTGACCCGTCATATGCACTGACTCATTGTGGTGCCGTTTGTAATGATTAAAGCACTTGAAATTTTCACCCTAATGGGGGACCATGCTGAGTTTCAGCGTGTACTGCTCTGCTGCCTGCCTGTTTCCGTTGTTACTAGATCTTCTAGAGTTGTTTGTGTTTGTTTAAAAGGACAACAGTGAACTAAGCTGGTGGTTGAAGCAGCAAATGTGGTTTAGTTGGAATATAAAAACATTTGACATTCTTTGTCACCTTCTTAAATGTGTGACGTGAATGGATATGAGAACAGGCAATGTGGATAAAGAGGAATCAGATGATAGAAATATGACCAGAGTCATGGAAAGCAGAAGAGATGGGAACACTATAGTGATTTGTTCGAGGATGGTATCACTCTATCCTGCACCCAAGTGGCTTGAAAGAGGACAGCACTGCTGCAGCAGTGATACACATGTCTGCAGAAGATGGTACCCTGAGAAGATGATGAGTGATGGAGGGGAAAGGAACACACTGGGATTTGTGGAACTAGAAAAGGAATTCCCAAATCTTTCAATGGGGTTGAAATATCTGTATGAGAGCAAGAGTGTGGGAAACTTCACCCGTAGTCTGTAGTGCTAGATCTGTGTGTTGTGCATGGTTGAACGTGGCCTGGTGGATTTGATGGGCCATATTTGCAGTATATTAGAGAAGCTGATGAGGGGCATAGATGTGAGATACAACTGTTGTGCTGTTTTCCCAATAATTTATGGCCATGGTTTAGAGAGCAAAGAAGAAAAGATCTCAGTATGAGTGATCTAGTAAAGCCAAGCTCAAGTCTATTGTTATAAACAGTCTCTCAGGGCATAATATGGGGCTTGCTTCCACTGCTTGCAGCATGTTGTGGAGGAAGGGACTAGAAGAGGAGTAAAAATCCAAGAAAAATATGTGTGAAGCTTGAAAAGAGTACAGGGCTGTAGGCTGAAGAAGAGAACCAGAGAGGCATCTCATCTAAATAATTTAAGATGCTTCAGAATGGGCTGAAAGGGTGAATAACAATCCGGCAACTGAGAGTTGTGTGTGTGGTGGTGGTGTTGTTGTTGTCGTTGGGTTTCTTTTTTGTTGTTTGTTTTTTTTTTTTTTTTAAGACAGCTGGTAGTAATGCAGCCAACTAAGAATGGCAGTGGAGGCAGACTAAGAAGTAATGTGGGCAGTGGAAGGAGGGGGTATCTCAGGGTGGTGGAGAGAACTGGCGGCACCTTCCTTTGTAGGCGGTAGAGGCATGCAAATTAACGATTCCCACCCCTCATTTCACTGTATCTCTGAGCACTTATTCTGTTTTTATGTGCTGCTAACTTTGGGCAGCGGAAGCAACAGATTACAAAAAAGGAGGAGGAGGTGTGTCCCCTGGGCTGTGACTGTGTCCCTAAGCCACCACCATCTATTGCTTGGCTTAAAACAGTCTTCTCCTAGCGTTTATTAACTGGGCAGGGACAAGCGTGAAGATATGTTAAGCAGATCACATAATCTGTCCAGTAAGACACCATGGCAGTAAGAGCATTCTTTCTTTTGCGCAAAAGTGCTTAAATTTTATCAAACTGTAGTCAACAGCGGTCAGTTGCTCTCTCCATCCACTTAAGCTCACATGTAAGTTCTGCTTTAGGTCAAGCTGTTAGCCCTAATACTGTGTGTAAATGAGCACAGCAGACCATGGAGAAAATGCAATTGTGATCACGCAAGGCCCTGATGTTCCAGAATGAAACATGATTTTTCATATACTTTCTGAAAACAAGGAAAATTTGTGAGTATTTTACATGAAAGCAATGAAAGCACTGTCTAATATCAAAGATTTCTGCTTTAGTGAAACTTTATTCTGCATATTTTCAAGGAGGAACTTTGACAGATGATTGGTCTTTCTCCATGATTTGTTTGAGATAGTGGCTGGTGAGCTTTTAGTCTGGAATCAGAAAAAGAGGCATGCGGGTGAGCCAGGGCTGACATACAAGTAGTGTTGGTCAGGTTTGTAGATGGACCATGAGAAAAATGAAGAGCCAGGAAAGAGAGGGTGGACACATGGAAGACATAGGTGTGAGGAGCAGGTAAAAAGAGGATGCAGAGATGAAAATAGGCTAAAATTGAGGGTAAGTAAGGTTCAGAGTCAAAGGGTATAGGTCACTGTTAGAGACAGTCAGGAGGTTGATGATGGGAGGTGAAGCTGATGGATATTGAGCAGTTCAGTATGAACACCCTTCTTTCTTGGGTTCTAATAACTCTTTTATGTTTCATTTTGTGGTCTGGAGTCTTGGACCCTGTTTCACACTCCTTCCACTGAGCACAGCCTTTCCCAGGCATGCAGGGGTGGGGACACTGCTTGGGCTGGAGAACTCCAGCCCCAAAACAAGCAAAGAATGCAGATCCCGCCAGATCTGCCAGTACTGCTCCAAAGGCCAGAGCCATGCCTGTAAAGCCACTGATGTTACAGCCAGGGATGGATTTTGCCACTGTATTTGAGAGTATGTGCATCCAATGCACAAGCTGGGCGTCTTAAAAAATAGTAATAAGATTTTTAAAAAACCCACAAAACTGTATTATTGCCTTCCACATCTTGCTTGTGTAATCTGCCTGCAGAATCTCTAGGCAATCTTCTCCCAATCTGGAGGTAGTTTTTGTTTCACATATATGGTTTCTGAAGGGGCACCTCTGTCAGCCACTATGCGTTAGAGCTGTAAAAATAAGAAAAATAATAATTTTACTCCCTGGAAGCCAAATCAAACCACAGTTCAGATCTGACAGCTGTCCAAGCAACTGAAAACAATCAGTCATAAAATGCCTTTAAATCAACAAATAGCGAACCGAAGAAATATCAAGTGAGGTTAATCACTATCAATTGTTCCAAGATTTTGTAACAAAGGGGCAGGAGGAGGAATTAGTCTTGCAGACTTTTTTTTTTTAAAGGGCAGCAGTTATCCAAGTCAGTAAAAATGAGGTAATTATATTGCAAAATTCTTTGGATGAGAATGCGACTTAGTTCTAAAATCTGAAGCTACATTTACCCACAGCAGAAAATTGCTGGAAATCAGGAGAATAGCAGTTTGCATGTTTATTTTTCCTAGAAGAAAACAATTGACTCTTCAGAACTCGTTTCGGAGTGACTGAAAACAGATGGTAGTGGAGATGATTTGCAACCCAGAAGCATCAGGGTGGTTATGGATTCCTGGGGGTTTGTGTCCTGTTTGCCTGCCTCAGGTTTAAACAAATACAAACTGGACTGGGAAGCAAAAGAGACTTTTCAGGAGGCAGGAGTTCTCAATCACTGATCTTTCATACTGAGAGAATAGAAATGCAGCTGTGGGATGTCTGCTGTGATTATTAGTTTGTTGTGTGCTAGGGACTGGGCAGAGCTTGCCTTGCCTTCCCAAAATCCTGCAAATTTGTATTTAAATTCTGTAGCAGGTGGAAAAAGGTGTCCAAAATTTCTAGACAGAAGATTGAAAAAGGGGGGTCCCCACAGTTTTGTTCATGGGGTTGTTCACTGGCAGCAGAACTTCCTGGTAACTGTCTAACAAAGTTAATTTGTATTGCAGTAACACTAGGTATATATGTGAGTGTAATACAGTACTACACCAATAATGAAAAAAATTCTCTCTGTAGGCCTTATGCAGAAGCTCTGAGTGGATCTCCCAGTGGTTTGGGGGATCCCCTGCTCTAGAGGGATGCAGTAGGAAGACAGACTTGTGCTATGGAGGTCTGTTTTCTTTATCAGAATAAATCTGGTTGTTCAGTGTTTGAAGAAAACACCATTTTCTGTGATGCTTTTTCAATGTTAATACACCAAGAATTTGAATTCTCTTTCCAAGCCAACAAGTAAATCCATTAAATAACAATCACACTATGTTTCTACTTGCCAGAACACCCAAACCAGGCTTACTATTTTTCTATTAGCCACTGGGGACAGAGATAAAAAACACTCTTTTTCTGTATGCTATATATATAGTATACAAGACATGGGCATCCAATTTATTTTATATGTAGAAACTTCATAGTTTCTACATTTGTGTTACTTGCTGAGTGATTTTTACCACTCTGTCAATGACATTGACAGAATCAAGTACTGCTTCAGTTAACTGTGCAGCTGGAGGGCACCCATGGCAATACTTTTCCTGATCCAGGAAAGTATTTAAGTAAATCCTTAATAATTTTGGATTGTGAATCGTCACACTCAGTTAACAGAGGCTCCTGTATTTAAAGGCTAGTTCGTACGTCTATGTTTGGTGGATCAGGGAGCAGGTGCACATTTTCACAATGCTGTTTTGTACAAAGGTAAAATGACACTGTGGGGATATTCCAAAGCAAACTCCCATTTTCAGGTCAGACCTGTGGCAAACTGCCTGGGATCTGAAGGTGGAACTGTCACTTTTTTGTCACTTTCTTCATCCTTGGTTTAAAAGATGAAGATGGGCCAGACTTGACTGCCCATGCCGCAGTCATTGGGGTGGTTTCAGACCTTCAGGGTTTGCTGACACAAGGTTAATTAGTGTAAAGTTTGACCCCTTGCCCCTCACTTTCTCTCTCTGAAGTCACAGCTAAGCCCTCGTGCCTCTTTATTTACCTTGCATCTTATCTCTCTTTGTTCTCCTCTCCCCAGGAGTCCAGTTCTTTCTTCATGGCTTCAGTCTCCTTTCTCTCTTTTGCCGTCATGCTGAGCCTGTGGAGTTCTTTTCACTGAAGAAAGGCTAGAGTGAAAAGTCTCTGCAGCCCAGGTCACACGTAATACGACCTGAGCTTAATCCAATTTGTCTTGGCAGGGAGTTTTATAGCTGGGATGGGTGGCCTCAGAAGAGCAAACCTGGGCTGGCTGTACTGTAGCACACTCCTGCCTTGTTGCATCACAGCTGGCTTGGCCTGGCTGAGAAGGTGTTGCAGGTTAAGGTCTTTAAATGAACTAAAAATGGATGGATAACCTGTAGAGAAAGGGGCTTGCATCAGTCTTCAGGAGAGGAAAAAGCTACAACTGGGCTATTAGAGGCAGAGCAACATGTGTGTATGACTTCAAGTGCACTAAGGGAGTAGGTGGTTCCTATGCAAGTCATCATCCTTGGAGGTTTCTTCCTAGGTCCACTCTTGCTAGTGCCATCTCTTAAGAGGGTTTCTTCTGGCCCCTGAATGAGCTGGCTGCTTCTCTCTGCACTCCTCTGAGGGGGTGGAGGAATATGACTGTTAGTGGCATCAGCTGGAAGTATTGATGGGTTGCTTAGATGGATTTATAGGAGAGTCTTTCTACAGAGCATTTTAATAAATCATCTGCCAAACTAGTTCTTGGTTCTTGCCAGTGTACATTTCTTCCCCTCACAAACAGTGTGACAAGGGTGCAGCAAGGTGATGTGTCCATGTGGCAAAGTCTGTAGTGGATGGGACGGGTCTGTCCCTGTAGTCATTAGTAATGTTGAAGCTGGCAAATTACCTTAAGGAGTGCCAGCCCTCCTTTGCCTTCCCTAGGAGAACTCTGGAAGATGCTCTTCCTCACTCTGCTTGTTTTGGGCTTTTGGGCATTTTGGAGGGAGTGGAGGCTGAAGAAACAGAGAAGGTGGTATAGAACTGCACATTGCCTGCATCCTGATAGCACCAGAAACCACAGCTTCTTCCAAGTCTTTTGACCCAAACACTGTTCTCTAAACAGCCCAAACTTTTGGTGATGGTGGAAGTCTGCATCCATAATGCAGTTGGGGCGCATCTGTCAACAAAAGTCTTCAGGTGCTTGCTAAGTTAGGAACACAGCTAGAGTACTTTGGATGTGAGAAAAACTCTACCCATGTTTACAAGTCCTTGCAAAGGCATGAAAGTGTGTTCCTTGTGTTAATGTTCCATTTAATAATAGCCATCAGGCCTTCTAGGAAGTCCATTTCAAGGCATTAATTGAACTTCTTGGGTGCTCAAGGTCATTAATGTTTGACTGTAGTCCACTCTAGGGGCAAACTAATCACTCAGACCTCCCCAGCATGCCTTATTGCTTAAGCACACTGCAGGAATGTAGTATATCACCGGATAAATCATTCACTATGATATATCATCAGAACTGCTGGTTTGCCATTTAATTCTAGTGGGGTACAGAATGTTTCAAACCATGGCAATTAACATTTGCATGGACTGAAAAACCTGTTTGAATGATATACATGCATTTTCAAAAAAAAGAGAGAACACCAGAAGCAGCTAGCTGCATGTTAACTGGTGCCTGCATCCTCCCCCTGGGCAGGTACCTTAGCTACTCTTATCTCTGCTGATCTGGACCATCTGCCAGGTCTTTTCCATTACCATACTGGCAGCATGGCGTTTGTTTGTGGCATAATGATGCGTTATAACAGAGAGTACTGGAATGTAGCTGTGCATGTATCCAGAAAATCTAAAAGTATCCAATAAAAACAATAGAGACAGTTTAAAGATCTATATTAGAAAGTTTATTTTCCCCTATGCTTCCCCTGCTGTCTGGGGAGGTTCTTTGGGGGACGTTAGTTTTGAATATTTTTAGAAGTGACTTTAAGCTGAAAATGATAGTCAGGTTGCTAGCCTGGATCAAAGCTGACAGTCCTTCCTGGGGTAAAACTCACCCTGACTCTTATGAGAGGTGTCTGAGATGACAGTGTTCAAGATTTCCTTGCTGGTACTTTCTGTATTGCTGTAATGAGCAATGAAAGTGAAAGCACCAAGAAAATTAATTAAAAAAAAAAAAGCATTGACAACTAATTCTTGCCACACAGTTAAAACAAACAAACAAACAAAAAAGACCCTCCCAAACCCTGCTCTCCCACTCCTTTCGTTCTCCTAATTCCTATTCTAAGAGGAGGGGCTTCCTCTCCTCCCCGCCTGGCTCCTCTGGGCACCCCCTTGTCCTCTCCTCTCCTGCTCGCTGAGCACTGAGCTGTCTGCTCCTCT
The DNA here is from genome assembly GCF_963921805.1 of Phalacrocorax carbo. Taxonomy (NCBI): domain Eukaryota; kingdom Metazoa; phylum Chordata; class Aves; order Suliformes; family Phalacrocoracidae; genus Phalacrocorax; species Phalacrocorax carbo. The sequence continues at coordinate 11,729,941 of NC_087520.1, read as the reverse complement.
GTCCCAGCAGTAGCTATTTGGAGGTTCTCAGACCACTGCACCCCCAACACAATTTTGCATCTTTCAGGGCTGAAATGCATGCAGAGACTATTCTGGGAAGGAAAGGGATCTGTCTGTCCAAAGCCAGAGGCAGAGACAAGTCCTCAACATCGATGCCTGCTGATTCCAAAAAGTAGCTTTGGTCTATTCTTGTGCAAAAAGCTCTCTGCTGGCCTGGGGCTGACAGGGATCCGGAGGGTGACCACACATGAGTGGTAGCCCCCAATTACCAGTCATAGCTCCCAATGAGAGGTACTTCAGTACCAAAGACAATAAGATCAGAATATTTTGTGTCTGTGTCAATGTGACCTTAGAGCAATAGGACCAGAGGGTGGAGTTTCCAAATTATGTGGCCAGTGGCTACAGTCCTGAAGGAATCAAAAAACCTCCAGTGTGCCTATGAGCAAAATGAGGAGGAATGTGTAGCTACTGGCTTCATTCTAGGACACTGTAGCCCCTAAGTCTAGCCTAAACTCATTGCCAGAGCAATGAAAGAGCAGAGATGAGTTTGAGGGAGTGCAAAAGAACATGAGCTCACCCTGGAGGTCTTAAGCTGCCAAGGTTTTCCTGAAAAGGGAGCTGATTTCATGCAGACAGAATACAAGGTCTCGAATGTCCCCAATAGGAAAGTTTCTATTAAAAAAAGCAAACCCAGACATGCACTTTCATATTAATGTGAAAATTATTCTATTGTTTGTGAAATCAACTCTTTAAGGGGGATGTTGGGGGGGGGGAAAAGAAAAGAAGCTGTTTGATGGCAAAATGAAATCCAGACTTTTATAGCTACTTTCAAGTGGCTTGTTCTAACATGAGTCGACTATCCTTAATACCTTCCCTTTAGCACCATTAAGCATCTCACTGGCACTCAGAACAAATTTATGAATGTCTTACAAAAGTCAACAAGCTGCAGGAAAAAATAAATAAAAAGGAGCCTTAAGCAAACAGTGCTTCATTGCAAGAACTCAAACAAAGAAAGTCATATTCATCATTTGTTCACAGAGAGGGAAAGCCAAGAAGCCTGATGAAAGATGACACAAGACCTGGCTGACTTTAAATCTCCACCTAATAGGAGTTTCTGTAGGTGCTGCCAGGGTGGCCACACTCTTTGCAAGCTGCTCCTCTGCCTCCTGCCACATCTCACATGTTCTGGTAATTGCTGTTCTCCATGAGAGCATTGGCATTTGCGTGGATGCAGAGATAGGGGTGAACAGCAAGAACGTGACCTGCAAAGGCACTTGAGGTGATAAACTCCCATCCAATGGAGTGTGGTAGTCAATGGGTTTAATAGAATTAGGTGAAGGTAACTTATATAATTGACACCTGTCTATCAAACAAATGGATAGGTATCAGCACAGGGCAGTTGATGGTAAATCAGGTGGCCAAATGTGACTCTATTTGAGATGGGAGGTGAGTGTGACCTAAGGTAATATTCCCACTGGATTAGACTGTAATATAACTTTTCTCAGCAGCATTTGAAGAGCTGATGTAAAGAAGTTTTGGAAGTTGTAGTTGCTAGTTCCCTGTTGTATTTAAGTACTGTGATAATAAAAACAACATTTCATTGGGAGCTTGATGCAGTCAGTGAGCCTTTTCACCAGTTCTAGAAAGTTCCAAAGCCAGAAGAGTAACTTTACCATGACAATGCCATTCTTTCAGTGACAACACTACACAGTGAAAGAGGGAGGACGTCTGCATGGTGGGTCTCTAGAGGTTAAAGCTGGGCTGATCAGGGACTGGAGTAGGAAGAAGGATCTCTTGCAAGGCAGTGAGGTTCAGCTCAGAGCATTAGAGGGAGCCAAGCCACCCACTGTACTGGGGAGAGATTTGAGACTGCCTTCAGGTGTGGAGCATGGGGATAGGTCTGGCTTTAGGGGAGTGTTAAAGTCTCTGGCTCAGGGAAATGCTAAAACCAGTGGAGAGATGGGGACTGTGGAAGGGATATGCCTCGGAGAATGAGACGGGAAAAAGGTTAGACTGTACCACAGTGTGTTGATATGCCTGGGTTAAACCTGGGGTTGGAGGATTTTTTAGTATGTAGCTGGATTTTTGGCAAAACAGCCATTCTTAGTGGAGAAAACTCCTTTCTTGTGGCACCTGTGTAATTTCTGATGAATCATTGAATTGTTCTGCCAGGTCTCAAACCTGCCCCCTATTTTCCCTTTCCCTGGCTCTTGGAAATTGGATCAGAATTAAAACAGAGGGGTTTTGTACTCTTTTCTTCCCATGATAGAGAAGCACATGTATGTACACAGGTCACAACATACACAGATTGCCAGCATGATGCTGTATTTTACTGAAATGAGCCATGTTCTCCCCACATAGCCACAGAAGCAAGTGTCCCACAGGTGAATACACTGTTATGGAAGAGAGCTCATCTCTTTAGCCTCCAGAGCTGTGAAATACTTTGAAACTGGATAAATGCATACCTTCATTACTGCTTGTGATGTTTCTGTGTTTGAAGTTACCTGGCAAAAGATCTGCTGCCATCATGCATCCATTTGTTCTTGCCTGGAGACTGCATGGTTGATGCCAAGCAGAGAAGATGGCTCTAAGGTTCTTCCTACCAAGACCTTGGTGTCTGAGCTGCAGGGATGATGGACCTATGACAATCTGAGCTCTGCTTGCCTTATGTTGTGTCTGTGGCATATCAAGCTATCAACAGCCCGCAGCTCCACAGTGGATATGCAGAGAGTGTGTTACCCTGCCTTCCTCCTCCAGGACAGTGTACATTTAATTACTCTTGCTATCCCTGTCATTGTTTTCATGCAAGGGATACTCAGAAGCTCTGTCACCAAATATGACTTAGAGACAGTCACTGTTCCTGTTTGGGGTTCAATGCTGCCTTCGAGTGCAGGTCACTTAAACCTTGGTGGGAGTGGGGAACAACTTATGTTTGTCTATTCTAGCTCATGAAGTGTAATAACCCTGTGGAAAGGAAGCTGTTATAGGATGTTTGTAATTTTTACAGGTTAACTAATTTTCAAGCAAAACTGGAAGATCTATGACCATGAGAGAGCCTGCAAAGTTCAAGTGAAGGGGATTGGAAAAAGCAAACCTCAAACTTTTTAGAATTCATGTAGAAAAGAACTGGGGAAAAAATACCAAGTGAGGGTTGATGAAAGAGCTTCATAATTTTGAACAGTTTTTTTCTAGGGTTAAAGTCTGCCTGCTGCAGAGTTAGACTTTATCCTGCTTTGAAACCATGTATAAGTTAAACAGTTCAAGAGCATTTGCTGCTGTAAACTGTTATCCAGAATCCCAGTGCTTTTGGCTGCCTATGGTTTCTCTCTCATGCATGTCTTTTGCTTCAATATTTAAGGTCATTTTCTGCTTTATGGTATGACATAAACTGATAACAAAATGCTCAATAGTTACTTTAACCACTTATTTTCTTTCAAACATTTTGTCTTGCCGAATTATTGAGTCAGCTGTAATGACCTTGATGTAAACATGTACTTTTGAACTTATATGAGGATCAAAGACAAAGCAATGTTAAATGGAGGCTGGAATCTGGAAGTGATCCATGTGAAGCTGGCCTCAGTCTTCCATCTTTTTTTCATTCATTTTTGCTATGTGGAGCGCAGAGTAAATTTGCTCAGCTGAAAAGTGAAGAAAAATTAATTTTTATAAATGCCAGTGCTGCAAGCGTTGTGGTGTCTGAATGTCAATCTGCCTTGTTTCTTGCTTTAGTATGATCATCATCAATATAAATCATGCACAAATGTCACAGAAAAAAAGCCCCTGTGTTATTTTCTGATGGCTCTTTTGCTTGGATTCTCTGTTTGGAATAAAACCCTAGCCAGGAAAATTAGTAGATAACACTCAACTTCAGGTTGAGGTATTTGATAAAGAATGTGTTATTCGTCTGTAGTAATTCTCTTTGATTTGTTTAAGAAATAAAGAAATAGGGAGTTCAAAATCAATAGGCTGTATTTATGATTTTTTTTTACTATTATTGACTTTGAGACAAATGGATCAGCTGTTTATAATTTCTAAAGAAAGTAGCCAAAACTGTACTTAATAGTTAGAACTTCGCTGCACTGATCTGAAAAAATGCGGGATGAGTTGTGCTGGCAATAGCAGTTTTTGCTTCACAGTTTTTCTGACTGCTGGCACTGGAATTGAGAGGAGGTTTAGTAATCTATTAAAGCTGACATTTAACTTTGCTTAAGGTGACTTAAAATTCTAAAAACAAATGCTCTGGAAATCACAGAAATAGAAGTCCTTTTCAGAAGTGGCTTCTGATTTTGTGGACCTCCCCTCTTAAATGCTTGACAGGAAGTACTTTAGCTGAGATTCAGAGCATCTGCAGCTTCCCTTGGCTTTAGCTGGAAAAGGAAGGTGGGTATCTGGGAAAACCAGGCCTGCTTTGTCCCTTAGGGTGGACATTCAGAATGAGGAGACACATTTAAGCACCCTATCTGATGTACTTGCTTATGTTATGATGGCAGTCAGAGCTGGAACGACAGCAATAACCCAGTTTCTCAGGTCTCCTATGTTTTATCTTGTAGCCTGCTCTTCCCTGTTGGTATGTGGTTGGAACAGAAGGCTATCTGGGGTCAAGGACAAGAGTGGTTTTCTCTTTAAAAAGAAAACAAGTTGTCCCCCTTTCCTCCCCTCTCCCCCCAGCCCCCTTAACATATCTGATGCTGAAATTAATAAGATCCCTGATGTAGCTATCACAGCTCCTTTGTAGCTTGGTTTGGGTTTCCAGTGGGTAAGTATCTATAAATGTTAAATATTTAAGAAGTTAACTTACCAGAATTTTAGTGGCATTAAACAGTAGATAGGTTTTTATGGAAACCTGAATCTCCAGCAGCTGTAAATCCCTAACAGTAACAAAAATTGCTTTTTTTCCAGCCACACAGTTTTTAAAATATTACCAGGCTTTTTAAAATTTTATTTGTACCAGTAGTCTTTTTTCCAGCTGCAGAGCTGATCAACACTTTCATTTTTCTTCACTCCCAACCCATCAGGAATTTTAACATTTTTATTTTAGTTTTTAACAAGGAGGAAGCTGCACTGACTTCTTGGTCTTATTCCTAAAAACATATTTCTGCATGCAATTAAAGGAGGCTTGTCACCAGTGCCTGGACTGCACAGAAGTCCTCTCTGATCCTGGGGAACAACATTTTGTAGGCATAAATATGGAAAAGAGGCTGCTGCCATTGTGACATAGCAACAAAATACTTCATATTTATTTGTACGTGCCAGCCCAGTTCTGACATCAGTGGCACCAGTGTAGAGTCAGATCTAAATCTTCTTGGGACAATGCAGTCCTGCACAGTGGCATAATGCTGGGACAGAAAAGGCTCCTAGTAACTTTCCACTTGCCTCATGGAGACTCTCTGCTCACAAAAAAACACACTTCCCTGAAGAAGTTCTCAACTCCCACGTGATATTCTGTGCCATTTACCATTTTTTTTCTCTTCTCCTTTTGTCAGGAATGGCAATGTGTCAGTGGCTGGATGTAGGTCAGAGTGCGGGAAAAGGACATTCATAGGACCCTCTCCCAGGGTCTTTTCCAACTTGTGTTAGACCCACTGCAAGGGACAGCTTCACTCTACATGCTTCTCCTGGTGGAGAAGACTGCCTGATGCTGAAGGTGGGTGGGTGGGAAAAACCTTGAGGCTGGCCAGGATTCTGAGAGCTCATGGTGCAGGAAAATTGAGCATTGCCAATGCTTCAAGAACACCAAATCCTTTCAAGCTGAGTCTTTGCACTGATGTGCCATTTGGAATGGCCACTGAGACCCTTGCACCCATTGGTAGTTCAAGAGGGATTAGAGGGGAGGTGAAGAAGTGAAGGATACTTGAGGTAGTGGTTATGTTCAGACATTGTCCAGTATTCTGTAGTGCTTGTCTGCAGCTGGCTCTGCAGCACTAATGGTCCAGTCATCTGCTTTTGAACATTTTACGATCTATCTTGATTTGGTTGTATAAAAACAGTTAGCAAGGAGCATCAATTAAATCAGTCATAAGAGCTCAACATCAGCAACAAATGAAGAGATTGCAAGGGGCAGATGAGGAAACCAACGTCTGTACTTTTGCTAGTAATTTTGGTCCTTTCTACTTTATAAAAGGAGGTGTGTTGGGGAAGTTGCACAATCTGGAACTTGAATGGAAAATGAATAGGATTGACAGAAACAGATAATTCTCCTAAGGGGAAAAATAAACTCCTGAGGAAGTAAATGGCTTAGTATTTTGAGCACAGAGGTTACCAGCAAATGAGAATTTAACAGACCTGGCTGTGTATGGCTCTTCTCTCTGAGCAGCTCGGGGTTTAGAACATCTGTCAGTGATGGTCAGTGGGGTTTCTGAGGAGTGGAACAATATGCCTTTATCCCTTCACTAGAAAGTGGTTGAGTTTAGGTTGGATTTGGTGGGCTGTACTGATTATGACTGACTTGATCTCAACCTTTTTGCTGAGAAAGTATCTTCTAGCTTGTCTGAGGGAATGAAACAACACACTAAGGCAATCACAGCCAAGTGACACAAGCCCCAGCGCCACCCATTCCTGCTTGGTGCATTTCAGCTTTCAGTTATTGTAGAGGAGGTTTAAAAATAAGCTGACATTCACTGGTCTGTATCTGGGTTACATTTCTCCTTCCATCTCCTTTAAGTTGGCAGTGGCTTCTTGGGCAGCACTCCCCAAATTTCTTGGAGGAGGCCATTCTTCACACCCTTTGATGTTGAGTGCTTTGGGACCACAGCTCTGCATATTCTCACTGTCCTCTAAAGACTGATGTGGGACAAGATCCTACTCTCCTTTGTTTAGTTGTTCTAAAGATCAGGCCTTTCGCTTGGACTGTTGCCCAAGTATTTTTACAAGTCCAGACTTTCACTCTGCCCTTGAGAGCTGCTAGGTTTTGGGTTTTTTTTCAGGATTTTGTTTATATATGTCTTTCCCTAGCCTGGCTTTTTGGGGAGGGAGAAATGCACAAGAAAAGCTAAAGGATCTTGATACATGTAATAATTTGTTGTTATTTTTAAACAAAAAATTCAGGGGCTCACCTTGGCCTAATGTCCAGGGTATGTTTAACTAAAGGACAGATCAGTTGACAATCAAAGTTCTTGTACAATAAAGAGGGAACATCAATCACTCTTTCATTCATGACTTTTTTTTTCCCCTGTCCCAGTAGAACTGTGTTGGCATGAAATCTAATCTGCCCATCAAAGCCAATCCTATCACAAGGCCACTCCTTTCATCACTGCTGTGAGGCAGGGTTACATCAGACAAGGTGAAATCGCTGAAGTCTATCCACAGCTACCCAGAGGTCATGTTCCAGATGGGCATACGATTTGATTTGCCTCGCTGCCCTCCCTTCCCTGTGGCAGCCTCCTCTTCTCTCGAGCCAGGGCACAGATTTGCAGGCTTTGCCCCTACTAACAGAAAATGGGATGGCTTAGTTATGTTGTGAACCCAGTCAGGATGCAGTTTGCCTCCTGCCTTTTTAATGTGGTCGGTTGATGATACCTACTGTCATGCTTTGCCAGTTTCCATTAGACCCATGCAGGAGATGCTTTAGGTTTCTTGGCCCCTTGCAGATCTCCCCAGAAGTCATGCCATATCCCAGGGACTGCTGTGGTTTAGCTGTTGCGGATGGAACAGCCATAGAAATGACACAGGGTAGAACAGACAGTTTAGAAAAATCTGCTACATTTCAGTTTTGCAGGTCCATCAACTTCCAAATTTCCTTTCAGGAGGGAATCTGTTACTATTTTCTTTCTAATAAGATTTTTGTTGTCTTCCCCTTTTCACTAAAATGGCAGAAGTAAAATGTGTTATGTTACACAGTTGGAAAGAGAATTTGCCATGGTCGTCCTGAAAAGAGATGTAATTAGAGGCACAGAGAGAACAGTCTATAGAATTGCATTGTACATAGGACAAATATAGTTTTACAAATTGACATCATTATTACTACTACACCATATTTGTATTTCTTGTATTATTTGCAAAATGCAGCCTATTCCTGTTTGAGATAGATTTCAGTTGATATGCATTCTGTGCTGGTGTCTGATTTGTAGTGTTCTGAAACTGGAGTGTCCTTTGACTGAACTTGAGGTATGCAGGTAAAGGAGAATAAACACAGGAGTAAATTGTAGCCTGGTTTTGTAGACTTATTCCAGCATTATTTGTGCATCTGATTCTGTGTCCAGTTTTGGGATTTCACACTGTGTTACACTTACATATCTTGCTGGTGATTTTTACCTGTCATCACAATTCCATGGTCATCTTCAGGAATGATGCCTGTAAACTGTTGTAAATGTATGTCTGAAAATGTAAGCATGAGGATTCAAGCAGAGATTCATGGTAGTTAAACTGTCTAACAAGCAGCTCTTGAAGACTACCAGACATTCAGGATTCTCTTTTGCTGCTGAAGTTGGGCAGTAGGTTCAGAAATGAGGAACAAGTCTGAATGTGAACTTGAAGACTGTGATGAACCCAAATGAAAACTCCGTAACTAAAACCATTTATAGTGAAATTTCCAATGTCATAAATGGAATGACATGTGCAAAGAAGTAATGTTATTTCTGCCTTAAAGAACAAGACAGATGAATCATGTTTGAGCCTTGTCTCTTTCCTTACCTCTACCTATTGCTCTTCTGCTGTGCTGGTTCTTGTGGCAATGGAGTGATTCCAGCCATATGCCCATTACTTTTCCCCGACTCTGCTTACCTAAGGTCCTGGTGCTGAGGATGTGCTTTGACTACTGTGGAGTATCAGTTCAATGGATTTCCGCAGCTTTGTCAAAATGGGGACATTGTGCAGAATAGCAGTCTAACTGGACAAGGCTGGGCTGGATGGTCTGTGGAGAATGGGTTTTCTTCAATTTCTCTGAGAATTTCCTCAGTTTGCCTGTGTGAAGCTTTCTAAACCTTCACAATGACAGTGTGGCCATATATTGGAGAACTTAAGTAGTGTTTTTGCAATGACTTGCAATCTTTAGTACGTAAGTCTATCGGAGGGAACAGAGAAAGAGCTGTACTGTGTCATCCCAGAAGTGCAAGTAGTCCTCTAACTTGGGTCTGATTTGGATCATAGCAACTGTGTAAGGAGAAACCTGTAACACAGCAAGAATACACCTATACGTCCCTTGATTATACCTTCCTAGACTGCAGTAGTCTGCAACTGAGAAAGTTTTTGAACCAGAGATTTGTTCTTCTTTACCCCTGTCTGAGATCAGTGGCAGCTGTGGGCACTCAGTAATCTCTGAAGCCCAGACTACTATATTTAAGTGTCTAAATATAGATGTAGAAGCCTATGAGCCCATGGGTACCATTGAAGTGGACTGGAAATTTACCATTTGCCTTTTTGGGGATTGGATTAGGCCCTATTTCAGGTAACCAGCTTGAAAAAAATAAAATCGGATTAAGTGGCTTGTGCAAGATGGTTGAACAAATGGGACAAATGGCTGGCAAGGCTCAGGAGTTCTGGATGCCATTCCTGCGTTCCGACTGCCGAATTAAATTTGTTCTTGTATAGAAAGAGCTCATGCTTGTAAGCATGCAGTAGAGGTACAAAGGCATCTTAATTGTGTCTTCTCAGAGTACAGTGCTGCAGTGGTATTTCTTGCTTGCTGTTCTTCACAGCAATGTCTAGAGAGAGCAGAGGCTCACAGGACCCTTTAGCATGACTTCTACTTTGTTAACAATATGATTGAGACAGAACCTCCATCTGTCGGTCCAGAAAGGATTAATGATTTTCAGTCCTTCTGTTCATCCTGGAGTGTATATGTGTATCTAGTTACATAATTTAGTACCTCTATTTCAAATAAAGGCGTTTAGAGAGGCGGAAGACCCAGAATCATCAGAATTTTCTGTAGCGGGAAGTAGGTATAATTTGGGGATTTATCCCACACAGGCTGCAGCTACTAAAGTCATTGCAGGGAGATGAGCCAGCCTAGCAGTTCGCTGTGCCGCAAGTATGCTCTGAGGCCCAGATCCCTTTCCCTTTGAAGGCAGAGTTAAACCATTGACTTCATTGCAGTTGGGTTAAGCCTGTAAATAGTTCATAACACTTGCATATTATTAGTTACTCTCATGGCCAGATCTAAGCATACTTGATCTCTGGAGGAATTTGACTTTGCATACAGACATTCCTCATTTCTCATTTCTCATTAGTTAGGTAAACACATGTGCAGAGAAGTTGGGTTTGTCATCTTAACCCAGTTGCTTCTTCCCGAGAGGGTGATGAATGTTCTTTAGAAACTGGGTGTAATACAGCATTTCTGAAAAGAAATCTGTAGTTTGTTTTGCAACAAACTATGGCTGTGACAGCTGAGCAGGGAAGGCTCAGGCCCTGCATAGGTTGGAGTCTTTTATGATGTGGGGCTGTTGGCATCTGCTCTGCATGTCACAGAACATAAGGACAACAAGTGGGTGGTTCAACAGCTGGGATGGGAATGGGGGCGAATGGCAGTGAGCTATCTTCTGATGGCTATAGCAAAGGGAATGAGAGGCTTTGGAATATTGTCTGTAATTTAGCATGATTTGCTTTGTAGTATATGTAGTAGCTTATGTAAGCTCCACCTCTTGCTGCTTCTTCATCTTCTATTCCCCAGTACAACTGCATGCTTGTCCTTTCACCATCACACACAGAGAGAGACTTCCTTATGGATTTATCATCAAGAAAAGCAATCAGCAGGTGCACTTGGCACATCACACAGAAGTGAGCGGGCTGCAATACTAGTGCTGGAGTAGCATCCAAAAGATGGGAAGCTGGAATCACACAAAAGGAATATGTCAAGGTCTGAGGTACTGTTACACTCCTTTCCTCAGATGTCATGGGGAATGATCACAAGAATCAGCATTGGGTGGTCCAGCATGGTCCTGAAGTGGGAGATGGCTTAATGTACTGGAACAGTTGTCCTGCGGTGACATGACAGGAGCATGGCTTGCATAAGCAGACTCGAGACCTTCTTAGTGTTGCTGTTAATGCTTGAAGCTGGCTTTTATCACTCATTAAATTGTTAGCCTGTTTTGATCTTCATTTCAACAAGGCCAAGTTGCTATGTCTTAATCATATGCAATACACTTATAGTTCATGTTCCTCTTCTAGGGATTGAATGAGTTGCATCTTGCCTGGTTGATATATCTGGGCAAATTCCATGCAGAAGGCATCGGGCAGCCACACCCAGGGCCAGAATTTTCTCAAAAACACCAGGGGGTGTTTTTTTCCAATGCTATACATGCAAATGCAAAACACAAAGTTAGCCATTTATATTTGCAGTTTCCAAGTACAAAGGCTTGGACCTGGACATGTAGGTAGGTAGGAAATCAGTCTAAAATTAGACTTACCTAACCTGACCTTGCAATTAAGCTTGGTATCTAAGCATCCATGGGAATGATCCGCAGGCCTGAGTTACAGCCTTTTGTGAGCTGGGCTGTTTCCCTGTCTGAGGGTAGTACTGGACTGTTCTCTTAAGTGCTGTGTGAGTCACATCTTATATGAGTTGTTTTATCTCTCTAATTAGTTTACATATTGAGGGTAAAAAAAGAGAAGGGTATACAAAAGGACAAAGGCAAAACATATTAGGAATCCCAGTAAACTTGTGAGGCTCTCCATATGATGTTCTAGTTGTGAAATAAAACACTTCCAACTTCTTTCATGTAGACTACAACAGTGAAATGTCTCTTCCATATGTCAGTGGTATGATCTACATAATGAACAAAACGTCACAGATGGACTGGCTGATGCAACGGACATTCTTTTCATAAATTGCCTCTCACTTTTATAATTTTCTTTGGTTTCCCACAAGATGGGCTGAATATTGACGATTACTGAGCTATTACTTCCTATGTTGCATAACTTATAAAAATGCTATAATTTGTGAGAATTTTGTTCCAGAATAATCAGTGGCACAAAATAGCTAGAGGAAAAGAAGGCAGACATTAAAAAGAGAGGACCCCCCCCACCCCCCCTCCAAAAAGAAAACCAAACCAAAACACCACCAACCCAAAACTGCTTTAGAATGTGTGAGCCTTTTTTAAAACAAATAAACAAACAAACCCCACTCTGATTTAATACTTTAATTTTTCACCCATGTCATCAAGTTAACGGGTGTTTTTTCTCCCCACAGTTTAAGCAATGATACAGCTCTTCTGACTGTCTTGGAACTTGTTTGTGCCCTTGGTTTCTGAAGTTTTAAAAACTTGTTTTAGGTTTTATTACAAATGCTTTTTTTAAACTAAAGGCCTTTTAGGAATGCAGGAAAATATTTGTTTTGAAGTCCTGCTTTCACCTTCATTGCTTTCCTTGGCCAAAGCTCGCCACTTATTCAAATTCACAAAGTTCTAGGACTTCAGATTTTATTTCTGCAAATCTACTTGGTAGGTTAGAGATCAAATCCTTTCTGGATCCTCTCTCAGTCTTTCTCCAAAGATGGCTGGTGGTGACATGGTTTTAAACTCTGATTCAGTCTTGCCTCCCAATTATTGCTGGATCAGAGAGGTAAAGTCAGAGAGGTTGCATTTACTATGACCATGTGTCCAGGACTTGGAAAAGCTTTGTGGAAAACGAAAGTCTAGTTTGTATGAAAGAGGGCACTTTCTTTTGCTGCATTATTGGGATGCGTCATCCCAGCCAAGAAGCTGGAAGACATTAACATAGATGTGATTGTCACAAATATTGAGTTTTTTAATTCTTTTAATGGACCAGCTGCACTTTTAGAGAGCATGAGGTGGAACTGCAACCCACAAGTAGCTATGAAGGTGACATTTTGGTTATCCAGGAACAACACTAATGTGCAAGAGTTCTCAGTTCTCATTAGGTATGTGTATGGGGAGAATATAAAATTTTATGTAGTAATGGTTTCCAATAAAAGGAAAGATATCTCACTCTTGGAGTGAAAGTCAGACATGCACTCGTCCAAAGAGTTTGCCTAAGGCCTCCCCAAACTCACACTCTCCTTTTTCATCTTTCATAGTTGCCTGATTGCTGGGTCTCAGAGTATGTCTGCTGTCCAGCTGAAGGTGTGATTGCTCCACCTCATGTACCCATCCAATAGCGGTGTAACAGCACTGGCAGATGCTTAGTTGCCAAATACATTCTCAAAGTCTCAGGCAAGCATACTGAGCCTGAGCTGATACTCCCACTGCTGTCAGCCATACTTCTGTGCTAACTGGATCAAGTATTGATAACACTACCTTGGGGATGTCTAAAAGAGCAGTGCTCGTACTTTCAATTGCACTTTAAATGCATCTTCAGAAGTTCCTGCAACAAGGATCAAAGCTGTACTGCTTCGAGTAATAGGCAAGTATGAAAAATGTGTGGTGCCTTCCCCAGAGATTATACATGTCCTCCCAGAGAGGTGTTTTTTGTTGATTGGGTGAAATGGCCATGCCTCAGCTTTAAGCTGAAGCCTTTCATAGGGGTTTCTATTCCATCTTTCTTTAGACTCTTTTCAGGTGTTGCACTAGATCATATGTCACCTCCTGCCTGCTTGCCTGGGACCATGACCTCTGAATACCTTACCCTCTATTTTTTGAATATTGTCCTGATACTTTTTTGACACAGAGCTTTCAGTCTGTCCTTTACAGAGTGAACCAAAAAAACAGACTGGCTGAAACAACTTGCTCAGGGACTCACAAGCAGCTGGGATTGAGCTAGGAACTGAGTCTATGTCACTTGTATCCCAAAGAAGTGCTACAGGAAAGTAAAGGACTTCACGATCTTCCAAGAGAACAACATTCTGCTGACACTATAGTTCAAACCCAGCTTTTTTAACCTGGGTGCCAGAAGTCAAATGCATCCATTTATATTTTGTCAGATTAAGGAGTACCACTTTCAGAAGTTATGATTGTCCTCAGCTTCCAGAGTTGCACCTACCCACTCCCTCTGCAAACCACATGCTTTGTTTTGAAGCCTAGTAGACATACTGTGCCTATACATCTCATGGGGATTTGTAAATTTGGAGTCAAACTGCAGTATCTAAGGGCCACTGATACCTTCTTGAACTTGGAAAATATGTTATCAATGTCAAACATAATCACATGCTTCAGGCAGCATTTATGCTTTGATCAATTTGAGATTTCCTTGGGGAAGGGAAGAGAATGGAGCCCATCCATTCCTGGTTCCATCTCAGATAATCTGTGGTGGGCGGGGGGGAAGTAAACTCCTGATTTATTACCGGCAATGTGTAACATGATGCAACTGCTATACAATGGAAGATGAGGTTGCATTTGTAGACTGAATGATTCCTAGTTGAATACCCGTTCAGTTTTGTCCTTTTCTGCTCATTCATCACTGGTACACAGATCATAATTTCCTATAGCGTATTTTAATTCCAGGTTAAAAACTGATTTGTTAAGAGCTGTTAATCTTTGGGTTTTTATTCACCTTTCTAGGCTCTGAATATATAACATCCAGATTATACTCAATATCCAGATTATATCAGTTAACTGAAATTTGTTAGAGAATATAAGTAATATTGTTATTGTCTCCTTGACTGGATGAGTGTGTAAGCATTTCCAAAGTAAATACAAATGTGCTTTCCATGAGCAGTTCTGCCAGTAAAATCTGATCTTTCCAAAGCTTGTGGCAAGCTAGCACAAAAGGTGTGCGAGCATGGAAGGAGCAAATCTATATAAATATTCAAATGTACATTCACATTGTTAACTCTTCACTTAGATCTCCTGGATTTCTGCATTTCTTTTGATTGAGAAGGCATTTAGTCAGTGGAAAACCTTTTGTTTAGAAGCCCATTATAGTCTGGCTTTACCTTTACATGCTTTCATGGAGGCAGCTGACTTGGGCAAGTTGTACTGACACAGTAGGTCATCCTACTTAGTGCTGCATTTCCAGTTCTAGCATGCTTTGCTGGGGACACCGAATGGAAGGAGGATCTTCCGCAACCACAATGTTAAGGTTAGTAGGGACCTCTGAAGATCATCTAGTCCAGTTTTACCCCCGCAAACAAGGAAGGATAAAGCAGGTTGCTCAAGGGCCATGTTGAATGTGTCTAAGGATGGAGACTCCACAGCCTCTCAGGGCATCTTGTTCCATTGTTCAAACCACCCTCAGAGTAAAGCAACTTTTTCTTGTATTTAAATGGAGTTTCCTGTTTTTCAATGTGACATTGTTCCTTTTGCTTTCACTGGATACCAATGAGGAGTTTCTGACTTTGTCTTCTTTTCTCCGCCCTCAGACATTTATCCACTAAGCTCTGTATCCCTGCTGTAATGCAATTTCCTAAGCACTTCATAATTTATTTAAAAATATAATTTTTGCTTTCTCAGTCAGAGGGCCATTTAACATTTTTACTCTAAAGGCACAGGAATCAGGAGGAAGGTCAGGTGTGGATGAGAAATGACATCCAGCCCTGTGCTCTCCCCTACAGCACACACTGCCTCCCACATTGACAGCTCTTCTCTGTGTGGAGATATGCATACCTATGGCACTGCGTTGTTATCACACCATGATACTAAGCAAATAGCTTTTGTTCTACTTGCCCATGTGTACCAAATCCTTGGCATGAGGGAATGTTACCAGGTGTGGGAAAGAGCAAGGTGCATTTGCTTTTGTAGCTCATGCTGAGGCACTGGTCTCATTTACCCCTGCCTCCTTTTTGTCTTCAATATGTCCCCTGCCTTATTATAATTTGGCTAGGGACAGAGAAAATGTTGGCTTCCCTGGTTGGTTAGTGCAGTGGCAACTCTCTTTAAAAAAAAAAAAAAATTAGTCCTAATTAAGGAGTTGTCCTCATGATTTGTGGTTTTGTATACTGGAAAGCAGGCCAAGGCTGTCTGATTTCATTTCTGTAAAAGAATGTAACTCCAGTTCCTTGCCAGTTTATACCATTCCCCATGCCGGGCAGTAGATAATTTCTCATGGTCCCAAAGCTTTCAACAATACTCCATTATGTTTCATGACTCATAAATGGGCTGGTGCCCATGGAAAGCCATGTGTCTCAGTGCAGGCAGTACAGCTCCCCGCAGTATGTTTGAACTGATTTCATAGCCTCCAGACCTAGCATGGTTTATTATTTTCATGACTTGCTCACTGTTCTCATTGTTGCTAAGACCATACTGCATCAGTAGCAGGAATAAAATTAAAGGTCCTGATGCGTTTCGATGTGAAATTAAAAGCACGATATGCGGAGCTTCAACTGAATGCAGAAGAAAACAAGATCAAACAAAAGACTGAACTAAAGTTCAGATCTAATAGCTCTTTGAGATAAGCAGCTCATATAAACTGCAGAGACAGCTGATAGATAGAACGATATTATCTGGACTGATATAACTGCGATGATTATTGTTGGCTTACCTGTGCATTCAGGGCTCTGCTTATGAACCTTGCACATGTCCTCTCTATTAAATCAGAATAAACTGAAGAAAGATATAATATATAATCTTGAGTCTGCTCCTGCAACCTTTATTCAGCGGAGCTGAATCAATGAAGCCAACTCTTCCTTGCATAATTATCATTACTTGCTTTTTTCAGCCTGCTAAGTACTGTGCAAATGTATGTGAAGCCACAGTCCAGACGTCTACACCTGAGTGAAGGTTGGGAGATTATAGTGTTGTATGTATGGCCTGATCCTGCTTTTATTAATGTACATAGAAAAACTGCTGGTTGGCTTCTTTCCTCAGGATTTTTTAATCCTATTGTGATTTCCTGGGATTTTGATTCAGTTGGCATGATCTCAGCAGCCTTGTGATATGAGGAGGGCTGTTCCAGAGGGGCTATTTCAGAATGGAAGCCAAAAGGGGATCAGTTTAGGAGGTTTGAATGGAGCAGTTTCGTCTGCTGTTGTAAAGCCATTTTGTAATACTCAGATAACTTATTGAAACTGCTGCCAGGTACTGTTGCAAGCATATGACTGTGGAAATAGCTGCTTGAGTAATAAGAACAATAGAATTTGAAAAAAATATGATTCATATTATTCCATATTTTAAAAAAAATTTTAGCTTGGATAATAAACCCAAACAAGTCTGTATTGCTTCATTTGCATAGTTAAATTCACTTTCAAATTCTTATATTTGAGGCTAAGACAACATTTAGGTTGTAATACTATAGATTGAAGACTCATTTATTTAAAAAAAAAATCCCTTTCCTTCATATTTTTGTTCCTCTCTGTCTCTAATAGAACCATTTAGTCAGTCTTAGATGTTTGAATTTTTAAAAATTGCTTTTATATTTAGCCTCGAAAGAGCATGCATAAAGTATTTTAAAATGCGCGTTCTTATTGAAGTTGCTCTTCATTACATAATTTCCCATTTGCTATTTATTTCTTCTTCTGATTTAGACAGTTATCAAGTTTTTAATGTACATATTTATTTGAGAGGGCTGAATAGATTTGGTCTAGTGAAAGAAAAGTATGTTCTATAAACAGATCTGTTCCTTCAGCAGAGCTTCGTCTGTTTTGTTATTTTTTTGGAAGGAGTTGCAGCAGTAACATTGGAAATGTGCTCGGTTGCTTGAAACAATCACTGGGCATTTGTACAGAAAACAGAGATTCAAGTCAGGAAGCTTTAAGAAGTAAAGCATGTGTGGATCTGTTGTGGTGCCTAATGATTCATTTAGTGCGCTGTGGTTAATGATTATAATGACCATATGTGGTAATCCTGCTATCACGCTCACCTCCCCCTTTCTTTCTCACCCCTTTTCCCCCTGAAATAGGCAAGCAAATAAAAATCCAGCAGCAGACAGTATCATATGTGGTTTTAGGCAGACTTGGCTGGAAGCAGGTATGTGCGTTTACCACCCTCGGCAAGATTCAGAATCGATTTGGGAGTCCAGGTTTCCCGCAGCCTGGCCCGTACTTGTGGCTCCCATCAATTTTCCACAAGCTACAAGAGGGAAAATTCCCTGCTGTGGACCAAGCTTGATGACTGCAAAATACAGAGGATGCATTCCCTAGCTGTAATTAAAAGTGCCTTCCTATTAGTTCATGTAGCTGAAGCCAAAGTACCTGGATTCATTCTCTGATGCTGAGGGAGGCAGGAGCAGTAATTAATTAGCCAGATGAGCTTTTCCATTGCACGGAGTCTGGTCCCATGACCCTAGACAGGTTTTCTTGCAAAGCAAAGGGAAGATTTGGTAAAGCTTAAGGCAAAGGTACAGATAGGTAGGTAAAAGTTTTGGAAACAACCTAAAATCCTTGTAGTGTGTAGCAGCCTGGGGAACTGTTTACTCAATTTTCATGAAGAATGCCCTCCTTCCATCCCACCTCTGACCAACTCCAGACTAGCCACCTGCCTAGGCATGCTCCTTGGGGATTTTTCTCTCAATTCAAATGCAAATGCTATGCTGATAGCTTGCTCAGGAAGTTGGCAGCTAAAGTTACTCCGGGTGCAGTTACATGTATGTTTTCCCCAGCAGCAGAGGCAATTTAGAAGTTTTGCCCCCACCTTTGGCCACGTGCTCTTGGCACTGTGCCACACAGTTCATTGCCCCCTCGGTTGTCCTGAGGCAACTTTTTGTGGAGACATGAAATGATCCAAAATTAAAAAAACAAAAACCTGGCTGCTATCCAAAAGAAGTTTCCCTGACCCAGTTTACCACATAGCTCCACAACAGTTGCATCAGCACAAGCAAACAGGAGGTAAATTGAAGCGTAGGGATGGCAGCACGACACCTGGGTCGGGCAGGAAAGGGGGAACTTCTCAAATTCTACCTTTTAATGGAAAAATGGTTGTGTAATTCCATCTTCAGGTTGTGCTTGTATAGTGTCAGGTCTGTGCATCCAGAGGTAGTAAATCGATGTAGGTCAGGGATGGGAATGTGGTTGCCTTCCCATTGACCACAAGATGCAGAATCCATACCGGCTTTGCCATTTTATTTCAGCTTTATGCTGGTGCCAGGAGGATGGAGAATACTGATCCAGCATAATGCAGGCAGGTGATATTTGATCTGTCATAAAGCCTCCTGGTACAAAGTTGACATGTTGAAACGTTTTGAGGAAATTTGAACCAGCAGAGCTTCTACCTGTGCCGCATTTTGCCCCAAGTGGCTGCACATTTTTGGTAGGGATACTACCTGGACTTAGTGTTCATTAAACCATGGCATGGAGGTCTCTATTATTCCCCCATCGCAGCTCTTTGCAGGAAGCTGTTGAGCTCCTGAGTGAGATATTTCATTCCCGCCTTTGTTGTCCCCATGTGTCCTTTGCACTGTTCAAAATTAGTGCTGTTCCATGCCTCCTGTGTCATCAAAAACGTAATTAAAAACATGGGCATTTTTCTACACCCTGCTTGGCTTCTCACAGACTGTATAATACTTTAGGTGTCCCATCAAAACAGCAAGCAGACTGCCCAACAAGGTGCTTGTTTGGACAGAAGCTTTTGAGACAAATCTGCCCTGTTTCCTGCGGTCAGGATTTGGGATTTCTGAGGTCCCAGAGGGAATGGGAAAAGCAAGCTATCTCCCCAAAGGTTGAAGAAGGTGAAAGATGTGTTTCCATCACTGAGGTAAATAAAGTACAGAGGCAGGAGGGATACTGAAAATGGGAGTGTTTGCTGCAGATAAAGTGGAGTTAATGCTCTTGACCAGTGGCTTGTGCGGAAGCGGTTTATTCGTTTATCCAAAACAAAGGCTTTGCAACCTTTTCTTTGAAAATTGTTCCAGAAAGCCTGGTTCCTTCTGATACTTCACTCTATGCTGTAGTTCCTGGCCTAGCTTCTAGCTGACAAATGCAGACAAAAGCTGCCTCTTGGCAGGAAAGGAAGGTTTGGTTCTAATGTCCATCAGGACCAGAGCCTCTCCCATGAGGCTGCTGCTGAGGAGATGCAGAGCAGAGGGTGGCCAGACAGTAGCTGTTAGAGAGCAATTACTGTCATGGATCAGATTTGCTAATGTAATGAGTTAATGCCTAAATAAAATTAGTTAGAACCTAGTTAAAATAACATGCTGTGTCTGAGGAGTGATATAAGCTGATGTCTTCAGATAGGCATTGAGAACGGATTTCTGTCTGAAGGGTATGAAAATGTGAACTGCTGGCTGAGTACAAGATACTGTATTATTGAATAAATGTCAAGATCAGTGAAAATACAGGCCCAGATATTGAAATAGTCTGGGGTGCACATCTGGGAGGATTATTTTCGAGCTCAAGGGCTGTAAGTCTGAACACATAATGAGGAGATACATGCAAAAGGTTGATTAGATGCATTTTCCTGACTGGCACTTGGTATATACCCATAGTCCCAGTGATTGAATAGGCAAATCTGATGTGTCAGAGAGAGCATTAGGCCTGGCAAAATATTTTTAATGATCACATATGGACATGCAATTCAACAAACAATGACTTGTTTCCATTTTCCTCTACTTTTTTTATGATTAGCTTAAGATACCTAGAGAATGCTTCGTTCCACTATAGCTGCCTTCATCTCATTCAAACAAACTTAGTACGCTTTTCTGGACAGCAACCGCATTTATATTTGTGCCAGCACCCCAAGCTTGTGCTGACTTGTACCATTGTGGCAATAACGGCTAATGAGTGCAAATATGTTCCTGGAAAGCCCTTGACGCTGGAGAGGCATCTCTGACTGGAATGATGCTCCTGGCTATGAAATAGCTGAACACCTGTTCCTTGCTCAGTGGGAAAAAAAAAAAAAAAAACAAAACACCAAACCCCCAAAGACCCTCAGGAGCTCTGCTCCCTTTTTAATTTCTGAGTGCCCCCTGACTGCAAGGTCTGCTGTTGAAACTCAGGGGGTTTTTTTTATGCCAGTCTTGCAAAAGATGCCACATTCCTTTATTGGCTCAGAAGCAAACCCTGCTCTTCTGTTCTGTTCATGACAGCAAAGGGCTGTCATGATACAACAGATGGAATCGAGGGTTGACCATCAAGAAACAATTCCTGCAAAACCCAGAAGGCGGTGGGAGGAGGAGTGATATTTGGAAGGCTGTTTGGCTTGATGACATGAGGGTTTTTATGTTCTAATGCTGACCTGTAGTTGCATGAGTCCTGCCTAATCAAAACTAAGAAGTGGGCTATATTTATTGCTTAAATATATTTGTTACTTGTTTGTAGTAGGCTTTTTCTCCAAAGTTTTTCATCACTGCTGCCACGAATGGTGCTCTGCTGGTAGATTTATTCATGCAGGAGGGCTGGAGGTCATGGTTTTTTCTATTAGGTCTCACAGTTCCTTCTCTGAACAGATTTCTTTCTTTTCTGGGCCAATGTGCTGACCTGACCAAGTAATTCATAAATTGATTTAAAGCAGTGTAGTTCTGTCATGATTTTGCTTCATTCCATT
Source organism: Phalacrocorax carbo (assembly GCF_963921805.1). Taxonomy (NCBI): domain Eukaryota; kingdom Metazoa; phylum Chordata; class Aves; order Suliformes; family Phalacrocoracidae; genus Phalacrocorax; species Phalacrocorax carbo. The sequence goes on along the minus strand of NC_087520.1, from coordinate 11,708,702 downwards.
TGTCCCTGTAGTTATGCTGAAATATCAAGTCACCATAAGCCAGTATTGGCTGGCTGAAGAGTGCTCTCAGGATAAGTTCAGCTGTAGTAGCTGTTCCCTGGTACTGTTAGTATTAGTGGGGACAAAACTGATCTAAGGGTCCCCTCAGGTGCATGCATTGATGTAGTCAAACTAATTCTGATTTTGGTGAGGCAACACTTATTAGGGGAACTTAGCCCTTTCACTGTCCTCCTAGCAGTGAAAAAAAGCAATAGGGAGATGCTTCAGAAAAACTGAAGATGCCTCAAACAGTTGGAAGTGTCTCACCTGTATAGTGCTTTGCTTGGTGTAGCCTGCCTGGTCTTCCTGGGCACACAATGCTGGGACTGGTGGTGGCTGATGGCAGGGGCACATCTCCTGTGTCACCCCAGAAACTGGGTACAGGAGGCTGATTAGAAATAGCTTGAGGATTACCCATGAAGGAGGATTCGGGTTGGATGTGTGCTAACCAGGCAGTGTTCCCAGGTTGAATCCCTGCATTAGGTTATTGCCCCAGACTATCTTCCAATGATGTTCCCTCTCCATTGCCATGGTGATGAGGCTGCTGAAGACAATGGAGAGGCAGACTGGTTGGTACTGCCAACCTACCCTGCTCCTCACCACAGAATTCAGCTGCTACCTTCATGGTAAAGCTCCATCTTTACTCCCATTGAAGCTATAGGGGTCTGTTTAGCTTTTTGGGAGCTGGATCTGGGGAGGAAGAGAATGGGTATAAGGGAAAAAAATACTGCTGAATAGCTTTATCGTAATTAAAAAAAAACAGTAAACAAACTCAAACAAAATAACCCAAACCCCAAACAAAAAAACAAACCAAAGAACCATCAGTTTCAAAATCCCCAACCAAACAAAACCCCAACCATGGAGTCAGGCTGTCAGCTAGTATAAACTGGGCTCACTCCTAACAGCTGAGGAGCTGGCCTGTATATACGCAAATTCACAGTTGGCTCTTCCTTTCTGCATTTATTTTGCCATCTGTGTGGTGATTTTTTTTAAACAGTACACAAGTCGCATCACCTTCAGTTTTGAAGGTTTTACTGATTCACCAAAATGGACTTTCATCCCCTGCTAAATCTTGAAAGGGATAAGATTAAAGGCTCTCACCATCTATAGATTCAATGGGCAGCTATGGTCCATCTTAGGGATCTCTTTCTCCCCCAGGGCTGGGAACAAACAGTTCCTGACTGTTTTCAAAATCTATTTGTACCAGGCAATTCATCATTTTGACTTTATGATACATGTGTTCACAGAAATATATAGAACCATTTTAATAGCTTCAAGCTGTTTTAGGTTGACCTACCCTAGCAGGTACTGGTAAAATCTGAACCTATTGCTTCATTAGCTGTTGTTCATGAGACCTGGATGGGTCAGAGGACTGGAAATGAAAAATAGTGTTTTCCTTTCTTGGGTTCTGGTGAGATTTTCAATACAGGACAGTCTGAATATCAGCAGATTATATGAGATGAATTTAAGGTGTTTCCGTTCAATTTCTGGGGAGCTGAAGAATCATATCATTAAGTTGCCTTTACCTTTTTCAGCTGTAAGGAGTGGTATCTAGAATTTTCTTTCTGCTGTTCTGTCTTTGCCAGAAACAGGTGATCAGAATGGTGTTAAACAGTAACAAAGGAAAAAAGAAAAAGAGGGAACAGCTGTTTGCAGTGATTAGTAATGGGGTGGAAGGCAGGCAACAGTTCAGGATGTTTTCCTAGCCTGGAAAAGGTGCACAGTTTTGTTTTTTGCAGGTCTCTTCATTGTCAGAAAAATGTGTTTCCAAATGCAGCATTGCAGGCAGGGGCAGGCACCGGCGTGAGGCTGGGGTTGCCCCTCTGGACACCTCCTGCTGCGGAAAGGCCTTTGCTATAGGTGTTGGGTGACAGTGGAGTTGGGAACAGTGACCCAAGTGACACCCCTCCATGCCCCTGGTTCACAGTAGTTACTCAGGGGGAGCACCGATTATAGGGTCCCTGGTTTTTAATGAAGGAGGTCTTCTGCTACTTGGACCTCAAAGCTAAGGACTGCTTTTGTACAGGGTCTGAACTGACACTTTCAATGCAGACTTTCACAGTCTGGCAGCCAAAATCCTTGTACAAACTTTGCAAATAGACTGTAATTTCTGCATGAAACTAGATTGATGCAGGTACCTCTGAAGGAGATTTTTGAGAGTGGCACTTGAGCACAAGCAGTCAATATTTGTACATTACAGCATTAAGCTGTTCTCAGCAGAAGAATAATTATCTAATAGTTAACACACTACAGCTTGGAAGTGGGAAGTTAAATACTTTTTGCCTGCTGTTACCTTAGTTACTCTGTCTATACATTGGGGATAAAATGAGAAACCCCTACGACAGACCTGTGGAGCTGTTGCAAGTGTTAATAGATGTTTGCAGAGCTCTTTAAAGTTCTCTGAACATGTGAAGTGTTAAAATCTTTTTGTAGCCTTGGCTGCTGTGAAAAGGACTGGAATAGAAGAAGCTGGATCTCAATGTTGAGGAACTACTGAAAGCAGAATTTGAAAGAGAGTGGTTATATGTTAAACTGTAACCATGAGAGATTTTATATATTTAAAGAAAGGCAGATCCTGTGATATTGACATAATATGCCAGGCTTTTTTCCACTCTGCCAAGCTAAACCACCCTATTTCCGGGTAGGGATTCTGAGAAATATACTCTTATCTTCTATTTAAGATGTGCTTTAATTATTATTACCCATTACAGACTGTCAGAAGTACAGACATAGATATCTCCCATAAAAGCTATTCAGGAGACATTCAGGGGGAAGAGGACCTCACAAATAGTTCACATAATCCCAGCATTAGACCTAGAACACCCCTTCTCCTGCCCTGTTTGTCACTTATTTATTTATTTATTTATTTATTTATTTATTTATTTATTTATTTATTTATTTATTTATCTATTTAAAGTTACAAACTAGGCAGTGACTGTCTACCTCCCTGTGGATATGTAGTGCCCAAAAAGCCCCATTCTTGGCTTTTTGGCAGTGCTGTATTAAAAAGGTTTCATAATAATAAAGCTTCAGTGTTAATGGTAAGTCAAGAAGACTTGATGTTTCTAGACTATAATTGGCTTGCATCCTCCCCTGCAGTAGCCAGTGGTAACAGAGACCCTGAGCCAAGTGGTAGCATCAGTTACACCCAGACAGCCTTTGGACTGTAAGGGACAGTGGACTGGGTGATGTAGCTCTAATATCATCAAACTGGAAAAAAACGAAGCCAGGCAGTTGATTTTTATAATACCATATATATTCTTTTTATTGAGAGACTAAATTTAATAAATCCTTAACGGTCTGTTTAGAAAAGTCAAAGCCAAGTCACAAACTTATGAGGACGGGTGTGGACAGAGACAAAGTGTCTGTCTGAGTCGGCCAAATAGACTTATGCAATTATATCTAAGAGTGGAGCTACCTAAGTAAGTGAAAAATGAAGAGTATTTCTGCACCATGACTTGGTGCAGAAATCAAAGCGAGGAAGCTCACTTACCATTACATGCAAGAAACCCCAAAGTCTCGCATGTTCCAAGAAGTTCAAATACACTCTGTCCTGACTGCTGGGAATTGAAGCAAACATCTTTGGTGGTTTGCATGTCATGCCAGACAGACCTACTAACTGAAAACAGGACTACTCCCTGCCACATGGAGAAGCAAATTATCAGAGGAAAAAAATCTGTAATCAATGTATTTTGGAAGATCTTTTTAGCCAGAATGATGGTGATGTGAATGCTGTTGTCAAACTGGAGGGAATCTTCAGAAGGCAAATGCCAAATGTGTGATGAGGGCTAAATACAGAGGAGCCTTAACTCATGCTGGCAAAAATACACCCTGGAAAAAGGTTGTGTTACCCCTGCTCCTATGTTACAAGATAGGGTGTCCTTTCAAATCATAATGGTGTTATAGAAACACCATAAGAGCATTCTAGGGCTTTCCACAATAACCCTCTGCCCTGTGAACCTCACCTTACTGTCTCAATGTTACTTTTAATTGTCTTTCGTTTGTTTATTTCTAAAAATATGTCCTTTTCCATAGACTGCTTTTTTGGTACAAAAGCAGTTAGTGATGTCTTTTTCTGTGTCATGCAGATCAGGTTAATAACATGTAAAGAAGCCCCTTGAGAGCTGCCTAAGCTTTGCTTGCACATATACTTCCAGTGATTTACAAAACTGTGTTTTTATTCTGCTTTCCTTAAACTGTTTTGAACATTCTTAAATATATGGAGAGTGGCTTAAAAGTTGTAGTTCTGGTCAGCTCCTTGCTGACATCAGGTAATCAAGGAAACAGCTGAAAAATACGGCACAAGACAACTGAACTGAGTAATGAGATTCTATAGTGACTTATTTAAATAAATACATTTATTTAGATAAAAAATTGACAAGGTATATAAGCATAAATGTTGATTATATATAAAATATTCTTAAATGCAAACACAATCTCTAGGAAATACCCAAGATATACCATAAGGGAGGATGAGAAAGAATAAATCCAAGACTTACTAGTCTGTGGAATTATCTTCTAAGGAAAGTAGGGAACCTCCCCATGATACTAAAATGAAATTTAAAAAGAGCGTTATGACATACCTAGGTGGAATACACGTGCAGTGACAGATAGGTAAGTCAGAGATTCCTAAGATATCTGTGGATAGTTTACATCATGAACAACTTCAGCCAGTAAAGCAACTTTTAAGCTTGGATGAAGGGTGAAGTTTTGAAACTTGGAGTCTGTGCGGGTGTGATTCACCTGACCAAATACAGAGATCTCCATCTGTGCTCACTGTCTAGACTGCCATTACAGTCAGCAAAGAGAAAACAGGCATTTCTAGGGCATGATTTGCCTTCTCCTAAAATAGTTGTCTGGGATATAACTGCTTGGAGACAAAAGTCCAGATGACTTAGCAGTATGGAAATTTGTGAGCCAGAAAATTGTGTTCTGTAATTCAGAACTCAGTTCTGAAAATGAAGTTTTTTCATTACCTATGTTGAGAGCTGTAAAACGTGAGGCTTCAGAACCACAAGCTGACCTGAACTGAAATCCCTGGCTGAGGACTTCATCAGAGGGTAGCTGTTCCCTGCAGGTCTGAGCTGCTTCCTGCACACTGACTGTGATGGGAGCCATGGTGCAGCTGGCACATGTCTCATACCATTTTGAAAAATCTCCTCCTTCAGGATAATTTGATCTTCAGTGATCACTTTGCAGCTAATTTTCAATCATTCCTTCCCACAGAAAGTGTTATCCCGGCAATCACAGATGAGTGTCAAAATCAGCCAGAGGAGGGCACTTTTGAGCTATGGGAGACCTCCTGGCCAGTGGGGCCGAAGGTGCTGCTTGTCCCATTACTTTGATTTGCTGGACACTTCCTTAAAATTCTCCAGCAGTAGGCTTGGTTCAGTGTCTGTGCCCTGGCACAGGTAACGGTGGGCTCCTTTCCCTTTCACACCTTACACTCTGTTGACTTGCCAGTTGTGGTTATGTCTGTTAGGAGGTGACAAGAGCCAGTGCTTTGTCTATGGAGGATGGAGTTGTGCTGCAGAGTTTGGGTGTGGATGAAGGCACCGGTGCCTCACTTCCAGGGTCTGGGTGCTGGGAGCTTGTCCTGCGTGAGATGGCTGGGCTGGCTGATGTCCTGGGATACTTCTGTGCTAAGGAGCTAAATAGGGCCCAAGCTTGAGGGCTGCCACACAACTGACTGTTTCAGTGTTAGCACCCTGGTGGCAAGCTTATGGCCTGGCCCAGTTATTGCTCTGCTAGATAAGGTCCAGGCATGTCTGGAGATAGCATGGTCAAAGACTGTTTTCAATAGGCAGTATTGCCAAGATTCACTTTTTTGGTAAGGAAGAGCATCTCTCTCTGTGGACATGGGTGGTCCCATGTCACTCAGCCCCAGTGTTGGAAAGCAGGTCCTGGCCTTTATAGATTAGCAGCATGGGGGTTGCCTTGATATCCAGTAACTTGTGTTGATTTGGAAGTGTGGGCCCTGTCACATGAAATTCTTGGCTTAATTTGGGGCACTCTTCCCTTGAAGAGGTTAGCCCACTAGATTGCATAGCAGCAAAGTCGGATATCTGCTTAGCAGCCGTTCCTGCAGAGAAGTATTTTCAGGGAAAGTATTTAAAACATTAGCAATGGGGGGTGGGGTGGAAATTGCAAGGAAAGTAAAATCCGTACGTATTGTACATATGTTTGCTTTAAAGAGTGGGTGACCCCTGCTGAGTTTCTTGGCACTGAAAGCCAGGCCAATGAGAACATCACCAGATGGGTTCATTACCAAGGCATTTTCATTATCACCCTTCGGGGCCAGCCCTTTGTTGTCCTCCTGGTCGGAGCATGGGAAGGAACACTCTGTTCTGAATCCACAGAGGTATGAGAACACAGGGGGAAGTGCTTGTTTGTGGGGCAAAAAAAAGCCATGGTGACTGATCATGCCATACAAGTTCACGTGAAAAGCTGAAGGCCAGTTTGCTGGTCCTACAGCCCCCCTCTCTCAGCCTATATGTGTAAGCACATGCAAATTCAAACGAGCTATTAAGATCCAGTAAGGGCCAGTGGAAATCTGGTTCATCTCAGATGAGGCTCCCCTGGCATGACCCTATCAGCACATTAATTCCAGTGGAGCTCACTGGAACTTGTACAAAGCCAACACAAGGACACGGAACACAAGCAAACCGAGTAAATCTTGGTTAATCCAACCTGAAGGAATTCCCTACTGCAAATGGACTAATGTCTTGAATTTGTTCTGACTTATCTTGTAATGTCAGTTCTCCGAAAGTGACATAATGATAATTTTCAACACTCAGACTCCTTTAAAGACTACATTTGCAGAAGGAAAAACATCACTTTAAAATGGTAGTGCTTTAGTTCTTTCCCAGAGAACTGCTATGCATTTTGCAGGCTATTACCTTTCCCAAAAGTTAGGAGTTGCAAACACGTTCATCAATATAAGGCTTTGCCTCCCTTGGTCAGGCTGTAAAAGGCTACACTGGTGCAAAAGATTGGTTTCTTCATCTAGTGGTATTCTCACTCTTCTCCTCTAAGTGTGGGTATGTGACCCTGGATTTGTGGAGTAGTTGCTCCAAAGTTGGTGTGGATGAAGGTCCATAGGTGGGTTGAAGACCTGTTGATAATTTTTAGTTAGGATTTAGTGGAGTGGGTAACGCTTTTCTGCCTCAAGCAACCTCATACACTGTGGAGAACTTGTGTGCTAGACTTGGAAGTGTGCAGAGTGGAATTTCTATCACCTCTTTCCCAATTATCATTGTTTACGCATGAAGCCACCTGTCGTCTTGGTACCTTGCCATGGTGAAAAGAAGTTTCTTTCCATGTTCCCAAGAGAAGGAGAAGGAGAAGGCTGGTAAAAAAAAAATAAAAAGGAAGGCATTTTAACATTTATAAAGAAAAAGCAAATACGTATTGCAACAGACCTGGAAGGGTCAGAATGGACTGAATGTTCCTAAACCTTTATGGTAATTTGCTCCAGTAATTTCCATCATAATTAAGAAGCTGATACTGAAGCTGTTATTGCTATGAGTCAGGCTTGCAAGATCTGCTTCTGCAGCACATGTAGCTGCAGGCTGCCCATATTCAGCATATAAATGCTATGAATTTAGAAACGGTTACTAGAAATATGTCTGTTAAATGCAAAGTTTAGAGCAATACAGATATACAAAGCTGATAACAAACTCCAGCTGTGGGGAAATGAGGAAGTTTTATGCACACCTTAGGTCTCTGCAGCCACCTTTGCCCCCAGGAATATGTCACAGTAATCTTGAGGGATTTTTTTAGGATGCTGTGTCCTGGCTGATTCCTTCCTCCTGGCTCTGCCTTTCCTATGGTGTGTATGTGAGGGAGCAAATCAGTGTTCAGCTATGTTAAGGCAGATTTAACAAAGGTCACCTATTTCCTATGCTTATTATCTATTCAAACCAGTGTTGCTATCTTCTGCCCGTGTTGACTTCCATGACGGCTGTTGGATATTGAGTGCTTCTGAAAAGCAAGCTGTGTTACTGAGGTGCCAAAATAGGGATGCAGATTTTACTTGTTTTCCCTTTGAGTATCATGGAGCTGTTATTAGACAGATGGTTGATCTAAACAGATTTCAGCCTGGGAATTGTTCATGAGTTGTCCCCTTGAAAATTTGCTAGTCATTGTTTCTGCTCCAAGATAAGATGACTTTTTTTTTTTTTTTCTTTAAATAGGAAATACTGAGTAATGAGGAATCTGGTTCCACTGTCAGTTTCGTTCCTGACCTGCAGATCAAGTTACTGGTAAGAAGGATGGCGATTACCCTGTGAATGTTCACAAACAGCGGGACAATGTGGAGCATGGACATGTCTGGAATTTGGATAGTGCTCAATATGTGCAACATGGGCTCGTCGTTCTCTGCAAGACATGGCTTTGATTCCTCCTCCTCGGGACAGGTGTTTGCCAGATTTGTTGTGTGCTGTGCACCACGGGAAGCAGTGAATCTCCCTGCCTTTGTGTGACTCCTTCTTTTCCAGAGTGGTCACCAGGCAGAGACTGAATGAGCAGCATTGTCCTGATGCCTTCCAAAGCAACAGGATGTGTTTCACCAATTTTGCTAGCATGTAAGTGTCTGGCTTTCTGCTAAGTCATTTTATATTCTCTTTGAAAATAATTAATCTTCTCAATTCGTATTGAAAGGGGACAGAAAATGACTCAAGGAAAGGTCGGTCCTCTGCTCCTAATAATTAATATCTACACCCAGTCGCTTTTGGAAAGCTATTGCAATGTGCTATTCAGTCGTCGTGTCAGGTGTCCGGTGAGGTGAAATGTCTGGGACAGATGTTCTTGTGGCTACCATAAGGGACCAGGACTTGTGAGATCTAGCTTGTTTTAGGTCTCTGAACATAAAATGAACTGGAAAAGCCTGTGGTGCTTTTTTGCCTTGCATGCTATAGAATGATGTAGTACGTGCAGTGTGCTTTGAATCCCTGTATCAGCAATCTACACTGCAAACACTGTTAGGTGGGCACTTTCTGCAGTCATGTCAGGCTTGACACCACTGCATTATTTTAGCACTGGCCAGATGCCACGGGATGGCAAGTACTTTTGGCTATGAGCTGGGTCACACTTAAAAAATAAACTTTAACAGTAACAGCATGGTACATTTTGGATGTACCTGTGAGCAAGACTGCTTTGGTAGGTCCTCTCTTGGGTCCTCTTCTTTGGTCAGTTACAACAGTTGGTTCTGCTTGCCCCTGGCAGCTTGTGCTGTGAACACGGAATCTCTGTGGGTTCTTTTTGAATCATATCCCTGATGTCAATTGTATGCCCTAAAAGGTAACAAAATCTACTCCTGCATCCACAGTGAATGAAGCACGTAATGTCATTCCTGCCCTGGCACAGCATATGTTGATGCAAATAGTACTTGCCCACTTCAAGATTTGCAGCCCCAGCACGTGCTGCCTGCGAGAGTGTTCCCTGAAGCACATTCATCCCTCACTGCACAGAGACTCTCAAATACCTTTTTGGATGGCTGGGGAAGAGCACAGAAGTGTAATAATTTGCTCTGAGAGCAAACACAAGATAGTATAAAAAGCGCTTTTGCAGTATGACTCAGGAACAAGAATTACTGTGTGCTGTCTAGGAAGAATTCTAAAGCTCCTATAACTGAGATTTTTCCATTTCATGACTTACCAAAAGCCAAGGTTGACCTATTAGCCTGCATTAGGGCTAAGAAAACAGTCACAGAATTATGCAGCCACACAATTTAATACTAGTCTTGAAGATAAGCCCAAGCAGAAGTTGACAATACCATCTGAGTTAATGGTGACTATATAATAGGAAGAAATAACCTGAGAATGTTTGCTTTCACAGCTCTATATTGGTTCCTGGGGACATGAATGAACTGTAAATCCCAACTTTCCCTTCCTTTGGGTACAGAAACTGTAGATGAAAATAAAACTTCCAAATAATTGAGAAAGTCTTTCATGCAAGGATCTCAGATAATTCACAACTAGACTTGTGCTACGGATAAATTTTTCAGATTTTGTTTGCTGATCTGAAAATTCAGAAGAAAAAGATCTTGGTTTTGAGTTAAGCAGGCAGGATAAAAAACCCCAAACTAACTGCAGAATTGAAATTACTTCATTTCAGGTCAAACAAAAGATGTCATTTAACCCAGATGTTGTACTTTGTTCAGACATTGGAGTGTTTCAAAAGCATAGTGAAGTAATTTTTTAAAATTACCAATACGACTGATTTAGAAAATCTAAATTTTTTTTCTGTTTTTTTTTTCTCCCCCTGCCCCCCCGCTGGATGTATATTTTTCAATGGAAACGATTTGCTAGAGTCGGTACACATCCAGCGAAACTTCCACTGCCTGTTTTGTTTTCATTCAACCAAAGGATTTTGCCCAGTTCTACCTCCAAACCTCTATCGCAGGCAGTGGCAGAGACCCTCGCCATCATGGGCTGACACTGGGCAGCTTGGAGAAGAGCACTTTGTTACCCTGGTACCAAGGGCTGGATAATCTCACCTGACTAAGAGACATAAATGAAGACCTTGGAGAGCCATTGAGATTTAGAGGAACGACCCCCAGAAATGGCTGGTTTGGGCAGGGCTGTACGAGGCAGCTTGTGGCCCCTGCCAGGGAGCCACTGGGACACACAGCCAATAGCAGTTCTGGCTTACAGGAGCCGCTAATGGAACAAAAAGTTCCCTTTGTCCCTGGCGTGGATTGAGATATGGCTGGGCAGTGAGCTATTGACCCAGCACAGGATGTCTGTGGGATGGGAGGGAGATTTTTTGGACAAGAACTTTGAGAAATTCTGCAGGAAAAAGTTCTGCAAACAACTTTATTTAATCTCAGTTTCTGCTCAGATGTGGATGCTCGTGGTTTGCAAAGTTTGTTCAAGAAGGGGTCAGTCATGTAACTCCACCATGACGGACACTGGAGGGATCTTACTCCTTTACATAAAAAAGATTTGAACAGGGCAAAATACCTATCTGCTGCCAGTGGAATTGAACTCTGAGCATTGGCTAGCCTCGGTTTGTGGTAGGTTCAATAACAATAAATGTGTATATTTTATGCTCCCAGTAACAACCCAATTAGAGGCACTTTGAAAGGAGATAGTACTTGATCTTTTTGTTGAAAAGTTGTCCAAAATACAGAAACTAAGAGAGGAGAGGAAAGAGCAAATTCTTTGGAGCTCACATCATTAATAATGTTTGGACAGAGCGAACAGACCTTGGTTCAATAGGTTCTAACTCTCCTTTATACCACTTATGGAAGGATTAGAGAAGTACAACTAAGAAATTCTGTGCACACAAACTTTTTGAGTTCTTTTTTTTCCTTATCTTGACACAACAGTATATAAAACATTTGTTAAAAGCCTGTAAAGATATTAGGACCCCTCTGGCTAAAATAACTATTGCAAAATGAAGGCCTGTAGCATTGAGAGATCCCCCCCTATCTGTAAGGTCCCAACCTGGAGACACTATTTATACATTACTCACTGACATGGTTTAAAATTTCAAAATCTTTCTTTTCCATGTGTGCATATCTCCAAAATGTTCATCCCTGGGGAAAGATCCAACTTACCCAAACTTGTGAGTGTTAGCAGCTCTGAAGCATCACTATCCTGAATTGGGCCCACTTGTACCAACACTGGATGCGATTTATTTAAAAAATAACATCAAGTAGTACTGCAGTATGACAAATAATTATATAGTATAAGAAGAAGTATGAGATTAGGGTTGGGTAAGAAATAGTAGTAGTCATTGAAAATCTGAAGGATATGAAAGGTAGTGGGGTATTTAAGGTAACCATTAAGGTACATTTATACCATACCTGTAAGAACTGAGCGAACTGTAATTTAGATGCACAATTTCTGGTTTTGACTAGAATGGTGGGTGAAGGACCTCTGATGTCTGAACCAATCAAACCTGTATTTTCCCCTCTAAGGGCTGGTATGACAGACTTGTGGTCAGACCTGTGTCAGCTGTTGGCTTCCTCGGTAAGGCTTATAGTTAAAGAAATCCCAGCCACTTCTGGAACAAAAGATGCAGGGGAAAAAGGACCAAGGAAGAGCAGAGAAGATGAAAGCAGTGAGGAGATGGGGTTGGGTAGCATGAGCACTGTAGGAAACAGAGAACAGAGGTGGACAGGAATGGGTGAAGGGTTGTTTGTTAAGTGTTTTTTAAATTAAAACAAAACAAAACAAAATGAAAAACGAACAACCAAACAACAACAACAAAGGCTTCTAGTTGGGCTAGCAGTATCTGCAGGCTGCAGAGACCTGTAGTCTAATAGGTGACTCCAGAGGAAGATATACCACTTGCTTTACTTGGAATGGAGTGAGAAACAGATGAAGAGAGAGAAAAATCCATACAGTGTGATAGGAAAAAAAAAAAAAAAATCAACCCTCAGCATGGAAGAGCCGTGCTGGGAAAAATGTGAACAACTCATAAGGATGTTGCTGTTATTTGTTCCAGTACTTAATATTCTAGACAAAGAGGGCTGTTCTCTGTATTTCTTTGTGTGACCTTATTGTGTATTTGGATATATTTGCTGGTGACCTGGAGTTTTGGATGGGCATTGGCTGGAAAATTTTTCCTTACAGAGATTGTTTTCCTGTTTCATAATAGGAGAAATTTAACTCTTCTAAGAAAGGACAACTGGGGCCTTATTTCTGTGATAATGCCAATAATAATAGTTACTATTTTCTTGTCCAAACATTCTTTAGACACAAATGACATTTTGTACAAAATACCTTTTTTTCCAAAAATATTTAAATTCTTTTCTAAATGCAGTGGGAGTTTTGACATTGATTTAATGGTTTTAGTATCAGGCCCTTGAGGGAAAAGGGCAGTATGTTCTCCTTTGATCTCCTATTCATCTTCTTGCTCTTTGTATCTTCATTTCAGTGAGTCTTTTCTGTACAAGGATGAAGGTGCTGTCCTGTCCTCAGAACCTGTGGTGTCCCTCCCTCATTTTGATATACATGAGGATAACTACATTACTTTTTTTGGCACATATATACAAGTAGTTGAATCAATGTCCTCTGTCCTGGTGGTAAATAGAGGCAAGGATACCTCTTCTAACAGAAATGGATGATGAAGTCACAGATCACAGAATCACAGAATGGTAGGGGTTGGAAGGGACCTCTGAGGATCATCTTGTCCAACACCCCTGCTTGAGCAGATACACCTAGAGCAAGGTGCAGGTCCTAGAGGACTGCGCACAGGTGGGTTTTGAATATTTCCAGAGGAGGACACTCCACAACCTCTCTGGGCAGCCTGTGCCACTGCTCTGTCACCCTCACAGGAAAGAAGTTTTTCCTCATATTCAGGTGAAACTTCCTGTGTTCCAGTTTGTGCCCGTTGCCCCTTGTCATGTCATTGGGCACCACTGAAAAGAGTCTGGCCCCATCGTCTTGACACCTGCCCTTTAGGTATTTATAAGCATCGACAAGATCCCCCCTCAGCCTTCTCTTCTCCAGGCTAAACAAACCCAGGTCTCTCAGCCTTTCCTCAAAAGGGAGATATTCCAGTCTCCTGATCATCTTGGTAGCTCTCCACTGG